>NC_056739.1:1586424853-1586747353 GCF_019279795.1 Protopterus annectens | reverse complement strand
GCAGTCAGTACATGGTGATAGTGATGAGAGTTACTGCCATTGCATCCATGATTGGAAATATGTCACATGAAACAGTGGTATGACAGTCACTGTCTGAGGTTCTAACAGTGACATGCCAATAATGGGCCACTGTTCATAGCTGCAGTCACAAGTCTTCTACACTTTGTACAGATGTCATGCAGTATATATGCATGTGCTGTGCTCCCTGTGCAAATGTATGCCATCTTTTGTGTTGGGTTGATGGTCATATCTATGCATTCTGTTATAAGTAATCCTGAATGCTGTTGACTATTACTAAGCCATATATGTGTTAAAACTGCAACACCATAGGCTGTATGGGATTGGAGGTCCCGGTGGAACCTCCTGTCCCACTTCAGCTGGCCATGGCACCAGGCACCAGCACATCTGGGGCCCAGCCTTGGACCTCCACCTCTGTTGGCTCTGCACCACCTTCTGGTGGAACTGCCACTGAGGATGGGGCTTGTCCCCCCTGGGAGTAGGTCCAGACAGGACCTTGTCCACCATCGTACAGTCCCAGACGTGGTGCATAGGGGGCTCAGTAATGGGTTTCGAGGCCAGATATGCCAGCTCGAGGGCAGAGTGTCACATTTACAGGGTGAGCCTGCCCCTCTGAAACAGCCCCCAGCACAGCCACCTTTGCGGCTGTTTTGGTGCAGTGGTGGCTGCCCATGGGTGGGGACCTCTGTCCCACTGTTTCCATCTGGGGACTCATGGGCTTGTGACTGCCGAACACCCCTCCCTGTCCAAGGTGTATCCCCCCACACCGACCCTGTATGCTGTCTTGTCTGTCATCCTACCCAACCTATCCTCCATGAGCATACCTACTCTCCTTCCCCCACATTCCACTCTCACCTTACGGAAACAAAAGGCCAATCTGTTCCTAGAACAACATTTGCCCCTTACATAGCTGTCCATTTCACACGTGTCCACTGGACACATGTAACCTTGTTAATTTGCATCACAACATACTCCAGTTGTTCTCACCCCTGTCTCTCAGGCACACGATCCTGGTATGCACATGACTCCTAAAGGTTCCAGGTACACGTGATGCAGATGACCCCATTGTACACACAACACTACCGGTCCCTCTATGGTTACCCCATTTACCTTTTTCATGATGATGATGATGTCGCACACAGTACCTTGCAAGAGTATTGTTCTCACATAATGATTGGGCAGGAACTGTTGTGTTGATGTAAATAAAATGCACGGAGTAATGTATCTGGCCAATGTACAAATATTTGCATGTATTAATGACACATGTATGACTAAGGGAGTCTTGATATTTCATAGGACAACACCACTACATAATACAGACATTGCTGGTGTTTCCCTTTTCATTCCTTTTTAATGCTCTGTTGTCACATGGGATATTCTTGATATATCTATCTATATATATATATATATATATATATATATATATATATATATATATATATATATATGTATGTATGTATGTATCTATATCTGCACATAAACACACACACATACATCTACATGATGGAATACATTTCCTATACTGTTGAATGACTGTGCTGGATAATATGTTTGTGATAACATCTGATGTCTGTATATCTGCCATGGCTTAGTGGTAAATCACATTGGCTGTGGTGTGCAGGGTCCTGGTTTCAAGCCTTGTAGAGGCCATTTATTTTGTTGCTGGGCAGAACAAGCCATTGGATATGGAGTGATTAAGGCACTTTAAAGCAGTTGTGAGCGGGTGCGCATGGTTTTGCGTGGAGCTAAGCAATGCTAACCTCCGGTTACAGTTTCTTACACTCAGTTAGCCTCTACATTGCTTCACCAGTGTGATACTCACATACCGGCGGCCAAATCAGGGACAGTTGAGAGGTATGGTCCCTATTTGTTCCCCCAATGGTTTATGTCATATCCAGTGGATTTGCTCTTAGGGGTTGAGAGGTATGGGCGTAAGCTATGTCCATTTCAGAATATTACTTACATCCCTGGGGCGGTCCTAATATGACTGCACCAGCCAACACCTGCATGCCTATACCCATAATTGCATACCCATAGTTCCCCCACCTGCCCCTCCTCTACAGCACTCATCCTTACTGTGGGTGCAGGTGGGGTATAAACACACCACTACACACTGCCCACTCTCTGCGTGTCGGGACACATGTTATACATTGTGTCAACCCATGGGTTATCAGGCTTGCACAACCTACTGGCCTGTGTACATCTACAGCCTGGTTTGAGGAATCATTACAGGGACTGACTCCAATGATCAGTAATTTTTGGGGTGTCCCACAAGGGACATTGATGTCTTTGTTTCAAGATTAGACCTGGCAGGTCTCTCCCACTGGTAGTATCCTGCTGGTGGTCTGGGAAGCAGTGGTGTGTTTACTTTTATTGTGCGTCTGTAAGTCTCACTGGCCTAGCTGGGAGGGGGGGGTTGATGCTACGTGTTACACGTTTGTTGATTGGACCCCTCACCCCCATATGCACGCCCTGTGAACATATGTAATTTGTAACTGCTTTATCATATCCTAGCTATATACATGAGTATATTTACAGTCACACACACACACACACACACACACACACATATATATATATATATATATATATATATATATATATATATATATATATATATATGTATATATATATATATATATATATATATATATATATATATATATATATATATATATATATATATATATATACATTACTGTATACAGCTATATCTGTATATGTATGCATACATGTATATATTTATATATTGCTGTCTATATATATCTAACAACATATGGGTCTATGGATGTCTGTATATGTATATATCTATATGTGGGTATGTATATGTATTCTGTCTCTGCATGTATACATTTGTACTATGGAGAGGGAGAGGTATATCTCTATGTCGCTGTAGGTAGATATACACACACATACCTCTACATATATACATCTACATCTGGTTATTCCATTCCTTGCCATGTAGATTACACTTTGCTGCAGTGGGACTTGTAGCGGGTGTGGCTGCTCATTGGGCGATGCCTCTGCCCAATGAACACTTTTGCTTACATCCTTGGGGACGTCCATATAGGCCCACATCAGCCAACACCTGCACACCTAGACCCATAACTAGCTACCCATAGTTCCCCCACTCGCACCTCCTCTACAGCACCCATCCTTACTCTGGGTCCTGGTCGGGTCTGAACACACCACTACACGCTGCCCACTCTCCACTTCACGGGACCCATGTCATACATTGTCTCGACCCATGGGTCATCAGGCTTTCCCACCCTTGTATTCTGGGTATGTACACACCCCAGCCAAAATGGTCAGCGTATCACCTTCTTTTGGTCTTATGTCAATTTTTGGGGCGTCCCGCAAGGGACGCTCCTGTCTGTGTTCCAAGATTATATTTCACGGGTGCACTGTGTACCCCCCCCCCCGATTGTATCCTGCCTGTGGTCTGGGGAGCAGTGGACTATTTACATTGTTTGCGGGTTTGTGTTGTTTCCTGTGTCCGGCTGGGGGGGGGGTGGAAGGTCATGTTACGTGTTTCATGTTTCTTGCTTGGGCCCCTCACTTCCACTGGCATAGCCTGTGAACATATATCATTCTTGTGTGCTGTTTCCTATCATAGCTGTATATCTACGCACACACACAAACACACACATACATGCATATATATATATATATATATATATATATATATATATATATATATATGTATATATATATATCTATATATATATATATATATATATATATATATATATATATATATATATATATATATATATACATATATATATATATATATATATATATATATATATATATAGATATATATATATATATATATATATATATATATATATATATATATCTATAAAGCCGAGCTTCATGAATCCCAGTGGGGGGGTGAGGAGGAGGGAGGATAGCAATATTTTTTCTTTCAGATATGTCCATGTTTTTCATTATACTGGGAGAAAGGAAAAGGTGAAAGATGAAAGGGCAATTAGGATAGGAAACAGGACAGGAGAGAGTACAGAGGCAGACAGACATACACAGAATTTTAAGACTTGTCACTAGTTTAGGGACTACTAACGAAGATACTGCAGAACTATGTAAGCCAGCATCTGTTCCTGGTGTGGACAGGCACAATGGATCTTGTGGTTACACGTCTATTTTACCTGATGGACAGCGCGTACCGGATGTACTACACACACCGGATTGTGCCTTTCCAGCAGCGTTACGTGATACGGATAATGTATGTAATACAAACAATGGAATTGATCTTCCTAGTGAACAGCAAGAAGAAAATACGGATTGTTACGGTTCACCATGTAACGTAGAAGAGCACTTTTTGACGAATGAACGTCTGTGTATTTCACCAGCACAGGATTTTACATTTGATTTTAGTTTCAGCAGAGTACGCCAGGATGCTGAAAAGACAGGGGCCCGACCTAAAGTGTTACCACCTATTAAGAAATATGGTAACAACAAACAGAAGGCCTGTGCGGTTTCAAAAGGTACTGTGTCATATAATGTTTCTAGTCCCTTTAAGGGACCCAAGACTTTTACACGACGAGAAAGAGTGGACTTTGAATACAGTGTAGCTAATAATAAGGAATATAAAAAAGCTATTAATGAGGAATGTATGATTGAACAATTTCTGTGTGATAATCACGATTTTTTTTATTTCGATTTTGATGTTAAAGGTTTAAATGACAAATCAAAAACTACAGAACATGTATACACTTCTTTAAAAGAATTAATATATGATTTTGGTAGAAAATTGGTGTCCTATAAAAACATGAAAATTGACAGTAATTATTTGTCTAAATGTTTGAAACTTAATATCGTTCCCAAAGGTCTCAGATTTTTTAAACTTCCATTAGGTATTATATATGGAGCAGACACAGTAAAATAATTTAATGACTTATTTGATAGTTTTGGTTTTTCTTTTATTAAAATTTTAATTAAATATCAAGATGAGAAACTTATTAATTTAGCTAATGAGTTAGAAAGTATGAATGATACTATAACTAAACACAATGATTTTGAAATATGGAAAGAGCTTTTTACTAAACAATACACCATAGCTGAAAATAAGGTTCATACTATTTTTGAGACAAAAAACAGGAAAATATTGCGGGACGTAGATTTGTATAAATGCAATAGAGCATATATTTGGCCGTCAAACAGAGCTGCTGAACACACACGGATTCATCAGGTTACTAGGAAACAATCAAAAAGCTCCATTAGGGAGGAAAATTTTCAGGGGGGGCAGATATTTCCCAGCACGGAACCCCAACAAACAGTGGAACACACACAGAATTTGAGTAAGACTTTATGTAGATCACTCAGAACATCAATGAGTGGTGATGAACATATATTAGAGTCACACTCAACAGGGTCTTTTGTAGTTGATTCCACAGTTACAGGGTTATCTAGCAAGGAAGTATCTAACCCCCTAGATGTGTGTACTTACTATTCAGCAGCCTATTTTGACTACATATGACAGATTCAACGTATTCAATTATACTGACGTAGAGGTCGACACCGAATTTGTTATGATCATGAGTAAGGGTATGAAATTCATACCCACTGTAGGTATGAATCTAGTGGACAGCATTAGAGAAATTAAGCTGTTCTGTCGTAGACTTAACCTAGCTATCCAGTTTGATAAAGGTGACAAAAGTGATGAGAGGTCTATTGGTATAGTGGGTACAGATCTTAGGAAGAAGAGCACATATATCCCTGTTTCCAATCCACAAGTGTACAATTCTGAAAAGTTGGTATGTAAAGATATATACTGGTTACATAGTAATTTTAGGAAAGACAAGATGAATTCGATGTTAACCAGAGACAATCTTTTGGAAAAGGAAAGGGAATGTTTAAACAATGTTATGTGTAATAAGGAAGTTAGAATTATGAAGCCAGACAAGGGGGGAGGCGTTGTCATCTATTACACCAATGAGTACAATTTTTGTACTTGAACCCATATCACACAAACATATGCATGTTGCAGCTATATAACCTCCTCCATGGATCAGGCAACTATGAAAATATATCTATCAACCAAATTAATATCGGTCACAAGAGAATTGATTTGAGTATTGAGGAGTATTTAATAGACAAGATAATTTTCAATGACACATATGCTTTTTTGAAAACAGACTACCCTATTTTAGCCAAAATGGTTGGGATTCCAAAGGTACATAAGTCGATGGAGAATCCACCATTCAGACCCATTGTTTCAGGCTCTAAGTCCAAAACGTTTAACATTGGGAGGTTAATAGACAGATGGCTGAAGCATATTTACAATGTTATTCCACATATTATGAAAGACTCTTGGAATTTTTTAGGTAAACTTACTAAGGACAAATGGAATCCTAATCTAATTTTCCTAACTATTGATGTTGTGGATTTGTTTTCCAGCATCCCTAAAGATGTGGGTTTGGAATTTTTTGCCAATAGTCTTAGGAAACATTCAGGCTATAGCTGGGACAAGATATGCCTAATATGTGATATGATGTCATTGGTATTGGACCACAACTATATAGTATTTCAAGGGGAGTACTTCAAACAAACTAAGGGAGTCGCTATGGGAGCGGCATGCGCTCCCATTTTTGCGAACTTAGTTATGTTAGAATGGGAGTCCGAATTCCTATTTAAAAGTGAATTTTATTCTGATATTGTATTCTATGCCAGATATTTGGATGACATATTTATATTATGGAAGGCATCGTCAGACAGGATACAAGAGTTTATGGAATTTCTTAATGGTACCACTGAGTTTTTGAAATTCACACATAATTACAGTTCCAAGGAAATTCCGTATTTAGATATATTGCTCAGTCATAATGTAGAAGGTTTCACCTCTAAAGTCTATAGGAAACCAACATTTTCTAATGATTACATCCATTTTACCAGTAATCACCCTCCATACGTTTTTAAAAACGTGGTAAAAGGACAATGCATTAGAGCTGCTAGGATGTCATCAACACAGGAATACATGGAGACTGAATTAAGAAAAATATACAATTTATTTCTCAACCGAGGTTATCCAGAGAATATGTTACAAGACATCACTCAATATGTAAATAAGCAATGGGGTCAAAAGTACATGCCATTATTAGGCAGTGATGATATTGATCATTCTACAGAACAGCATTTGGAAAGGGACAAATATGAAAAGGATCAGGGAAAGGAGACTTTTGGAAGAGTATGTGTGTTGACGTATACTCCTTACACATACGCCATTAAGGAGATTTTACAGAGACATTGGGATGTCATAACCACACATAACTTAGGCGTGCAGCTTGGTAAATTTCCTAAATGCTTATTTAAGACAGCTCCTAACTTGAAGAGAATATTGGAGAGGGCCAGCAACCTTAATGTAGGTTTGGATAGATTTAAAGGTACATCTAAATGCGGTAGATGTCAACAGTGTAAATACATTAATGAAGTTAGGAATATTCAGCTTGATGACATCAACTATACTACCATCAAATGTAGGACAGGTAGCTGTTATACAAAACAGGTGGTATATGTGGCGACATGTACACGATGTACAGCATACTACATTGGTAAAACGGAATGGCAGCTTAAAAAACGAATATATGAACATCAATACAAAATACAGACATGTGACACCAAAAATGCTCTGTACAGACATATTTTAGAGAAAGGAAAAGAGCATGGGTTTATATTTGCAATTATCGATCAGGTTACTAGTACACCTTATGGAGGCAACTGGAAAATTATTTTAGCGCATTTTGAAAGTAGATGGGAGATATACACTGACGCTACTAGACCGCCGGGTCTTAATGATTTTATCAGTATCAAACCTTTTTTAGCTCTTTCATCATAAGTAGTTTATAGTTATATTTATACATTTATTTATAGTACTCATACTACTTATAATATTTACTACATTCATAATTATTTTTAGAGTACTCATAGTATTTTACTGATTGATTCCATATACACAGGGATTAAATTGAACATTTCCAACAAACTGGAATATATATTTTAAATATTTTATTACGCATTTATACTTATGCACATATGTGTACTGTGCATATATATATATATATATATATATATATTTGAATAAATATGCATAAGTGAGGTTTTTTATGTAAAGTATTTATTTATTCATTTACTTGATTGTTGATGTTTTGTTTTTGTTTATGTATTCTTATATATAATCTAGTCAGGTTTTGTTATAAAGTAGGTATATGCAGCTTTAATGTTTTTGGTGGGCTTTTTAAATAAATAATTAAGTGATTAGATTACTACTTAAGTGGGAATATGCACCCAAGTTATTGTTCTGATGAAGACTGGAGTTTACAGTTGAAAGCGCTTAACCTGTGTATTTACTCTCTTTTCGTGTGGAAATAAAACCTTTTCATCCTTGTGTACGAGCGGAATTTATCCTAGAAGCTGCACATCCATTTCAGGTTCTACAGTCGTTGTTGTACATTTACTGGAGAATTTTAAAAATAACAACACTGCCAAGCCATTCCAAGAAGTTGAAAAATTACAAAAAATGTTTTTGGACAGAGCATATCCAGCCAGTCTTATAGATGAAGTAATAAAGCAAGTAAGGAGTGAAAGACATGGGCGTTGTAGACCCATTTTGAGTGAGGGTGGTTTTATGACTGATAAGAAGGAAAATAGGTCTAATTCAAGTATGGCCATGGTACTGTCTTATGGCGATGGAGGTGGGCAGTTAAAGAACATTATCAGTAGGAACTGGATGGGTGTTTAGGTAGTTTTGGGTTAACTAATAAACTTGGGCTAGAACCTATGTTTGTTTAAAAAGAGGGAGAAATTTGAATATACTTGAAGGAAGCAATAGTATTAGTGGTGGTGTAACTAAGGTGTCTAAATGTGGTGTCGGTGTACAATGCAGATTTATTTACCAAGGTTATAACATTACAGTTGCTTCTTACCTAGGGGTTTTGAATGGGAATGGCTGTTTTACATGTGATACTGTAGGTGTGATTTATTTAGTATAGTGTATGACCTGTGAGGCATTCTATGTTGCGAAGATGGTGAAGGCTTCGAGGCAAATAATTTACAAACATGTATATGCCATAAAAAAGAAGGATGTGGGAAATGCCCTGTACAAACACAGCATGAGATGTAGGGATTTTAAATAGTTTTTGTTCTTTGTATTAGAAAAGGTTCCTCAAAATATTTTATTTGGCAAAATAGGAATTACTATAGCAAATTAAATTAAATGCCATCCAACACCCTGGAATTACGTGTCTATCAATAGCGTTTTAATGTTAAAGTCTGAAATGTTTGAAATGGATTTACTTTAAGAAAAATCTTTTTCAAGATATTTTTAAAGATGTATAGAAGTCTTATTTTTTAGATGCATTAGTGAGGATATCTGTTTATTTTATTGCAATGTGTTTTTCTTTCACTGTTTTTTCATTGTATTTTTTTAATGTATTGCCCCTTAAAATTTATTTGGAAAGACTTAATTATGAGCTTAACATATTTTATTAGTTTGTGAATCTGATTTGTTGAGTAATTTTGGTATTAATTGTTGGGTGTGTGTGTGTGTGTGTGTGTGTGTGTGTGTGTGTGTGTGTGTGTGTGTGTGTGTGTGTGTGTGTCTGTGTGTGCAGATATAGATATAGATATATAGATAGATTATGTAATAGTCTCATTATTCTGATGAAGTCCAGTAGTAAATGGATAAACATTGCTTATTTTGTGTGATTAAATAAAAGTTCTTGTGAGGGTTTGGCAGCACTGTTACAGTTATAGTGGTTATTTTATGCTGTGGAAAAATATTTTGGATACATAAAATTATACAGTCAAGCAAGAATGTGAGCTCACACAACAGGCTACGGAGACATGGAATAGACATATGATGATGAGATGGATTGAGGAATACATAGGTTATGGGGTGTGACTCAAGTGGAAAGCAGTACACTTGGGTATAAATGGGATGGGTATGAGCTACAGAGTGCTATCTGTGGCCCATGCTCAGATGGACATTACAAAGATGCCTCACCATCTGATTGATCAGGGTAGGTGATGGTATGGACCACATCCTCCCCTGTAGACCAATGACAGGGACAAACCAGATGTGCAAATCTGTTATCTGCTCCAGGAAGCATGCAGCCTGCAACATGTGCTTCAGCTGGGTCTGAGCCACCTCAAGCAATGGAGGAGGAGTACTTGCCAATGAGAGGGAAAGATCATCCTTGACCCACAAGGGTGTCTCAGTCTTATTATCCTCATGCTCCTTAGGCACAGCTTCAGCACAGGAGGGACACACTGGGGGTACCCGCTGAGCAAAGTTATCATCTGGACCTGTAGTGAAGATACATAATGGAACATTTACTATTACTAAATCTATCTAGCCATTGGACTGACTATATTTAAAGCAAACATCAGCACTTGTGAGGGGAAATTAACCATGGTTGGCTGCAAGCCTTTCCTGCCTTCAAGTCATATGCAATATCATTGCTGTCACATTCTGCTGATGTTGAAAGAGCAAGTGCATGCCAAAGAACTGCAACAAGTATAAGGGAAGATGTTAGACTAACAAGCACAAGTCACCAGCCCATACATATGTCCCATCATCTATGTGGCAGTTAGCATGTAAAAGTGTGTCTTCTGTACATTAATGCACTTATACAGAAAATGGCACAGTTCCACATGGGGACACACCAGGTACTTTGCAATCGCCGTGAGATGAGGCAGCATAATCCCACCACAAAACACATCTCTGCATGAAAATCAGCATCAGACAAGCTCAATATAGTACATTAAGTGCCACCCCCTCCATTTGGCAGTGTAGATGCATGCAGTAAGCATATACGCATTTCATTAAGTGACCTCAATAAATACCTCTCAGTAGCATGAATAGTCCCTAATCTACAATAGTAGAAAAAGTTACCATTTGCTATACTATTCAGGACTATGTTGTCTATCCTATGCTTCACAGACATGGAAATCTTCAGGGTTCCTGGGCTGTGGATCATCAATAATATGCCTTTTTTCCCCTACCTGGTGGTACCTGTGACTGAGGACAGCTCTTCAGTCATGTTATACCAGGCATTATTTTTGAAGGTATCTATCCCTATGATGGCCATGAAGGAGCTACAGCATAGTCTTTCTCTATTTTGTATACCATATAAAAGCTGTCTGGAGGGCATTAACAATAGCTGCTCTTCTTCTTAATGTCTTCTGAGAATGGTGTCACTTTCATTAGAATAATCGGCACACTGAGAATCATGCTTACAATGTGAATGTGTCACTACAAGGTAGCTCAGCACTCGTACTCATTCAGGTCTCTTGGAAGAGCTCACAGCCCCAGACTGCCAGAGGTGAGCATAGGCACCAAGCTGCACTTTAAGTCACAGATATATGGCAGAAAAAGTGAGCCATAGGCATTCATTCATTCATTCATTCATAACTAATTTGCCTCCATGTTGAGCAAACAGTCATAGATGTGTATTGTTTGAGGTGTGCTGCCACCTTGTTAGGTCATGAAAAATTGGAAGTTCTACTGGATGTCTGAGCAGCAGATTTAGGGAAAATATCAGCAATATCTGAATCTATAGGCAGCCTGAGAAGCCACGGAGATCTATAAGATTGTGTGGTTAGCTGATTTTGTCTTTGATATGCACCCTTGGAGTAGAATTCATAATAGAAAAGGCTAGCAACATAAGTGTGCTCAGTCTGTCTCCTTATCATTCCTTCATGGAGTGTGCAACATGTTAAATACATCCTGCAGGCTGTGTTAGGATTATACTGGACTGCCTGTCTAGACATGTCCTGGCAGGGGAGGTGAGCCTAGAGCAGGGTGAATACACTCTGATACTGCATGGGTGTATGTGTGCAGTGTTACACTGGTGCTTGTTTTTGTGTGTTGCAGGTTCCATACAGATGACAAAAGCCAGAGCTTCTGCAAGTGTCCAGTGTCACATACAATAGACAATTAACATGTAGGACAAACTATAAATATAACTAGATATATTAATGATATCCATAGTGCCTGAACTTTCTGACTAAAGGGCCCTAAGAACTATCAGGATGCAGTATACAGCTTTTATAACTGAGATGCATTTTATATATGTGAATAATGTGAACTACCTAGACCCCATGTATATAATACACAAAATGGCAGTTCATAGAATGGTAGCTCCTTCCAATAACAGTTCTTTTGTGACTTTTGGCTAGTTTGACCTTTAATAATACAGGTATGCAGTTTATGGCATCTATTACATCAGGGATTTGGGCAATGTAATAGAAGGTATGCATAGTGTTTGCTCTTTACTGTGGTGTGTTAGGAAGTCGTATATGATCTTCCACATGTACGTGCATTATACTGATGAACTTGATGAGTACTGTTGAGGCAGAAGACTGCACAATACACAACATATCTTCTGTTTGTCGCTATATGTTCCCTGTAGCTAAATTAGAAAGAGCTGTACATACCTTGGTCACCACCTGTACGGTAATCAATGATCTCTTAAACAGTGAAATGGTAATATGTCACTTGTTAATGGAAACATTTCCATGTGCACCAGATGACACCTTTCACATAATGATAACACTGGTAACTCTAAGAACAACTGCATAATGCTGCGTGACCACTGTTTCTACTCCACACACTCTCTCTGTCTTCAACTCTAACATTTTCAGGGTGCCTTGTCCAAGGCTGGCCTTTGGTGAACTGGTTCTTGGCAAAAGAGATCCACAGCAGCCCTCCCACCACCTGGTGCCCCCTTCCTGGGGTGCCTACACCATCCCGATTACTTTTTTTCTTTGTTTTTCATACAGTTTGTTTTGCTCATCAGGTTGTCCTGTATTCATTCAGCACATTTTAAAGAAACCATTTCTTTACTAAAAAAATAAACAAATAAGTACTGGAAAAGTGCCTCTCCTAGAGTGACGCCCTAGGCAGCCACCTACTTGGCCTATTCCTAAGACTGGCTATGTCCTTGTCAATGTTTTAGTCAGATGCACACTGGTGCATAATTTCTGCCAAACATAGCTACATATTGTGACTTGAGTTCACCTTGCATACATTTGAATATCATTAGGACCTCATTTCCCTAGCATGTTTCATTTACATGTCATTTACAGTGATTTGCATGCATCTTCTGTTGCACATTTGGGCTCACTGCACAGAGTGCAACATGGGGCTATGGATCACTACTAGCTTTTGCTAGCCTGTATTTTCAGGGCAGATGTACTCAACATACTACACAATTTGTCTACAAATCCCAGTCACTGAATTTGTATCATTTGCTGTCCTAGGAAAAAACAATTCTTACTTCTTTTCCTGAAAGTTGCTTCATTCCCTCCTCCTTCATGGACTTTGAAAGTTCAACCTTCATATATATGTTTTTGCCCTTAATGTGGGCACAGTACAATTAATATCATATTAGATAAATGCAATTGTTAACTCTGGATATGTGGCTCTCATTGGATTTTGTCATAATCTTCTAAACTCTTTTTTTTTTCTATTAAGCACTTTCCTCTTTTATTATATTTCTTAAGGACTAACATACAACAGAATTAAAATTAAAAATCACAATACTCGGGAGCACCAATCAAAAAGAAACATTCAATGATTGTACTTTCTGTTCAGTGATTTTAATATCAAGGCATTTTATACATATTACATTATGCTTGAGGTGTATGCCCACATTACATTATTACACTAGGGGTGTATGCCAGCATTCAGTAACAATTGCCTCTCAAGTCCTTCTTTTCTCCAAAAGAAATCCGACATTACCACTCTTCAGGTCAAGGGAAACAAAATCCCAATGGAATCTAACACAAGATCCTAAAAAATATGTTATCCAACTACAGAGACTTAAATGTAAACATTTTGTTCACAATCTTTACACAAGTTATTGGAGGATTTAGGTTTTTTTGGGCACAAAACTGTTTTCCTCCATAATAAAGATGGAGAACATGGGAAGTTTCAAATTCTGGTTAATATTCACATCTTCTGAAGACTACCCATTGCTGTTAGTCTGATAATTAGTTTAGGGTGGTTAAATCCAGCATTTTAGCAGTCATTTAACTTCTTGGCCAAGGTACAAAATTCATCTGGAACTGTGATAAAGTCAGACCCTCCTAACTTAAAAACTGTTCATGTCAATCCATAAAGTGGAACCAAAGTCAGTACAAAGAAAAACAAAATAATAACAACAAAATAAATACACCAGATTGCACCACCAGTTGGTAAAAATAAAATTAAAAACCAAACCCAAGTGTGAGAAGTCACTGAACTGCATGACACTATTGTAAAGAGATCTCATCTTCCATTAGACTTATAGGTTCATAGGTTCATAGGTAGGTACTAGGCTATTGCCTAGGGCCTATATAAGCCTGGCCAAAAAGGTACCCTAGCTTTTGCCACCCAAGAAAATTATTTTTCTGTGCCCCTGTTGAGCAGAGCCCCAGAGGTGATCCCCGGAGTGCATTTCCTATTTCCCATCCAATCATCAAGATTTTTCTTGAAGAGTGCTAATGAGGAACTTTGTTTGATATAGATAGGTAGTTTGTTCCAGAGTATGGGAAGTCTCTGAAACAGGAATCTATCCCTCTTGCATGTTCTGTTTATTGTGGTGACAAGGTTTAGGTCCCTAGAGTGCGTAGCTCAGAGGGATTGGTATTTATTTAAGTGGAGCATGTCCAGTAGCTCCAGGTTTGACATAGCTTTGCATGTTAGGCAGAGATCGCCTCTGAGTAGGCGATATGCGAAGGAGTAAAGCTGGAGTTTTTTGAGATGGTCTGCATAGGGCATCTGTTTGAGGCCGATAATCCTCTTTGTGAGGTAATTCTGCGGCCTTTCCAGTTGTTGTAGATGTCTTGTGAGGTACATACTCTATAATGGGTCTAATGAGTGATGAGTAGAGGGGAACAATGACCTCTTTTTTCCTGGATGAGAAACCTTTTGTGAGGAGGTGTACCATGTAGAATGATTTCCTGACTACAATGGTGATGTGATTATCAAAGGAGAGACTACTGTCCACCTGTGTCCTAAGGTCTCTTATCACACTCTCGGTGTTAAGTAGACTACCACCTATGTGGTATCTCATGGGTACAGAGTTTTTACCAAAGGGGATGACAATGCAGTTTTTGGCATTGAGCTTGAGGCCATGGCTTTGACACCAGGCATCTGTCTCAGTGAGGCCCTTTTGTAGGATGTCCACATCATTAGGAGTTCCAATTATGGCTCCCAGTTTGCAGTCATCTGCAAACTTCATTAGCCAAAGACCTTCTGTGTTAGCGTGTACTTCAGAAATGTAGATACCAAACAGGAGAGGACCCAGGACTGAACCCTGCGGTACTCCACTTGTCACTGGTCTGAAGTCGGATTTGGAGTCTGCTACTTTCACAGTGTGGGTTCTGTCAGTGAGCCAGTTGGCAACCCATCTTGTGACATAGGTATTTCTACCTAGTTTAGTGAGTTTATCTATAATTCCAGAGTGGGGGATGGTGTCAAAACACTTAGCAAGATCTAGATAGGCTGTGTGAACCACCTTACCCTCATCTGCAGCTTTGGTGACTGCTTCAAAGAAGTCTATCAGGTTTAGGAGACATGATCTGCCTTTTACAAACCCGAACTGGGTGGGGGGTCCAGAGTTTGAAGATTACCAATGTCTTTGTTTATAAGTTCCATGATGATACATTCCATGGCCTTGCAGACCAGGCTCGTTAGGCTAATGGGGTGGTAGTTCCCAGGGTGTGTGGTAGCTCCCCCTTTGTGGAGTGGGATAACTGTCACTGTGCACCATTCAATGGGCACAAAGCCTGAGGTGAGGCTATGATTGAACATGGTGCTTAGGTGGGGCGCCAGTTCTTTCTGTAGTTCATGTAGAACGCAGCCTGGAATGTTGTCAGGTCCCATGGGTGCTGTGTTCTTGGCTTTGGAGAATGTGTTTTTTATCTGTGCAGCCGTGATTACAGGAACTTTGCATTCTTCCAGTATAGAGATGGGCCCTTTAGGGGGTGAGAGGGGTAAAGTTAGCACTTAACCTATCTGCCGGGATGTTGGCAATATCAGTTGGCTCTGTATATCTAGTGCCATTGTGCTGTAACTCAGAGCAGATCTGAATGTTGCCATTGAGATTCTTGACATAGCTATAGAATGCTTTGTGGTTGTCTTTAGAATCAGTTGCGATTTTGCACAAACAAAAGAATGTACTGAGTTTAAATAGTCAAACTAAAAAATACATCACTCATGAGCACTAATTGAAAACAAAAATCAATAATTATACTTTCTGCTCTGTAATTTTAACTTCAAAAGGCATTTTATAGAAATTGCATCATTATGCCCAGTGGGGTGTGCCAGCATTTAGGTAGAATTGACACTCAAGTTCCTTTTTTACCAAAAGAGATTTGTCTGCTTAATGATTTTTGTGTCAAATTCAAAATTCTTCTGCTGAAGCAAATTTTCAAAAGAAGATTTTTTTTTATAAATTAAATCTGGTCTTCTACCACCTAAAAGTGGTAGTGTCCTTTAAAATCATTCCAGTTATTTAAAATACTATTTTTAGAGAGTCACTGTCGGCATTATACTCAATAGCCTTAGATCTGTTCCATTCTTGGATATTTCCTTATCAATGTTCACAGTGTACTCAGAATTTAAAATGGATTTGTATAAAATTTCCCTATTTGCAATTATTTCAAAGAGAATGGATTCAACTTTATTCAAATTATAACTCCTTTGTAGAAACATATCATGCAAAAACCAAATTATCAACAAAAACTGAATCTCATCAGAAACCAGCCTATCTATCCTAATATATTGACTTTTTTTTACATTATTTTTGATAAAACCCAGAAAATTGCTATCAGCATATACACAGGCATTGCTAAATGCAGTTATTCCATAAATATTTTAAATCAATTTCTTTGTGTTAGGACATATTTTGGTACTTACGTATTATTGCAACCAGATTTTGTTACCTCCTGTAACTCGTAATCTGATCGCGAAACGACTTTCTGCTTAAGAAAAAAGGGGTGTGTTAATTCTTAACTGCTGTTTTGCCACTTTGGGAGTGACATGTAGGAAGAGGAACAACTGCAGATTTCGTTTTACTGGGTAGCGTCCTTTACCGCTTTCTGGCTATGTTGTGCTTTGCAGTGGAACTGTAGGCTGGTGCTTTTCTGAGAGTACTGGGAAGCAGTGATTTTGGCTTCCTGTTCGAGGCTTTTTAGAAAAGACCTGAAGTGTGAGTGTGTGCCACTGTCACTGGAAGATCTTGGCCTTATATTTGTGTGTGTGTGTGTGTGTGTGTGTGTGTGTGTGTGTGTGTGTGTGTGTGTGTGTGTGTGTGTGTGTGTCTGTGTCTTCAGCTTAGGAGTTTCACTGAAGGGCTTACACGTTTCAATGATGGCTTGTTATTTACAGACATCAGAGTGCGTAGGGCAGAGTTCAGATTACGTTTATGTGTGCTACTACATTCAGAGAAAGCAAAGCAGCTTGGAAATGAGCCTTTTTCCTCTGCTGAATCAGGCATAATTTATTCAGGTCTGCTCATCATATTTTGCATGAAATCGCCACCAGATTTGTAACCTGCTGTAAATACTAATGTTTTCGCAAAACAACTTTCTGCTTCAGTAAAAAGGGGTATGTGGAGGGTTAAGTACTGTTTTGCAACTTTGTGAAAGATGTAGGAATCTGGCATTTTTTATTCTGCCATGCTCATGTTATTTTGGCTGAAGTTATCTACCAAGGACGAGGACTGTGGCCATTATTCCAGTTAGTGTTTCAGAATCAAGGTGACAGAAAAAGTGATTTGGACTTCAGACACCCCTTTCTACTTAACTATACAGTTGGTTCACAATAACATCAGAAACTACACGGGCTTAGAAATCTGGTTGCGATAATACGTAAGTACTGATATTTTTATCTGAACATCACAAATATCCATTTGACATAAGACTACTTCATGTTAATATTTGAAAGCATCAGTAGTCTAATTAATGTATTCAAAAACTCTGTCAGTTGAGACTCACTACCAGGCCAAACAATACAAATATCATCAATGAAAGGCATCCTCCCACAGTACTTAAGGTCTTTAATGTGCCCAAACTTATCAGATTTCTCTACCCATGTGGTGATGTCACTCTTTGTATTCCTCATATATAAAAAACAATGAACACCTACTTTAAAAATCATTCATATATCAAATCATAGTTGACACTTTTTGCAAATCGCAATTTAGAGGATGTAAAGCAATAACAGAGTTCTTTGAGAACATGATATATTTTGTTGTTAGTCATAGATCTGTTCATTTTTAAATCAGGCTTAATTTAGTATTATGACTCAACAGCTTCTTTTCTTTCTTTGTCATGTGATATTTTAAACTATCATCCCACTGTCTTGAAGTCTACAGTACCAAAACAAATAGGCCAGACGATAGGGAACTGACCCTACACACCTTCAAGTTTACAAACTAACAGATGACTGCCAGTGGATGAACACATTTTTTTTTTTCTTATTACTGCTTTACACTCTCTAAACTGAGGTTTGATTTTCAAGCTATTTGATTCATTAAATTTGTATAGTAGTTTTAGTCAACTATTATTTTAATGCTATTTTAAAAAGAGTTCTTACACCCTATGACCTTGTTTTGTTATGCCTCACATAACCCTGTAGGATAATAGAAAATACAAGGCAATAAGACCAAAGGCCATTTGCACCATGCCAATAACAATTCTTAACCTTTACCACCTTTTTGAAGGAGGGTAAGGCCTGTAAGTTCCAGTCTAAAGTTAATGGTATCTCTCAAGTCCTCCAAGATATGTTTGAATGAAGACAAAGGATGACATTGTTTTACCTGCAGAGGAAGTATATTGTAGAGCAAGAGGAGATGCTGGGTTGTTGAACCTATCCCTCCATTGTGTTTTCTGTATTTACGGATGTAGGTTTAGATATCTGGTTCTAGTGTTAGCTGCAGGAAAAAGTGGTACATGATCATGGGATCGGTAAGGGCAGAAAAAGCAAGGTATAGATCTCCTCTCCGAATTCTGTAAGTCACAAGTCTTCCAGACTGTCCTTGTGACTAAGATTTTTGAGACCAGAGATCCATTTGGTTTGGAACTTCTGTGACTTTTTGATTTTTTTACATGTATAAATGATAAAAAATGGAAAAGTGCCTAAATACAAATGAATAACCAAAGAATAAGGCACTGGAGGGTTCACCAGATAGCACAACCAACTTTAATAAGCACATGAATGAAAAGAACGCCTTAACTAGATCACTGCGTTTTCGTCAATTAATGAATTTATACTGATGAAAACCTGATGAATTTGTACTGACAAAAAGCTGATGAATTTGTACTGATGAAAACGTGGTGATCTAGTTAAGGCATTCTTTTTGTTCGTGTGCTTATTAAAGTTGGTTGTGCTATCTGGTGAACCCTCCAGTGCCTTATTCTTTGGTTATTTTTTTGCATGTAAGATACATGTGAAAAATTGGATTATATATCTATATGGATTTGGTTGACCAGAGCTGAATATTGAGAAATGACTTCCTTGGTTTGGAAGTCTCACTTGATAAATGTTTGTTGTCAATCATGTGGGTTGCAGTTATTGGCTGTTCCCCGAAGGGGATAATAATGTTTCTTGGTGAGGCTTTGTTATATTGTTCTAATGCTGGGGGCTTCAGGAGTTTCCATCCTTATCTGATATTTTATGGAGTTTTTTTCTTTTGTTATAAAGCTTGTTTATATTAACTGGCCACAAAGATGGTTTATTTTTAAATTTCACAGTGCAATTGGTTCTAGTAGGACCGCTAGATCAGATGCATTTATTTAAATGGGAATAAAAATCCTAAGTGTAGCTAGTTACATATTCATGGTCAACTGCAGAAGTATTATGGGCAAATTTATTGATTTCACCATATAATTGTACAAGGTTCACATTTTTCAGGTATAAAGGTCACTAGCTGCTGGAATGAGTTAACCGGTTAGGGACAGACCAGGAAAATGTAACAGACAGAGACTGTGTTAGTAAGTTTGAAGGGTCTATGTTAAATATTCAAACATCCAAAATGTCGAACATTACATGGTCGAGACCAAATGTTCAACATCTGGATGTTAGAACATCAAATAAAAAAAAGTAAAAAAAGAAAAAAACACTAACAGAGTAGGAAGGGGGCAAGCACCCCTGCGCACCCCACACCCCCCTACTTAAATGTACCAACTCCGAGACCACACTTCAGTGCAGAAAAGGGAAATTCTCCCTATCTGCACCATATGGCACCGTTGAAAGTCTATATTCGAACACTCAAAATTTTGAACGTTTGGTCTCGACCATGTAACGTTCGAAATTTTGGGCGTTCAAAGATTTGTCAGATACCCAGTTAGAAACAGGTCAAAAATATTTCTATCCCTGGTGGGTTTAAGGACAATTTTATCCAGGAAGTTTTTGTTTAATCAATCCAAAATCATTGTACATACCCCATATTGAAGGCTCTAATCTATGGAGGGGCACTCAAAGTCACCAAGAATTGCTGAGCAGTTGGTTATAAGAGTATCTTTCAAGGAAAGCTAGGAATTTTGCATGATCATCTCGGACTATAGAAGGTGAATGATAAAAAGCTATAAGTTGGAAATTTGACTTACCAAAGGCAGTAACATAGCTGGTTCAACCTGCACCCTGGGCTAGTACTATGAACCACCATCCCACCCCCTCAACTCTTCAAGTGAAGAGCCAAAAAGAAATGCACTTCACTATAAATAGCTGATCAATACATTGCAAGCAATCGACTGGCAATCCAACCAGGTGGCCAGATGCATGACATGCCCTCCTCCCACCTGCCCCAGCCATTCAGGTCCCATTTTTGTGTCCTGCCCCCAACCCTTCTTCAACTTATTTTATTAAAAATAATAATAATTTCTTCTTTTAAACTGTAGTAAACTGTTTGCTACAAATGTAGCAAGCAGTTGCTACAGTTTATGCATTGCCTGCACAGAGAGCTACAGCACTGATGTTTTAGTTTTAAAAATAATCTTCTTTTTAAGCTGTAGCAAATTGCTTGCTTCAGATGTAGCAAACAGTTGTCAGAGTTTATATCCTGCATGCATGGAGTGCTACAATGCTCAGGTTTTAGTTAATTCTTTTTTGTTTAAACTGTAGTGAACTGCTTGCTACAATGTACCAGGCAGTTGTTAAAGTTTAGACCACACACATGGAGTGTTACAACACTCAGGTTTGACCACAAATGAAATACTGGCTTTTAAAATATTATTATAAAGATATTGATATCTGATATTGCATTAAAGAGAGATTGGGATTGGTTGACTGCACCCCCCCAACACTTTCCACCTGAGGAAGTTGCTCCCCGTGCCCTGCCCAAGCTACACTACTGGCCTAAGTTTAGCTGGAGATCTAACAACGTGTTGTTGGAACCTATGGGTATCAGTAATGGAGGGATACAGTCACTGGCAAACACTGAGATTCCACCAGTGTTTCCAAAGGTTATAAAGGCATGGTAGAAACAAAACGTAGGCACTGAGTTAATGTTTTTCTTACATTTGAATTAAGTCTCAGTAACTATATATACATCGGCATGTTCCTGATGCAAGAAGTGCCACAAGATCAGGAAGTTTGTTGTTAAGACTCCTGTTATTGAGAAGTGCCATGTTAATGATGTCCAGTTTGGGGGTTGTTAAGTTGGGATGCTCATTAGATTAAGTCAGCCTAAAACTGGTATTATAAGGGCAGCAAAATCTTTTGTCAGTATACAGAAACTCTTGAATGAGAGATGCAGGCAATCCATAGCAAAATAAGTTGGACTGCCAACCATCTTCTCCCAGGCTGATACATGCTGGATTCCCCTAAAATGATGCCAGCTATTTAGCCAATTGTTTGAACCTAGTGATCTTGTCTTTATATTCAGGCATCATTCTCAGTAAAGGGAGGATTCCACTCAAAATTAGATTCCTTCTGTTATCTGACACTTGCGTAGGAAGTTCCAATGTATCCTTCTGCATATCCTTCAGAGTTTTGCATACCAGGTCATTTCCTTCCCCATGAACTACTACTAGTATCATGCCATAGTATTTTGTGCTAGTGGAAAGGATCTTAATGGTCCTTCTTATGTCAGCAATCCTGTTTCCAGGATACAGCTGACTGTAACCCTTTCCTTTTCCAGCTTGATGAGTGAGCAATCTGTATATCTAACAATAGAGTAACTGATTACTAAGGTATTTTCAGCAGAAGATAGATTATGAGTGTTAGATAGGGTAGGGGGTAGGTTGTCACCACTAAATTGATATGTGATGTGGGAGGGCATGGAGTGGATTTATTATGGGGCTTTTACTGAGGCATTAGGAAAAGAATATAGGTGCAATAAAAAAAAAGAATAAAGTGACAGTACCTGAATAAACAGCACAGTTAAATTTTTACACCTTAGCCCAATGAGGTTTAGCTATGCATAAGTGCCAATATACCATGGACATGATGAGGACAGTGCTGCATTATGAAATCATACAGTTATAAAAATGGCAGTCATTGCATAAGCTAGTGGACCATGCTATGAGACATCATGCGAACTGAGGCAGTTAGTATGTAGGTTTCATGCTTAACATGATGGATGTTCACATGCACATTGACACACCACTTATAGTTTGTAAAGACACAGCTAGGACCCCACCCAAGTCCTACACAGCAATGTATTAACTAGCTTTATTTTAAAAATTGGATAGAAATGGAGTGATAAGACAGTCAGAAATGGGGAACAGTAAGCAGAGGAAGATAACGAAGGATAGGCAAAAGTTTAGACTCATATGGGGGTAAGTGAAAGAAGGGTATTCCTTTGTGAAACAGATGCTTATTCTTAGGGGAACTTGTGAGTAAGAATATGGTTATATGGATTAAAGCAGGGTCAGACATATTAACATATAACACAAACAAAGACTGAGGTACTGATGCAAAAGGGATGGTCCGCAAAGGACAGATAAACATAGACCAAAGGTGGAAAACAGGGTATGGAGAGGAGAAGACAATAGGGAAGGCTGAGTTACACACAAGGACAGAGAACACCATTAGGGCAGCCTGCCAAGTCCTCTCAGAGAATGCATCCAGAAGTCACTTACCTCTATGGATTACATTACAGGTAGACTCTGCTCTGGTGTCACGATGGCCATGGCCTGGCAGCTATGGAACTCTCTCAGTCACCACAAGATGTGCTTCAGTGTGCTAGTATGTCAGTGATGAGATTTACTAGCACTGGTTCATAGTCCTCTGTACTCCTGTCCTTCATTTCCAATTTAAGCTTTACTCTCCTACCTAATAAGCAGTGCAGATAAGTTATGCTAAACTACTACATGTAAAAGTAACTTCTTTCCTTTCGCCAGGTTCTGTATCTCACAAATCTTCTCATCCATTTGCATGCATTGCTATTTGCAAATATTACCTCATTATTCTGTTGCATTTATTTTTTCAAATAAACAGTCTCTCTGTAGATGTACAACTTTGAAATCTTCTCCTTACAATCCAATTTCTGAATCTCCTCCCATTTATTCCCAAACACCAAAAAAATTAGCATAGTGATCTCCAGTGATATAGAGGGATAAAGTTCTATGACCCAGGAAACTTGTCTTTGGTTGACATCTTATGCAACTGTTGATATGGAGAAGGAGGGACATTAAGAGTCTTAGCCTACCCACCTCTCTTTTGGGTGAGGAATGAGGAGCATGTTTCATGGCATACTGTCTGTGGTTCAACCTCCAAAGGAAGACTGGAGTTCACACAATGGGGGTCTATGCAGTATACAAAAGTGGACAAGATCACTTATGCCTGACTTGGAGGCATGGGCATACAGATATTGTACAGGCATATTGCACACTAAAACCCTGGATGCGAATGAGCTTGTACAGGGAAAAGTAGGACTTAACAGAAAAATTGCAGCCTCCCAGCATGAATTGACAGATCCAGATTCTGGTTCATTGGACACTCAACCCAAAGAATGCACTGGCTAAATGACTGTCACCCAGAGGACTCAACGGATTCATGGAGCAATGCGGATAGTAGGGCTTGCTAGCCAGGCCAGTGGGAATGGGCTCAAAGAAAGTTAGCATAAAAGTTTTTATTACCTGTATTTTGTCCATAAATTTTGCCTAGATTACTTCTGACATGCATGGTATTGCCTATTCCATATAATACATCTCCTACTGAGATTTTTCTTAACACCATCTATAATGACTTGAAATGCATTGTTAAATTATACTGCACACACTGTTTTCTTCACCTCTCTCAGCTTATGATCTACCTCCTGGTTGTGATCGAAGACCCAGTTGTAATCTTCTATATGTATTTCTCTAGAAGAGAAGCCATTTCCATCAATGGATTGGTGACACAACAAAATTTCTGTGTACTTACCATGGCATTACAGCTGAACCAAATTTATTGCTGAGGTGCCTTTAAGTCCTTGAGGATAACATGACAGTGTTAGTTGTAGTATGTAACCGAACGTCTAATTATAATTCTCTAAAACA
Organism: Protopterus annectens; assembly: GCF_019279795.1. Taxonomy (NCBI): domain Eukaryota; kingdom Metazoa; phylum Chordata; order Ceratodontiformes; family Protopteridae; genus Protopterus; species Protopterus annectens. The sequence goes on along the minus strand of NC_056739.1, from coordinate 1,586,722,843 downwards.
GCGATTCTCCTTTTGTGGTCGTTGCATAAGTTCCAAATGCAGGTTTTTATTCTGCCAGCCTTCCAATGTACATTATACTAGGTTTCCATTAATTATAAATGTATGACTTACCTTCAGAGTGAGATTGCAATATATGTTTAGCATATATCTGCATTAGCAATAAAATGTCATCTGTATTTTATCACGAAGCGACCTCTTTCATCTCACTGAAAGTACTATATGTGCCTTCTCCATTAAGACTTCTGTGAAACGATGCATATAAATTAAAGATGAAGTCATGCTCATGGCTTTATACCTAAAATCACTTAGAGTGTAGTCATTATCTGAATATCATAATCCCCCGGATTTTACAAAACCTCCGTGCAGGACTAGATTAGTCCTGCACAGAAGCGCCTGTTTAGGAGCAGGATGGCAGCTCGCCATGCATATTAATAAGGCACTCTGCCCGAGCTCCTAGGCTTACACGGAGCATGTACGAGTGCAGGGGGCATGCCTGAGAGCATAGCTCTCAGAATAAACACACCCCTGCAATGTAGAACAGCAGAAAGTGGTAAGAAATGAGCGAGACCGCTCATAGGCATATCCCCACCAAAAGTTCCCCATGTGTACAACAGCAACAGTACATAAAAATTAAATGAAGAAACCCCTTCATTGTCTTTTAAAAATCCGAGTACAGCTAACCACACACAGGTTTGCAGAAATGGAAAACCTTTATTTCTGTACTATTACAGTTCTATATGCCATGTCATATAGCCATTCAGACACTGACATCCATATAAACAGAGTAATGCAACTGTGAAACAGTTATACTAAGTAGTCTGGAAAGGTTCACAACTGTTGCTGTCCAAGCCAAAGCCTTCAAATTGTACAATAGTAAAGACAGACTGGGCCACAGGATACCAAACAATCAACAGTATGTAATGCAGGTGCATAGTTCAGCAGCCTCTATCTACACTCTGTACAAAATCACTAGGTGGTAAAGACTTCAGTTGACCAAATGGGATGTAACTGTTACATAACAAGGCATAACTGACACCATCACAAGCACAATGACAAACAGAACAGTCTGTATGGCAGGAGGCAGTAGGCCTGCATTAACCCAATTCATGTGAGTAATGTAAATATAGGTGAAGTATACGGTACTGTACATCCAGATATCTTAAGGCAGCTCACCCCTGATACCCCCACATTTTGTAACAGCCTAGGTCATTTATGGTGCATCCCCCCTAGACTCAATACTACATGGCTATATACCACTGTTACATACACTGGCCTCTGGAGTGCATAAGGGCACACATGTATTGTGTAAGTGAAGCCCCAGCACCACTGTATGTGTGGGGGATACAACAGCAGTGGACTGATAGCAGCAATGGCAGTGTGATATACACAAAGTCCACTACAGAACAACCCCTGACAGCAAGTCATATGCGCAAAGCTTGGTATGTAGGTGGAGGACAGAGGCTGAAGCACAGGCCCATATGTGGAAAACTGTTGCCATACACTAACCAAGTTGCTAGTGTTACAGGATAGTCTGCAACATACCCTTAGCCAAGGAATTGAGGTTAGAAACATAAATGGATGTAGCCATGTACTGATAGCACTCAACACACACACACACACACACACACACACACACACACACACACACACACACACACACACACACACACACTGCCAGTGAAATATCTGACACAGGACCTGTGTGGTGAACAGACAAAACATGATAGGCACACCTTTGGCCACCAACAGGATAGGCCCACAGTTGAGAGCTATGCAGACAGACTGCATTCCAAGGTCAACTAGTTTGTACACACACACCCTGTAACACCAGTACTGTACAAAGCATAACACATCTCTACGCACACTCTGTCTGTATTTCTGGAACCTCCTACAAATACGTAGCTGGCCTGAGTGTGCCGGTTCCCCTGGAAGAGGTATTGCTACCTCTTGTCTGTAACACTGATGCCCACACACAGGAAGGATGTCCATCACACAATAAATGTAAAGGGACCACGCCCACAAGATGTAGGGATTTATAGTAGGTGGTTGCCATGTCAGTGGTAATTGGAAGCACTACACAGCAAGCTGCATGCAGTTAGCAAGTGTAGGACACTGACTGGTGCAGAGGTCATCACCTGATCAAGTGCATCACCTACTAAAGCCAGGCTGCAATCTACCCCAAGCAGCTCAATCCATTCATTGGAGAGCGAGACAGACTGACAGATAGACAGACAGACAGACAGACAGACAGAGCAAGCAAGCTAAAACAAAAGCGGAAAAAAAAAACTCAGAAAAATAACAGCTGAAAATGCAGCCATCTAGGCAGCTGCCATTCATAAATACATCATTCCCACAGCAGGTATGTGAAGTATATGTACATGTATTAGAATGTAGTACCTGGTCCATCGTAATGTGATTGATGATGTGGAATGAGTTATATGTGCCATCAGGTGGTGTTGTGATGATGTTCAACTGAACTACTGCTATGAACAATGGTGTTTGTCCCTGTGGGTAGAGGGACATAGCTGTTAACTGTGCATGTCAGCACTGACAGACAGGATGTAAGCCAATATAGTGTGTGTTGTGTAATGGGGATTATGTATATGATGTGGCCAATAGCTGGTGGTGGAAGTAATGCCATTATGATGGACATGTGGGAGCCACAGACCACCACTAGCAGGATACCCAGGTGAATCTGTAATGTAGCATGCTGGAATGCCATAGGTATGTAATAGGGTTACCTGCAAACAGGTCCCACATATACCCCACTAATGTCAGGCCATGTCCATATGTGGCACCTGTCTGTGTTGTAGCAAGGCAGAACAGTGCAGCTGTGCAGGAAGGTCTTGTGAGATTTGGAGCTGATGTCTGTATGTACCCCACATATAGGTATGCATATGTGTACATATGTCACATATATAATATATAAGGATAAATGTATATCAGCATGTATGTCCAGAAATATAAATATACCCATGTGTAGACATATATAGGTGCACATATATATGAATTCACATATATCTACAGATATATAGATATATACCTATATGCACATGTCTACATATGTACAAACACACACACAAACAGATATGTATGTAAAGACATGTCCCATATATCACTACCACAGTGATATGTGCTATGTGCAAGGCAGCAGCACACACAGCAATACACACAGATATCTTCAGCTGTCAATATTTGTTGTGATGTATGCAATGGGAATATGGGGAAGTATGGCAGATACACATGTGGAGGTGGTCAGGATTGGTAGATATAGTGGACAATCTGCAGGGGTGGTATGTGACACATGTGGTGGATAAACACCGTGGATGGTGTGTGAGGTCTGTAATGTGGATGCCCCATGGTCCCCAATATGGGCACAATGGGAACAAGGCTCCCACCAACTGCCACTCACAACAGCAGTCCAAGTCCTGAAGGTGCCAGGACTGGTGGCTGAGCAAGTTGATCATGTGCATGTGTACTGGGTGCCTCAGACTGATGTAGAACATTCCTCATGTGTCTGTGGAGCCTGGTATGGAATAGGTCCTAGACCTGAGCTCAGGGGGCAGGAACATGTTGGTGTGTGCACTGAAGGAGGGGGGGGCAACATCCCCTGGGTAGTTCCACCTGATGATATTGCTGTAACAGTATATGAGGAGGCCCCAGGTTGGCACACAGATGTAATGTGGCCAGGTATCCTAGTCAGATGGGTGTGGAGAGGTGGATCAGCTGGCCAATGGAACATATACATGTTATTGTGTCACTGTTATAGTACATTTGTTGGCAGTAATAGTCTACACAATCCCAGTATATGTCCAACAGCATGCATAGATCCCCCAATGACACAGACTGTCAGATGTGCAGCAATCTCAGAGCAGCTATACCACTGGCATATATGTAACCATAGTGGCCCTGACAATGGCATGCAAGTGAATAGTCTGTAACAGGCCAGCAATGTTAGTGTCCACACAGAGGACATGGCTACAATCACATATCAGAAGGTGTGGTACAATACACAATCTGTCCAAACAGCAGTTAAGCTATAGCCATACCTAATGAGTTGTGTGTACAGTCTGCTGAAGCTGATATGGTGGGGGGGGGGGACAGAGCTGTTTATTATGGACTGTGGTAACCTTGCCATATGAGTTGTTCAGGCCTGTTTCTATCTTCATGTCTTTCAGGCAAGGTGTCACACATCAGGTTACCCGTGTATTCAGCGGAGGAGAATGAGATCATTATCAACCACCTAGTTCAGCACTACCATGACCAGCAGGAGAGGACCACCCTGTGGAACGATCTAGTCCATAGAGTCAATGATGTCAGCCTGCATAACTGCAATTATGAGCAGGTCTGGCATCATTGCAGTGACCTGCTTCACAATGCCTGTTGGTGTGCTGCCGCAGTCCAGGGGATCACCTCGCCACAGGTGGGGTCTATGCCATCCATCCCCGCTGACATGTGTGGAGGAGCTCCTGGCCAGACTCGTGGAACCTGCCCATCCGGAACACCATCAACCACTGGACCTCTTCGTGGAGGTGGGTGTCACCCACACACCAGTCGAGGAGCAAGCAGGTAAGGACACAGGGCACATCAGTAGACCACTGTTGTGTAAATATCCGCAGTGGTACAGGTAAATCATGCATATCTGAAGTCATACATATATTGTGTTGCTGCATTGTACTGATAATCAGATGTCCAGATGTGGTAGTATTTTGGGAATTTACTGTTATGTATGGTAGTACTGCACTCAGCCTGTAGCAGTGCCACAGGTGTGGTCACTGACATTGCATCTCTCACCCACTTATGTAGGTCCCTCCAGGGTAACAACAAGGCAGCAGCCTGTAGCTGCTGAGTATGTTTTATGCAGATGCATGCTAACACACTGGACATATAATGTTAATGGTATAGTCTATGCACATATCTAACACACCTACCCTGAATGCATGCTGTACATGTGCATGTATTGTTGTGAAATGCATGGTCTTACAGGGGCCACCATGATAGGGTATTGAAAGGGTATGTCACACACCTGCATGACAAATAACATCCTGTCATTGCAGAATGTGTCCACAGGGAGTAACATACTGTTGGTAGACATGGCCTGCAGTAGTGATATGCTCTGAACAACACCCATATACAGTGCAACACCAGTGTATATACCTGTAGGACAATGCCAACTGCCGCATAGATACACTATGGCATACGGCATTACAGTAGTCCACATTATCAGCTGGGTCTAGGCTGCAACATGTGGTGTTCAGTATATGGGACACTGCAAGCTGACACAAATGTGTAAGGCTTACTTGTCATGCATCTGCATAAAAGCTGAGGGGGGGTCTCAGCATGAAACACCAGTGCACTGCAGCAGGGATCCTAAGGATGGTAAGAATGGCTCTATCTGCATATAGTCAGGTTCAGGACCTGTGGCAGCCATAACCCTACCCACACTACAATAGTGACGGCATTGTGTGAACACCATGGGATGTGCACATGAGTAGACCTTGCAATCATGCAGAATAGGGGGACATGTGTAGGGTAGGCTAAACATACACTGGCAATTGCAGAAGGCCCACGCTGGTATACCCCTGCCATGAGCAGTAACTGCTGTAGTACACACAAGAAGTGTGATAAACCGTCATGATAAGGGTGTGCACACATATGCCCACATGGTGTTTATCCATTGCGGTCATCAGCCACACACCTAACACAGTCTGTAGACACTGCATGTAAAAATGCAGGAAATATGTTACATACTGTGCTTATGTACTGCTAAGATATGCAGTGCTGTGGTCCCATGGTAAATCACGGATGTATGTGTAAAACCAATAAAGGTGTGTATATACCCCCCATAATCACAGTATGCTCTGATGGTTGTCAGTGTAAGCATTTCTGCAGTGGTCATAGATGGTCTGTTGATGTTGACAACTGTTAATCAGGCATCAGGCATTGACCAGTGACAACAGTCCACATATCATCCCAGGTATGTGTTGCTGAAACACACAGGGGCTGTGAGAGGTACAGCTGACATAACTGACACAATACTATACATTCCACAATGGGTTGTACACCTGTGAGTTGTGGTGCACAGTACATGGCAGGGTACAGAACAGGTGCACAGCAATACTGTGTACATGGGAGCAGTTGTATCCAGGGGAAGGGGCATCACCTAGTCACAGCACATGCATCATACACATGTATACCATTGCTAGCATGGATTGAGTATAGCTGAACTGCATGCTGTTCTGTACCATATGTTCTGCATGTTGGTAGATGGGTAATAGGAGGACTGTGTGTACAATCACTGTGCAACCTCACCTGTATGTATGTATGTGTGTGTGTGTGTGTGTGTGTGTGTGTGTGTGTGTGTGTGTGTGTGTGTGTGTGTGTGTGTGTGCACCCTGGTGGTTAGTTAGTTTGCCTGCAGGGTCACTCTGGTGAAGTATTGGGAGGTAGATGCATGTATGATGTATGTGTGTATGTGTGTTTGTGTGTATAGCCATGTATCCACGTGTGATTGTGGGGTGTTCATATGGCTTTACCCCCCTTTGGGACCATGCAGTACATGGACATGGAGTGCCACATTGCACACCAGGAATGCCTGTCATGCACTCACAGGACAGCAAATAGTATAATATGGTCTGTAGCATGGAACAGGCATCCAGAGGGAAGATAGAATCTAGGTGCACACTTAATATTGCTGTTAACAGAGAGGTTACCTACAACCCATGTATGCAGCTCTATAGGTGCATTGGGGAAGTAATAGTCAACACCAGAGAGTGTATCCAAATATTACAGCTGACACATGATGGGCTGATGGAGCAGCATATCTGGCATGTACTGAGTATTACATACACATGACACACCAGTGGGAGCTATTATGGGTACAACATAGTAGCCCACACATATAGGTTCCATGCACATCATTCCAGCCATACAGAGAGTACATACCGAATGACAGCATTTAGGCCATGTGACTCCACTACACACAGGTCAAGCAGGTAATGTAGCAACAGGCCTTGTGTTGTGCCTGCTTGTGTGGGCATTTAGAGGACTGTGATGTTAATGAGTGGTATCAATGTGTGTATGTTACCAAGTGTGATGTAGGCTGGGGTAACACATGGACATATACGTGGGACTGTCTGTAAAGCCATGGACAGGTAGGTATTACAGAGATGTGTGTGTGTGTGTGTGTGTGTGTGTGTGTGTGTGTGTGTGTGTGTGTGTGTGTGTGTGTACTGTTAAGCAATGCTGTACAGGTTTTAAAGTGTGATTATTGTTTTCCCCCACAGATGGCGAGGTGAGTCAGGGTCCCTCCTGCATCCAATCTGATATAGGTGTCCATACAGACACCAATGATGATAATAATGTTGAGGCACAGGTGGGATTGTCAGGGGCCAACACAGCACCAACATTTGACATCCCCCTTTTAGCCACCCCACACCCACACACAGTTACAGGGCCTATACGTGGTTACCTATTACAAAATTGAAGTTATGGAACTTCAAATACCATATGGTCAACACCATATGATCAAAGTTCTGTAACTTCAAAATTAAAAAAAATAAATAAATAAAACAAACAAAACATACCCTGAATTGTTAAAGCAGGGGGGCAAGCCCCTCATGCATGCACCCCCACCCCGTTACTTAATGCACTACGGTTCGGAAAGCTTTCCTACACTGTAGCATGATCGTAGAGTTGGTATATCTAAGTAGCGGGGGGTGTGGAGGGTCTGCCTACACCCTTTACTTTTTTTTTTTTGTCTATTTTGACGATTTCGAATTTTCAGTTGTTCGATCATTTAAGGTTGACCTTAACTGATTTGAACAATTGAAAATTTTATGTTCCAATAGGAACCCCCTATACACATCCATCACCAGTGGCCATAGCAGAGGGACAGCTGGCATTCAGTGGCAGTGCACAGGAAAGTGTGGTAACCATGCCTATTGTGTCTGGTCACAGCGGGCAAAAACAGTTGTCCAGCAGGTTGCCACATAGGCAGATGTCCCAGGGTGCTCATGGTAGGGCCGCTGGACATCATGCCCCTGGCATAGATGACATAGCTGCAACCAGCAGAAGCATGTTCCAGGGTGTAATGGTGGTGCAGGAAAGTATTGAGCATTACACCAGACAGGGCCTTAGGCTGCAGAGGGCTGCTCTCGCATCTGTAAGCAACAACCTCTGTGAACTGTCGGGTGCCATCCATGCTTCCACCGAGCAAGCGGATTGACAGCATGATGAGATGATGGGCCTCATCAGCCATGGTGTGTCCGTGCTTAAATGTGTGGTGGGGATGTGGCGATACCCATGTGGACGTGGGGCAGCAACAACAACAGCTCGCAGTCAATGTGGGTGTGCTAGGACACCAAGGGGCTCCCGTAATGTCAGTAGCAGCCCTGACAATATCGGGGGGGGGTGCTGTCCACACCACAGCAGGCCATGTGCACATGGTCCTGGCCAGTCCCAGGAGGGATGTGGTACCAGCAGACAGATGTCATCAGCAGGTGAGAGTAGCACTTCAACACCTGTACCTGCACATGCGCGTGGAACCCCTGGCAGACACAGTCTATGTGTCCATGGTCAGAGGCAGTGAACTGCACACCCTGCCAGGTATGGTCTGCAGCTGTCCATAAACACCTGTGTAGGGCAGCCACAAGGCAGAACTGTGTGCATGCATACCCACACACTATGCAAACACACCTAGGGCAACCTCATACCTACACACACCACATCACCTCAGCCAGCTCCCCAGAGTACACCCCTCACCCACACATATGTTGTCAAATGTATGGCCCACCCTTGGCCTCTGGCAGACCAACACCACACCCTGTGCATATGATGATACCTGTGCCCCATCCCTATCATCCATGCCATTAATGCAGGGACAGGCTGATATGGTTCTGATACACATGGTGACTGTACACCAGTGTACCACAGTCCTGCAGTGTAACATGTTGTAGGGAGTAGAGTGTGAGGCATATTTGGCAGGTGGCGTAGTCATCCAGCAATGATGCCTTCTAGCTGTTAGTAACATTGCTTGGTTGTGGTCTCTAAAATGATATGCAATTGTGTTGCAGGTGTATATGTGTCAGCACGAGGATGGTCTGCCATCATATTGCACAAAGGGGTATGTCACTTTGCTGATACCATGGCAGTGACATATCTGGGGTACAGTCAAACACATTTCACAGGTTACTATACTGGGTATTGTCTGTGCCACATAGACAGGTGGCCCGCTGAGTCATGTATACCCTGCAACCTGATGTAGACCCATCCACATACACGCACACTGTTACTTGCCAACACTTGGACTAGACCCCTACCTAGCAATGTTGTGATACTGATGTGTGTGGCTTACATTGCACAAACACTGCCTTAACCACTCTGTATCCAAAAGACCTTGTTCTTCCCAGAAATAAAATGAACAGCCATTGCAGGACTTGAACTCAGGACACTTTACACTGAAGTCATAACACTTAACCACTATGTCATGACCACTGTGGTGACAGCTGTTGTTTTACCAATATAGCTGTCATTACACATATTGAGTAGTATTGAACAATTGCCTTTACTTCCTAGATTGTGTAGTCCTTGTCATTAACATGACTGTTGCATCACATATGTTGTTTTATCATAATGTACACATAGCAGATATATACGGTGGGATACATGTGGGAGGGTATGCACAACGGTGATGTTTACTCATGACAGGCATATGGTTGCATACATATCATAGGTGTATAGATGACATGTACATACACAGGTATACACATACATATGTCTGTATACACATCTGTATAGTGCTACATATATATGGCCATGTGTAAATCTCTTTGTATGTACATATGTATACATATCTATACATATGTGTATATATACGTATATGTACATACAGATATATGTGTATATAGCTATATACAGATATATGTTTATAGAGCTATATATGTATGCACATCCAATGTGTACAGATATGCCTAGTTATGCTGGTGTGTGTGTGTGTGTGTATATATATATATATATATATATATATATATATATATATATAAATATAAAACTATCTGTGCATACATATCTATTCTGATATAACCTACTACTGTCGATATATCTGTAGATATCCATATATATATATGTGCATATGTATCACTATCTGTATATGTGTAGACATATATTGCTCTGTATATGTATATATCTGGGTGTGTATATGTATATCTATGCACATATACATACCCATCTATATATGTCAATATGTATATGTGTAATCATATATATAGATATCTGGATGATTATATGTACAGATATTTTCACCATATGCCCTGGACATGGAGTGTAGCCCTACCCCAGCCCCTATAGTCCCAACTTCGTAGTGCAAGTGGATGTCAGGTATGTATAGTAGGTATATTAGTGGACTATTGCTACTGTAATTGTTATTGTCTTAACCGACATGGTGTGTGTGGGAGGTCACATCTGCTTTTCGCATATGTGCCATTGGCTACTGACAGACATCCTAAGGACATCATAGTAAAGTACCAATGCTAGCACATAATGCCCCTGTGGACTGCAGCACAAATATTGGCCAATATATGTGGACATTCTGAAACACTCTTTACAGTCCAGAGGTATACACAGAACCCCTTAGTGAAAAACATGTGTACCATGCATAACAATATGGATGTTAATACCCATGTAGATGTGTATAACACATAATGACTGGTAAACATATGCCACCATAGGTTATGCATTCACACACCCCTGTCTGGCCTGACACATAAAAAACGCTGGTACAGGGGTGCCATGGCCACATACTACCCACTAGATATTGACATACATCTGTACAGCATCCCACTGCTCTGTCTGGCATACATGACTTTTAAAAGAGGCCCGGCAGCAGTATATCTGGCAAGTATCTGCACATGACATCTCTCTGGGTAAGTACACTAAGTACACTAGGCATTTAACAATGCACTGCGCAGGCTACAGGCAGACTGGCTAAACACTGGCCTACATCCCCTATGGTGGAATGCACATGTACCTGCATATATAGCAGGCTCTGCAGGCATGTCACAGCACAGGGTAAGATACACCTGTGTGAAAGTGCATAACCACAACCAGTGTTAACACAGCCACAGCCACATATGGTAAGCTAGCATAAAATTACAGTATATGGACTATCTGTTCAACACCATCCTCATATGTGCCACTCACAGACTAACCCTACATATACTGGGCTGCTACACAGTTTGGTCTGCTGGCTGTCTGTGGTATGGGATATGTGTGTGTATGGCCCTAAAAACATGTAAGCCAATATGGTAACATAGAGTCGAGCAGCATGTAACAGGAGATAGGACGGGACCTATAACAATGACATCTACCACAGTCTGCACACAGGCTAAAGAACATATTAACAACACAAACACTGTCGACATTCACCATAGGTAAACAGACATCAGTACTGTATAAACAGCCACAGAATTTCCAGGTTATGTCATCAAATATAACCGCTACTGTACATAACATGTGTAGCATTCTGATATCTCACAGGCTTGCTATCAGATATGATGACACTAATGATGGTGTACAGCACATATACACCTCTTAATGCATGACATATGTACAAAGGTTGACAGAGTTGTGGCTGGAAGCACATACACAGGGCCAATATTGACATGTTGCTGTGATAACCTCATACATTTATTGTTGTAACAGGGTTTGTTGCAACACATGTCCTATGAGGGATATGAAGTCAGTAACTGTCATGGCTTTCACCATCTACAGACTGCAATCCTCACACTACCTTCTGCAGTTCACAGATACATGCTCTGTGGGTAAAACATGAAACCAAGGGCAGAACACACTGCCCAGTCTGCAGATGACCCTGCAGATACAGATTCCTCATAAACATACAACTTACATGGCAGGTATTAAAACATGTAGGACAGCCATATCCACACACACACTGTTAAACCAACATTACTCCACAGTCTGTAGTCAAGTCAGGCACAATCCCCTCCTGTGTGTTGCCCTGTTTCCACAGTGTATGTTGTTAAAGGTAAATCCTCAATCCATCTGAGATGCTGTTTGCCAAACAACAGATCTAGTTCCTGCTCACAGTGAATGAAAAGGGCCAACACCAACATGATGTTCCTAGATATTGGAGTGTGTTTCCATGCAATTGGCTATGGGAATGTGAGCAGCCAAAGAAGAAGAAGAAGAAGAAGATATAAAGAAATTTTATAATGGAGATGTGTAAAATGTGTAACAACTTTATAAAAGTGAGGGAAGGCTTTTATATCTGTGTGAGGCACCTTTAACATTTGGAAAATTAAAGTCATTATTAAAAGGAAGTGAATGTATTTAACTAATTAGCACTGTAATTAAGGGGATATAAAATGGCTACTGAATGTAATGAGGTTATTCTTTTGAAGGCTGTTGGAGCCAAGAGACCAGAATGTAATGTGGAATAAAGAATTGTAGCAGCAGCTGTGCTCCCATTGGTTTATTTTCTTTTATTGAGGAGAATTCCTGTGTTGCATTTCTGGTTTTGGCTGGGCACTGTGGTTGTTTGTTTCCAGTATGTCGATGGAAGGAGCATCAGCTATCCCAGGTGTATTTAAAACTCAAATGGAAGGTGGCAGGTTGAGGTGTATGGAGTTATGGAAAGAACGAGATGATAAGATGTTAAACAGTGACCCCTGGTCTATGGGGTTGGAGAATTACGCTGATGAAAGGTACGAACAACTTGAAAAACTACTAAAAAAAGAAGTTGCGTTATACTATGATGTGAAGCTGCTACAAAAATATGTGGATTTGAACATTACCCCTAGCGGGCTTAGAGTGTATCGACTGCCAGCAAATGATTTTTCTGAGGAAGAATCAGATTTATTGGAGGAGCGGAAAGCAGTTTCATTGATGTGTACTGTAAATTGGTTGAAAATTTTGGTGAAGAGGAACATTCGGGCGTAGGAGAAGGTACATAATATTATCGTACAACTGCAGGAGGCACTAATCACTAAAACGTCGGAAATAAGCTTCTCCAGCAAACTGAATGAGATCAAAACATGTAGTCAAGGTGAAGGTGGAAATTATCAACAGGAAGAAGAAGAAATTAAGTTGTGATGTCAAGTATTACAATACTGGAGTTATTTTTTCTTGGCAGCAGAATGAAAGGAAAGGGTGTTCGTTTTTTGCTGGCAGAAGAAGAAGTCGGTCGGGCCCATCTTCCAGCGAGGCCTCAGTTTTTCTGGTGAACAGATCGCTAATATATGAAAAAATGTGTCATTTGAGGATGTTAATAAATGTGTGGGGGATCTACTCCAGATGGAAGGTGAGGAAGAGTCGGAAAATCAGAATCGGGGAAAAGGGAGAGGCAGAAGATTCCAGGGAAAGAGGAACTGAGTTTTTGGAATGGAATAATAAGGTATGTACTGTATATGAGACTTTGAAACCCTTCCCTGGAGCCTGCCTTTCTGAACAACCACCAAGCGGAATAGTTAATGCAAATGTTAATGTAAAAACTGTGAATGTAAATAATTCAAATGTAGAAGTAATGTGCTATGCAGGTGCCTCACATGTTTTTGATAATATGCCACAAGTTGGGGTAGTAGTAAATGATGTGTATTACGGCAATGTTTGTTGTAGAAATGAAAATGCGCTAAATTTTGTGAATATATCTGACTCAAGGGTGATGGAAACAGCAGAAAAAGTGCTTTTAAAAGGCACAAAGTATGTTCCCACGTTTATTCCATCACTTGCCTATTCTGCTAGATGAAGTCAAATGATTTTGCAGAAAGCTACATTTGAAAGTTTTTTGGGGGTTTAAAAAGCATGAATCTGTAAAAAATGTGGAAATATTACCATATGAAGAAGATATGGATAATTCGTTACTTGATCTTTCAGTATATGAAAACCGTTTTATAATTTGAATAAAAGCTATGAGGAAGTTAATGATAATGTTAATGTAAATGTTTCCCAAAGATGTTTTTCTACAGGATATGGAAGATTAGAAATACTTAAGATGCCTGCATTTAGCTAATTTATTCCACCAAAAAATTCTAATGCTGTTTGTGCGTTTGAAAATACATTGTGTAAACAGATAGAAGAAATGTATGATTAATGTGCCAAAAATGTTAATGTGTGCAATTTAAGTAAAGAACAGTGGTTAGCACTTAAACAACTACGTAGTGTTACTGATAAATATGTGTTTATGCAAGCTGACAAGGGAGGGAATTGGGTTATTTTAAACAAGAAAGACTATGAAAATATTGTCTTGAAATTGCTATCTGATAAAAAAAAACCTATAAGGAACTACCCAGTAGTCCAATGAAGCAATTTAATGAGGGTTTGATGGAACTGCTTGAAAGAGGTGAAAGGCTTGGTTTCTTTGATGGTAGAGATGTTAAAAAATTATATCTAAAGTGTCCTAAGGATGCAAAGTTTTTTGTGATTCCTAAACTTCAGACATCCCTAACCAAATCCCCAGGAAGACCGATAGTTTCAGTGGTAGGGGCTTATTTATAGAATTTAGGCATCTTTTTGGACTCTCAATTAAAGGTATACCTTCCAAGAATCCGATCTTATATTAAAAACACATTGCACATATTGGAATATATGAAGGATATACAGTGGAAATCAGAATATTATTTTGTATGTGTGGATGTGAAATCTTTATACACAAACATAAAAATTGAGAAAGGTTTGGAAGCAGTTAGAAGGATGATGGGGGAGAGTCCTAGAACCTAATTTATTTGTCAGCTGTTGGAATATGCCTTAACACACAACTATTTTGAGTATGAAGGAAAAATGGTTTTGCAGTTGGAAGGTACAGCAATGGGGTGGCATTTGCCCCTTCATATGCAATATTATTTATGTCCTATTTTGAAAATTTGTTTATAGATCCAACACAATTTATGAAGAACAACATAGTTTTGTTTAAACATTTTATAGAAGATCTGATATTTCTGTGCAAAGGGGAAATGCATGAATTTGAGTGCTTTATGAACACACTAAATCAGAACACTTGGATTACAGTTTACTTATAGAATGAACAGAGAAAGCATGCCGTTTTTGGATGCTGAATTTTACATTGACATAGAGGGAAGTTTGCAATATAAACCTTATCATAAGGAAACAGCAGCAGAAAACTTTTTGGAAGCTAGTAGTGCTCACCCCCCACATTTAATAAGATCTTTGCCTTATGGGGAATTCAGGAGGATTTCTACTAATATGTCTGATAAAAGTATATTGAAGAGTGAATTTGATAAGGTAAAGAGAAAATTGGGGAATGGAGGATATGGTGAGAATATTATGCAGGCAGCCTTCAATAAGCTAAGGCGAAACAAGAAGTGTAATGAGGATAATTTTGTCAGAAGACATGTTGGTCATACAAAGGAAAACAAATAAGGGGTTATGGAGGTGGATCCCATTTATTTTTTTTGTGACAAAATTTTCTCCACTGACATTTAAAGTAGGGAAATTGGTGGAAAATTTGTGGCCTGTTATTTAAAGGGATGAAATGGTAGGAAAATTGTTCCCAGAAAAAGTTACTTTTTCTTATGGTAGGTTTAAAAACTTAAAATAGTTATTAAAATCGAAGACTGAAGACAAAAATAGGGATAGGAATGGTGCTTTCCCATGTGGGGCCTGTAAAATATGTAGTAAGATTAAAAATGTAGATGGTTGGATGATAAGTGGTAAGAAGTTTTGGATTAAAAGTGAATTGAAGTGTAATTCATGTGGTGTGGTCAATATCATTGGATGTGGATGCACACCCATAAAGTGGTATGTGGGGCAAACAAAAAGAAAGGTAAAATTGAGAATATTGGAACATCTAGGTGACATAAGAAATAAAAGGATGGAAAGTCCAATTGCTGAGCATTTCTGGACATCACATGGGGGAGATGTTGACAGTTTGTTTTTAGTGTACTGGCACAACCTTTTGGTGGGGGGTGATGATATAGGAAGTGAAGCATCCAAAAACAGACTGGTAAAATTAGAAACAACACTTATTATTAAGCTAGGTACTTTATATCCTAGAGGGTTGAATTTGGAAGTAAACTGGGAATTATAAGATTTATGTACAGATGAATAGGTAAGAAAAAATAGAAAATTTCATAGTAAACAATTTTAAGTAGGAAAAGTGTAGTGTCACATTTAGTCAGTGTTGGTGGGATTAAACATTGGTAGGCACTACAAGCATAGGACATTCAATGGAAAATGGCGAAATGGAAAAAGTAATAAGTTATTTACATTTATTATATAAAGAAATGTTATAATGGAGATGCGTAAAATGTGTAGCAATTTTATAAAAGTGATGGAAGGCTTTTATATCTGTGTGAGGCACCTTTAACATTTGGGAAGTTAAAGTCATTATTAAAAGGAAGTGAATGTATTTAACTAATTAGCACTGTAATTAGGGGGATATAAAATGGCTACTGAATGTAATGAGGTTATTCCTTTGAAGGCTGTTGGAGCCGAGGTACCAAAATGTGATGTGGAATAAAGAATTGTAGCCGTAGCTGTGCCCCCATTTGGTTCATTTTATAGACTAGGGATTTTAGTTAGACTGTTTATTTTAGGTTTATTTTGTTTTCCCCAATCCCTTTTGCGTGCCGCTGCCCTATGCTTAAACAGTCGAGATTGGCAAAAAAATATTAAAGTTGATTTTTGTATTTATTTTTATGTTTGCAATGCCAATGGCCTTATACTTGGCCATTGGCATGCTTACTACATGATATGCAGCCTTTATTTTGAGCTGTCATAGCTCCTTTTTGGATTTTACAGAAATGTACTCGGTTACTGAGTACATTTCTTCAGATAGCACTAGTCCTGCACGGACTTTTGCAAGCTTCCTGGATTGCAATATCACCTCATTTGCATAGATTTCTCCTGCAAATGGGCTGATTTGCATACCAGGGCTTAGTTCATGCAGGATTAGTGCAGGAGCGCTCATGCATGCCCCTGCAGGTTGTTCCTGGAAATTTTCCAGACAATGTCACACTGTTTCTGACATAAATTTGCATTTTCACAACTGCCAGTAAGCCTTCATACTTATTAGGCTGCTCAGGATTTTGTCATTTGTTTACAGTAAACATATACAAGTGACATATTCTGTATGTCAAATTCAATAAATTCTAGTGTTATATTTTAATGGAATGTTATTACATCAGACCTAAAAATAATACTTGCGCTTTAGGAAAAGTTATATTTTATATTATTTAAAATTTTATAGCAAAAAAACAAAGTGCAAACTGCCATCCACACATTTATGAGCCTCCTTGCCTTTAGTACTGTTGGCTTATGTAATGTTTTATACAAGAATGAGTATCCATGTATTATATCCTGAAAATCATATAAGAAAATCTTAAGTCAGTATAGATGTACTGACATCTGTAGGTAGGATATAATTTATTTCCAAAACAAATGATTCATATAAAAGTATAACTGGCAGTTCTTTCAGACTAAGAGATAACAAAACACTACCAGATCATAAATATACAATGGTGTTACAAGATAAGACCTAAAAAGTAATGTATTTAAATAAAAAAGTAAGATTTGTAGTAGTATACATTCAGGGTGTATGTGTGTGTGTGTGTGGGGGGGGTAATAGCCCTCATTATTAAGTGTGCAAGGCATTGTGGGTCCCTACAGTGACCACATGATAGAACTATACCTTAAAATATTGTTATTGCCAGGATGCTGGTTAAGACACAAGCAAATCTTATGGGTGCCAGAATGACTATCCCCTCTCTGGGTGCTTCCTCCTCCCTTATTGTGCTGGGTTCATTTTCTAGTACAGTGGAATGAATGGGCCCAGTCTACCAGTCTACTTGGGGAGACTAGATGGCTGGCCTGCGTGACGGCAAAAAGCAATTACAAAAAAAAAACATAGCTCAGTTTTGTTGTTTTGTATTTCCTAACTACTACATCAGCTTTGAAAATATAATTTATCAATCACCAGATTGTAAAGCAGCATAACTCTCACCATAAGGGGAATGAATGAGCCGATCAGATGCCCTGGGAAGGGCCAGATCAGTCATAGTGTTGTAGCCTAGGCTGGGTATGTGTAGCTCCTGCTGCCAGTGGAATGAATGAGATGAGTGGATCTTGTGGGTAAAGACAATGGAGGTCTGATGGAGGAGCAATAAAATTCCTCTGACATTTCCAAGGCTTACAAATGTAATGGCATTTCACCTCCATTCTATCCCCATTTGGTAAGTACTAATGCACAAGGCTCACTGCCCACTAATTATAAAGTAATGGTAAAAATCTGTCTAAAAGAAAGACATGACAGCCACACCAGATACATTACTGGTTTATTTGCTTTTCCTAACATTTGGTACTTTGTTCTATTTTCCTGACACATGGTGCACTAAACTAAACAGTGACAAATCACCAGCACTTAATAATATTGTTGGTATCTGTTTCTCCTTACAAATTCAAATCACACCAGACAGTGGGTGGAAACATATATTACTTGAAAACGAGGCTATAATTCTCACATGCACAGCCTGATACAAGAACAAAGTTAACTACAGAAGTAATCCAACCAACACTATACTACAAGAGAAAAAAAACTTCAGACCAACTTTATATCTCAGTCTTAAAACAACTCCATTCTAATGACATTAACTCAAATCCAAGGCCTAACAAGCAAAACAAATTGCCATACAGTTCCAGTCATATAATATGCCACTAGTCTCTTCTAATCTTCCTGATTGTAGAGCTGCCTTAACCCAGTCCAGACACTGCCCTGCTAAATGAGTGCAGCATGAACAATAAGTGATCATCCCTGGATGTGGCGACAGGAAGTGAACACTGCTATTTTAGGGATTACAGAGAGCAATCTGTCCATCCACATCCAGTAGTCATAGCAGTATTGTTTAATATCTGACCAGGTAAAATAAAAGGCTCCTCTCTACTCTTATTAGTGTAAATCAGGCAGCATCTGGATACAAAACTAATCAACACTAGCAGTGTTATTACTGAGGATACTTAGCACTGACTAGTGACCCAACTTCTTACAGTAAATCATACCAAGGTGGCCGCTGGTGAAGCTAACTTATCTCCTCCCTCTTCTCTAAAATTATTGAAAAAAAACACTACTTAAAAATTATGATGTGTTGACACAAAAATAAAAGCTATATTATGACAGACTTCAATATGGGTGGCCATGGTGGTGCAGTGGTTAGCGTTGCTGCCTCACAGCAAGAGGTTCTCCTGTTTGATCCTCGGCTGGGGTGCCTTCTGTGCAGAGTCTGCATGTCCTCTCTGTGGTCACGTGGGTTTCCTCTGGGTGCTCCAGTTTCCTCCCAAAGACATGCTGTAGGTGGATTGGACACTCTAAATTGGCCACAGATGTGTGTGTGTGCCTTCTGTGGAAGGTTGGGTGCCGACCTGGCAACTCAACACCGTAATACTCCACTGCAAATCATGAGTTGACAGGTGATCTGTTGTGGTGACCCCTGACTGGGAAAAGCTGGAAGAAGATGGCAGACTTCAATATAGTCTCTTTAGGTACCGCTAAAAATCAACTAAACCATCTCCCTATATGAATTCAGATTAACTCCTCCACTAAGATGCCAAATCCTCTTAAGAGAACTAGTTCCCTTCTCAACCTAATGAAAGCAAATTTACCTTGGACATATACTGAAACACTTTATTCATTCTTTCTTCATTGATTTTCTTATTACCTGCTTAATCCAAATCAAGGTTGTGGGACAGCTGATCCTCACTAGGTGCAAAGCAGAATAATTAATTCCAAAGAGGAAACCAACACATCTTTTGCTGAAAAGATTTCAAGTCTGCATTAACCAAAGCACTGCTGGTGATTCTCTGCTGGGTGAGGAAAGTAAACCTACATTTTTTGTCTGTGACTGATAGAGCTGCTTTCTGTTTTACCTACTCCATTTTGTTTTCTGTTTTAAGAAATCTGCTTGGCCTGGTGTTTTTGTTCTATGTGAGACATAGACACTTAAATGATCTAGGCTGCATATTTCACATGTTTTTTCATTGGTTACTTGTCTCTTGAGTGATACTTAAATACACAATCTGTTTCTGGCCCTTTGTCTTTTGCTGAAAAGATTTCAAGCCTGCATAAACTAAAGCACCGATGGTGATTCTCTGTTAGGGTTTTCCAACCATCCTTCTTGTTGTTGATGCACTTTTTAAACCAGGTGATTTTAAGCTGTCCATCCCTACTGTAACTTGAGCTTAATAAGTTTCCCTTTCTACAGTGCTGTGATAATACTGAATTATTTATTTGCCTTCCCTTATGCTTATATTGAAAAAGTGCATTTTGCCTCTCATTGTCTGTTCTACTGATTTACTTGATCTGAATTAATTTTCTAGCTAGCTGTTGGATAAAGTAGTATATTCTTACACTCTACAAGCATTTGTTTTTACATCAAGTGGTCAGTGTAAATTCCATCTAGTGCACTGGGAAGTACCCTGGTCTGTTTAAGTTGGGGAAACACCGGAGATTTATGCATCAAGAAAATAAGCATATTTTGTATCTCTGTTGCACTTTTTAAATTGCATTGTATCTGATCACTCCATTTTTTTCTGCTTTTTTACTGTTGTGACTGCATATTTTCTGCACTTGTTTTCAACTATATTTTCAGCCTATATAGCAGAGTCTAGATTCAAACCAGTCAAATCTAGCCTGGTTTTGTTACACTCAAACACATTTTACATTAAGAAAGGCTCCCCTGCACATTTGTGGCACAAAATTGAGCACACACACACTTGTCTGAGATGGGGGTTGCTGGAAGAAGGTTCATTGTGTACTTTCCGATTGGTAAATTAGCTTAAAACTGTCTAATGTCGCTTGTATTTAAGCCTCACATCTGCTTGTTGCTGCACATCATGCAATGGGGATTAGCGATGCCCTGTATAGCTGCAAATGCCTTGAAATGCAATTGTTCCCTAGACAACTCTCAGTGGAACTCTCACAAACTTCTATGTTACACTAAAGGCAAATTAGTTGCAGACTGAGCAACATTGCCACACCTATCATCCACAAACCTCAATTTTACATCCCTTGATAGTCTAAGTGCAAAAACTGGTCAATCTAGCCACTCCTTTCCCTAATAGCTCATCCAGTAAAAACCTGCTATAATGGACAGACAGTTTCCCATCATTTCACTGGCCAGCCTGTTTGATATGGGAATACTGAGGCAATGTAGTAAATGCCTCATGTATACTGGCAACCACTTACTACTACAGTAAACAAACATCCTATGTGAGAGATGTAAATGCACTATGACACTGGAATCACTTCTCTCACTTCACAACAAACAAGATACCAAACAGGTTGTCAGTAAACAATCTTCACCTCTCACACAAACTAAGGACATGGCATATAGACCCACATACATGCAGGTACTCACAAGAAGTCTACCAAAAGTTCAGAGACCTCTCAAATGTAAACAAAGTGAACACACTTATGCAAATAGAAACCACTACACATATTAACACATAAAAATGTTTCTCAGCAAATAAGCCCCTGAGGCAAACACCTCTAAACCAAATGTCCTGATCATAGGCGACTTGATAGTGAGACACACAGATGTTCCCCTCACCAGGCTGTACAAGGAGAAGGTCATGGTCAGCTGTCTGTCAGGTGCCAGAATCCATCAGACCATGCATGCACTCAAGTCACTCAACAACAAATACCATTATGACTTGGTAGTAGTTCATGTTGGAATGAATGACTTGAGACATACCTCTCTGTACTATATGAAGACAGACTTGACTGAACTCTCAGACTATGTGTCCCAGGCAGGTATGACCCTACTCCTAAACAGCATTCTACCTTCTCTATGATGATGCCACAGTATAAACAAAAACAATCAACTTCATCAACTGGCTTATCCTCTGGTGTCAGTCCAGGAAATACAGTATCTGTCAGCCTGTGATGATATGGTCAATAGGCCAGACGCATTTGCCAGAGATGGTCTGCACCTGTTTCCTCTAGGCTATAGGATATTGACAGAGGTGCTTGCCTCCCCATAGTGCCTTTTTTAGGCAATGTCAAAACAACACAATTTCTGACATAACAAAATCCACCAGAGACAAACTCAAGGTTCTGTTGCTTAATGCTAGAAGTCTAGACATGAAGCTGCACTCCCTGGAAGCATCTCTCACCTTGAAAGATTCTGACATGTGTGCAGTCACTGAAACATGGTTCAAGGCCATAGAGAGTGCCGCGGCTGTGCAAGGCTACAATGCCTTCCACACATTCAGACCTCAAAATGAGCATGAAAGAACCAAATTTAGAGAGGTACCCATCTTCATTAAAGCACTGCACACCTCAAGATTGGTCAAACAGTATGACTCTCAAACTACTCCATGTCCAATTAACTCTATACAAAATACCCTAGCACATCATTGCTAGCTATAGGTCCCCCACAATAAACCAAGAAAAGCAGAATGCCTACCTGGATTTATTGGATCCAACAACTTAGTCATGAGTGATTTCAACTATCCTTCCATCAAATGGGTGACACATACAAGTGCAAACAAGCTCACCCAGAGTTTCCTGGACTTTGTTAATTCAAATGCTCTGGAAAAGATAGTGTGCACCCCCCACAAGGGGCTGAAATGTCCTAGACATAGTACCCACCAACATGGGAGTCACTGCACTTCCTCCTGTGTGATGCCTTCCCTGGTAAGGTTGGACCATTAAACTGTCTCATTCAAAGTAACTATTGGACCTGTCACCCCGACAGGAGAAAAAAAAACAGAAGAACTTTTCCAAAGTTAACTTCAGACTACTAAGCAAAGTTTTCTACCCCTTACACTCACAGACAACAATGTCTTCTATGCAGAGGTGTACTCAGATGCCGTTTACAAACACATAAGCAGCTGTATAGACTTGAGTGTACCTGACTGGATCAAAACCAGGTCCTCCCAAAAAGACAAGCCACCTCAAGTATAACAGGTTATATGACAGGTTATATGACAAGAGGAAGAAACTGATGTCTAAGAATAAGAGGGAACTGAATCAGCAGAGTAAGAATTCTGTCCTCAGATTGAACAAGCAAATTCAGAAATCTTGTGAAATCCTCTAAAGCTAAGTATGAAGCTAAAATAGCATCCCTAGCCAAGGATAATCATAAGGCATTCTTTAATTATGTTTGAAACCTAAAAGAGAATGCCCAGCTTTGTGTAGAACTGGTAATAGATGGTACCACTCATATTGCACAGGAAGAAATCACCAACTTGCTAGCTGACAGATTCAATGCAAACTTCACCCCCCTGGCCCCACCAGCCATACCCCAAAACATACCTGACACCAGTCCTCTGCCTAATATCTCTAGAGATCTGGTCATATCTGTGCTTTTCAAGGCCAAAAACATGGCCTCAGTGGGACCAGATAATATCCCAGGATGCTTATTAAGCAATCTAAAACAAAACCTAGCAGATCTACTTAGCGTTCTGTTTAACCATAGCCTGAGAACTGGCTTTGTTCCAGCAGAGTGGAGAACAGCAACAATAATCCTCTTGAACAAAAGGGGGCCATCAAAAGACCCTGGGAACTAGAACTATAGACCCATAATTCTAACCAGTCTCATCTGCTAGGCCATGGAAAGAATTATCATGGACCTTATCAACAAGGACATAGGCGACCTTCAAACTCTAGACCCAACCCACTTTGGCTTCGTTAAGGGTAGACCATGCTTATTAAACCTAGTGGACTTTTTTGAGAAAATCACCAAAGCCCTGGATGAAGGTAAGACAGTGTACACCATCTATCTTGACCTTGCCAAGGCTTTTGAAACAATCCCCCACTTAGGTAACATTGAAAAACTGTCTCCTGTTCAGAATCTACTTCTCGGAAGTCCAAGCTAAATGAGACGGGGTCTGAATGGAGAAATAAGTCAGCAAGCAAAGGTGAGAAGTATTGCTGTAACTGAATTCATCCTCAAGTCTTGGTGAGTACCTTCACGAGGTGGACCATGTTTTCATAAAATCTCACCAAGATGACACTGATATATAGACTGTATTTTATATAGCATATATCATGTACAGAAGTAGCTTAAAATTAAAAAAAGATAGCTGGGTGAACAAGACCCAGGATAACAAAGTGCCCGATCCTGGTAGACTCACTGCTGCCAAGACTGGAAAAACTGACACTGTAGAGTTCTCAAGCCATGGAAACATTCTGACAATGGGGCTAGGCCAGGCTCAGGGGTTGGATCCCCCCCCCCCCCATTGTAGAAGGAAGTAGTAGTCCACAAAAATCAGAAAAACTGATAGGCCAAAAAAAGAGCCATAAAGACAGTAGAGTGGACTATTGAGCATAAGAAATAAATGATGCATCGTTACTTTTATGCAAAAACTCAGAATTTCCAGACAGAAGATATGCAAAAAGATTAAGAGAGAAATTAGAGTCCACACACACTTCACCCAAACCATACTATCACTAGCTAAACAACACAACCCCCCCTCCCCTCCAACCCACACCTTCAACTAGTAATCTCCCCACTGCCTTCTCTTTTTCTCCTGTACCTACCTCCAACATAAAAAAACTCTTAACTAAACTTAAACCCACCAAATTAGCAGCAGACAACCTCCCAAGTTAATACCTACAAATTGCAGCTGATGCTCTGGCCTACCCAGTATCCATCTTGATTAACCGATCTCTGTCAGAAAGTTACATTCCCACACTGTGGAAAGTCTCACATATAATTCCCCTCCACAAAGGCGGACCCTCTGCAGAACTAACCAATTACCGCCCCATAGCTATTCTCTCTTCACTCTCCAAAATACTAGAGAGATGCATACACTCTCAGGTCTCAGACTACTTCCTTACTAACAACCTCCTTTCCAGTACTCAGCATGGTTTCCGACCAAACCATAGCACCACCACTGCCTTACTCTCCTTTACTAACACTATCCTTCAAAATAAAAACAGTGGCTATCTCTCCTCTGCTACTTTACTAGACCTATCTAAAGTATTTGCCATGGTCCCACACAAACAACTTATCTCTGTCCTCAATAACCTATATCCTTCTCACAATCAGTCACCAACTGGTTTCAGAGTTACCTGTCTGACCGCCAACAATCCATTGTATGGCAGAATGACATATCTCCCCAACTACCTGTCTCCATAGGGGTTCCCCAGGGATCCATCCTTGGACCCCTACTCTTCTCTGTTTACAACAATAATCTAGCCTCTACCACCAAACATGACACACTCATCCAATACGCAGATGACTCGACCATCATCTGCTCAGCCCAGTCCCTACCCAAACTGCAAAACGTCACACAGGAAGCCTTTTCCTCTGTTGAAACATGGTTATCCGATGCCCAGTTAATACTCAACCCAAAAAAAAACTAAACTGCTCATCTTCCAACCCACCAAACATACTCAAAACAACTCTCACTTTAACATCACAGCAAAAGACAACACCACTATATACCCAACTGAACACACCAAATTGCTAGGAGTGGAAATAGACAATAAACTAAAATTTGACATTCACATATCCATGACCATAAAAAAAGTCCAGAAAAAACTAGGAGCATTATACAGAAATAAACAATTTCTCACCAAAGCAGCAAAGATTTCAATAGCAAATTCCCACCTTATCTCCACCCTACTTTATGTGTCTCCAATATATACCAACCTAAGGCAATGTGATCTAAACAAGTTAGAGACCTGCTACAACAAAATCGCCAAATTCGCCACAGGGGCATCCTACCATAGTCACCACTGTCTCTCACTTGCTGAACTGGGCTGGCTTGAACTCCATCACCTCCTTCAGTGGTATCAACTCTCACTCGCCCACAAACTAGTAAACCATCCACTAAATGTCCCATCCCTCCAGAATCTACTCCAACCCTATCACACCACCAGACCACTAAGATCCAGCAACAAAAATCACTTGCAAGCACTATTCTCTTGCGCCATAGCCAAATTATGGAACTCACTCCCACCCACAATTACCTCCGTACCATCATGCACCCACTTCAAAACTTTACTAAAAGCGCACCTAAAAACATGCTGGCTATGCCCTTGCAACTCCCACTCTAATATCATCCACCCCGTCCAACTACTACCTTTCTTTCCACACCACTAACTACCTTGATTATAGCAAGCTCAGATGCTCATAAGCCAAGTACTTATTATACAGCAGGAACTTCTCATTGTTACATTTGTTAATGCTTGTTATGTACCTCACAGATAAAGATTCTAGTTGTCTACTGATGTACTATGTTCTTCATCTGTAAATATGTTGTAAGAAATTTCTATGTTAAATTGTTAATTGCTATGTAATCCAATGTAACTACTGTCTGTTTATTTTACTGTGGAGCTTTTCTCCCTGGGCCTCCGCTGAAAATGGACCCACATCCAGTCGGACACTCCCGGTCAACAAATTTAAATAAATAAATAAATAAATAGAGGAAAGAGAAATACTTCCACAAGAAAAATTGTCAGAAGCTTCAAA
The DNA here is from genome assembly GCF_019279795.1 of Protopterus annectens. Taxonomy (NCBI): domain Eukaryota; kingdom Metazoa; phylum Chordata; order Ceratodontiformes; family Protopteridae; genus Protopterus; species Protopterus annectens. Next base: position 1,586,696,396 of record NC_056739.1, on the reverse strand, counting down.
TAAAAAATTGTGTTCATTAATACAACAGATTTAAGAAAAACATTATATAGACCAAGGAACCTTGATCTGTTTGGAAACAGAAGCATCTGAGGAAGTGCAAAAATATAAAGAACAAAATCTAGAGACTTTTGAAATGTATAAACAAGAAATATGGACATGGGAAAGAAAGAGAGATCTGATATGCTGCAATATTTATGCAAAGAATAAAGCCAAATCAATCAACACAAAAAAGGCAGCCCCAAAGATATTCGAAGAGAAATACAGGCAAAGGCATCCAGATATGGAAAATTTTATAATAAAAATAAGATCACAAAGATAGAATGTAGAACAGAAGATTATTAAAGTAGAAGTTAAGAAAATAGAAGTTAAAGTTGTGGAATGCTTGAGAAGTGAAGGATTTAATGTAGAAAGTCTAACATCACAGCATGTTGGAACAAGTCCCCAAAGTAAAGAGAAATTGGAGAATCAGGAGACATCTGAAGAAGAAATATGGACATAGGAAAGAACAAGAGATTTAATATGGTGTAATATTTATGCAAAGGAGAAAGTAAAACTATTCAATACAAAAAGAGCAGCACCAAAGGTATTTGAAGAGAAATACAGGCAAAGATATCTGGACGTGAAAAATTTTACAGTACAAAGAGGAAAAGTAGAAAATAGGGTAAGTAATGGAGAAGTTAAAGAAATAGAAGCTGAGGTTATGATTTACCCACAAAGTGAAGTATTTGGTGCAGAAAATCTAACTCAGAAAACATCACAGCAGGATATAGCAATGGATCCCCAAACCAGTGGAGCAAGAAACATCTGATCAGTTGCCATATGAAGATACTTTGGGGCCTTTCATAGGAAACCAGTACAAATGTTCAGGTGGAGTTGAACAGCAAGGAGAGGAACAGGAACCTGTGGCAACTTTGACACAGTCAATGTTATGGAGTGTTAGGCCAGTGAGTTCCCATATGAAAGAGCAATGGATGACATAGGATGAAACGGAAAATAATGTGGCACAGGAAGATGCTCTGGAGCATTTTATAGAGAACAAAGAATGTGCCCTCAGATTAAAAGAAAATGATCTAAGAGAAGAGTTGCTTGATTTAATAGAGAAGGACAGACATATTAAGATCAATGAAAGAAATAGACTACAGAAAGTCAATAAAACCCCAAAAGTTAGAAGTTTGATAAAACAAATGAACATAGTAATTAGGACAGTCCATAGAGATCCACACAATATAACAGAAGTAAACAGGATATACTACTGTGCAGCTAAATTAATAACAGATAAAGTCTTATCACAAAAACACAGGGTAGTAAAGGAAATTAAGGGAGAAATTGAATGCCATCATGGAAGCATCAAACAGAGAAAACTATAAAGCAATTAAGACAAGAAGTGTCACTGTTAGAAGAGTATAGAAGAGGGAACAGATCAGCAAAAATACTAAGAAAGACAGACATGATAAAAGCAGCGTACAGTATCAGAACAGATCAGGATCTATTAGCACTATCGCAAATAATAAACTAAAAATAACAGTACAGGCAGAAAAACATAGAAGATATGCAGATAAATATAAAGAAAAAGTACAAAATAAGCTATTTATTGATGACCCAAAAATGATTTATAGTTAATTGGGAAATAAGTTAAAAGGAATTGAAACACCACCAAAAAAAGAAAAAATAGATACATTTTGAAGAAATAGCTATGAAGATCCTTTGGAACATAACATTATCACTCATTATTACTTTACTACCACTGTAAACTATATATTAATATAGTGAAACTTTTAGATGTACAGCAGATTTTTTATCCAATGCTTATGTTATGTAATCTTGAATGTATTTTGATTTCTGCTTGTGCTGCTTAAATTGTAACTCACTGAGGAGCTTTTCTCCCTGGGTCTCCTCTTAAAATGAGCTACGAGCTCAGTTGGACTAACCCAGTCAACAAATGTAAAATAAATAATAATAAATAAATAAGATGCTAAATGGATAGCAGAAGTAAAAAAAAAAAAGAATAAGAAATGTACAGGATATGAAGTGGGATGAAGTAGCAGTCAGAAAGACTGAAACAAAATTAAGAAAAGCTCCTAACCGGAGATCCCCAGGCCTAGATGCAGTACCTAATTTCTGGCTAAAAGTATTAACATTTTTACATGAAGATTTAGCCATGAGAAAGAACTATTTATATGTGCACCCTGAACAGACACCAACCTGGCTAACAGGAAAAACAATACTCCTCCTTAAGACTGAAACTGCAAGCTATTCTAAAACCTATAGACCAATAACTTGCTTTCCAGTGACATATAGACTATACACAGGAATTGATGCCGACAGAGTTTATAGTCATTTAGAAGAAAACTCAATCATGGCAATAGAACAAAAGGGTAATAAAAGAAAGTCATATGGAACAAATGATCATTTGTTTAAAGAAAGTAATATGGAACAAAGGATCATTTGTTATTAAATAAAGTCATAATGCAGAACTGTAAAAAGGGGAAGAATCTAAGTATGTCATGGACAGACTATAAAAAAGCATTTGACAGTATCCCACATTAATGGATAAAAGAGTGCTTAAAAATGTATAAGATACATTCTCCACTGATCAATTACATTATAGAGACTATGAAACAGTGGCAAACCACTTTGCAGTTAAGATATGATAAAGGACAAATTATTATTCCAGGGATAAAAATTCCAAAGAGGATATTCCAGGGTGAATCTCTGTCACTGCTGCTCATTTGTCTTGCCCTTAACCCATTAAGTTGTCTACTTAACTGATTAGGTCATAGCTACAAGGTGGCTCCCAGAAAATAATCTTCTTTTTGTGGATGATTTAAAACTGTATAGTTCATCAGATGAGGAACTGAAAGCACAACTGCAAGTGGTCAAAACTTTTTCAGATGATATAACAATGTTATTTGGCCTTGATAAATGTGCAAAAGCAACATTTAAAGCAGGAAAATTGTAGCACCAAGAAAACATCAGTTTGGGACATGAATATGATAAAAAAAAGAACTTGAGCAACAGGGAGGGTGTACATATTTGGGAATTGATGAAGGATTAACAATAAAACATGAACAGATGCAAATAAAACTTAGGAAGGAATATTTTAGAACACTAAAATTAATACTGAAAACAAAGTTGACATCTAGGTACAAAGTTCAAGCTATAAACCAATTTACTCTTCTTTTCCTAACTTACAGTTTTGGAGTGATTGACTGGCCCCAAAAGGTGTTGGATAGGTTCGACAGGAAAACAAGAAGGATGCTTCATACTCATCAAATGATTTATAAAAATCAGTGCATACCAAGGTTATATATTCCCCATTCTGAAGGAGGTATGAGCCTCCTCGAAATTGATTACATGCATAGATCAGCAATCATGGGACTGCATACATATCTGCTGACCTCACAAGACCCAAGCATAGTGAAAGTTCTAAAACATGAGGAGAATAAGTCTAAAATGATTTTCCTGCTTAGCTTAGAAGAAGCTTGTTGGTGTCAAGCAGGAATGGAAATCAGACCAGAAGTACAAAAAATCAGGGAGCAACTGACTGTGCCAAAAACAAAAGAAAGACTATAAGGTGAAGGACCAGATGAGAAGGCAAGAAATGTGGAAAATGCATAAATATAGTTGCAAGTAGAGAAAATTCTTGGAACAACCTCATGTTGATCAGGACAGAATGCAGGAATGGTTAAGGAAAGGTGAATTTAAACCAAATGATGAAAGATTAATATTGGCAGTCCAAGATAGTGAACTAAGTATACATTTGTTTACAAAGTCTACTGAACATGTGGGAGAAACAGCAATTGTAGGTTTTGTAAAACAGAATTGTAAACAGTCACACATCTTGTTGCTGGTTGTGATATACTACTGGGAGAAGGACTGTATATTTAAAGGCATAATAATGTGGCGAGACTGTTGCATTGTGGATTGTGCAAACATTATCATATTGAGGTAGCTGAAAAACACTGGAAACATGAACCATAAAGCATCATAGAAAACAATGAAGTTTATCTCACATGGGATCACCCGTTACCAACAGTTCAAAAAAATAGATGAGAGAAAACCAGATATAGTAGTCCATGAAAAGAAGACAAAAGAAGCATTGATAACTGAAATTGCTATACCCAGTGACTGCAGTGTCATGTACAGAGAGACACAAAGTCATAATATACCAGGATTTGCAGGCAGAATTGAGGGCAATGCAGAAGAAGGATATCCAGACAGTTCCAGCAATAGTAGGAGCAATGGGTCTTATAAAAAAGAATTTACAATCGTACTTAGATATGTTACCGATACATGTAACTCTGTACAAATTACAGAAGAAGTCATTACTGGGCACATTTTGGGTCCTGTGAAGAGCACTCCTGGATAACATCAAAGATTGAAACAATACAAATTACATGAAATTTTATCTTACTTTGGCTTAGGAATGGGGTCCATTCCCATCATGGTATTCCAAACCCAAAAGACTTGGAAAAATATAAAAAAATAGGGATCAACCCTTACATCGCTAGATGGATGGCCAATTGGCTTACTGACAGAACACATGCTATCAAAGCTGGTAACTCCATCTCTACCAGAAGAACCGTCACCAGTGGCATGCCACAAGATTCTATGCTGGGTCCTTTACTGCTCAGAATCTACTTCTTGGAAGTCCAGGCTAAATTAGATAGATGGCCTTTGGCTTACCAAGTTCACTGATGATTGCAAATTGGGTCCAATCATTGAGTCCCCCAATGATGTTAGCATACTATAGGGAGGGCTAACACAGACAAATGACTGGTGCCAAAGCCATGGTCTAAAGCTAAATGCAAAAAAGTGCATTAGTATTCCCTTCAGCAAAGTAGAATTCCTTGCTAACTACAGTATTGACAACACCCCACTAAGCTCAAACCAGTGGTGTGACTTCTAGGAACACAGGTAGATAGCCATCTGAACTTCAACCACCAAGTTTCCTCTTTGGTAAAGAAAGCATTCTATGTTGCACACTTCATAAGTAAGGGCATCACATCACGATCTAAGGATGTTATAGCCCTACTGAACCCACCCTCATCAGACCACTAATAGAGTACAATGTTCCCTTTTGTATGTACCTCAACAGACATCTGCAGCAGCTGGAGAGACCACAAAGGCTCCTCACCAAGAAAATACAGGGCCTTCAAACCATGACATATTTGGATAGAATAAAAGCCCTGTCACTGTACTCTGTATCATACAGGCTGCTGAGAGGAGAATTGTACATGGCCTACAGGGCAGTCTCTGACCCTGCCTTGATGGACATGCTTCAAATACACAAATCTAACTGCACAAGAGTCACTCACTCTAGGGATCTTAACCTAGCCTGTGACATTAACAGAACATGCTGGAGAGACAAATATGTCTCCCAGAGACTGCCCCTCCTCTGGAACAAACTTCCAGTTCACATGAAGCAGAGCTCCCAAATGACCCTATTCAAGTGCAACCTGGACAAATGGATGGGAGACCACAAATTTACCCTTGGGCTGGCACCCATGTCTCTCATGGACAGGGGGAGTTGGTGTTGACCATAGAATAGCTCTGCAAAATGCATTCAAATAATAAGGACAGATGAGGCAACTTGGTATTAACATAGCTAGGCTAGTAAGGACTCTTGGGCTGCTAGCCTAGTAACCTCCTATGAACTTATGAGCCTAAGAACAAGATGTCTATACTTACTCATTCTTACCCAGCACCCCGCATACACACTTCTGGGTAAATTTAAGGAATGCAGATTCATCTATGGCACATTCTTGGCATGCAGGTAGAAGCTGGATCACCTGGTGAAAAGCAGCACAGACATAGGAAAGACACAAAGTCACCACACAGTCACATTACTGTCAGTATCTTTTTCTTGCAAATGCATTACATCTAAACCAATACTAAGCAATGCTAGATCCTTTCTAGACAATGGAAACACAACTTTTGCTTCAGCTTGACAACATTGATTAGCATCATATCTATCAGGAAACAAATCTATGTTCAACACTTTTTTTTTTTACAAAAGTACTTGACATTATTCTTAAAAATTTTTTTCAGTAAGACTAAGATATTTCAAAAGCAGTTTTCCTGCTGTACCTACAAAATAAAACAGCAAATGGGCTTTGCACAAATAACCATTGCTGAGCTAAAGCCACATACATACTAACCAAAATTGAAATACATTTGGAAAAATGTAAAATAAATCAGTTGCTTTAACTCCAGAACTCAGTCCTTCAGAATATTCAGAAATGATACAACTTTTATCAAATACACTTTATTGCTCATGCAACATTCACACCTATAAACAATCATTAAACACAGATACATCAGTTTCACACTCACAAATCCCAAGATCTCATCAACTGAATAAACACACAGACTAATGCCTGCTATCTGGTATAACTCTGAAGAACATCTTTTAGAAAAACTGCAGAATGTAAATGCCAACAAGGAATCGCCTTACCTGTTGTTTCTTCTAATAGCAACTGCTACCATGGCAAAACCACTACCTGAGTTTTGTAATATTTCTCTGACCAATGCAGGAATCCTCCCTCAATTCAAGCATAGCATAAGTAGTCCTCTCCCCATAGTTACCCCTCCTTCTCCCCTCAGAAATGCAGACCCATATAATCCAAAACCAAACAAGAAATAGTCATGATGCCCAGCTAGCACATCAATGAAGCTGGAACAAAACAAGGCATTTTCTGTAGCTCGAAACATTTATGTTCACTAAGAAGAAATTGTCTAGCTTTTGGATGTATAACACTTGAATAATGCCTTTTCATAGGCTAACTACTTGAAGAATGCATTCATTAATCTATGAGCATTTGTAACTGAAGAACCAACTGATTACAGTGTTACAACATCTTAAAAGGGGTGATTGAGCATCTTAATCCTATACAATGATTCTGTCAAGACACACGTCTCTTTCGAAAAACTTAACTAACCTTTTTAGCTTTATAACAGAAAGTGCACAGTTAAAAAATTCATCAAATAAACATGTTCACAAACTTCATACAGAATACAAACATTACATTTGTTATAAAATACTGTACAGCATGATAAATATTTACAAGAATTTTTGTCATTATTTTAGAAATTTTTCATATTTCAAATGTACAGACCCTAAACACCATTACATTCTAACTTAACTAGCCATTTCAATTCATTAATGATCAGTTCATTTTTGAAATTACTTCCCATTAAATTAAGTCTTGCTACTTGCAGCAATAGGAACTTGAATTTAAACACACTATCAGCTATATTTTGGCATACTTTGCCAAAGCACCAGTCTTACTGCCCCTAAGGACATCATGCAGGTGCTCACTCATTCAACTTCTAACCTCACATTTAGTTTAAACCAGATAGAGTTTTGAACACTGCCAAACTGATATATCAACCCTCTAGCTGCACAGTCAGCCAGACCTATCAAAATATTTTTTTCAGAAGTTGCAGGGTGCTGAAACTCTTAATCTCCTAAATAAATTCATAATAAATACTTCATCAATAGCACCACTACTCTCTTCAAAATGTTCTTTCACATTCTTAGAGCACTTTTACATAAAGATGTTTTTTTTTTATTTATGTACATGAGGATTTGACAAGAAGATGTCCCAGTTATTCTGGGTGACATATTTTACCTTTTAGTGCCTGGTTAATAACATAAAACAAAATAAAACTGTTAGTTTGAGTGGGTCTATTGTAATGGCACTGAAGTGCCTATATTCATCATTAATTGATTGATGTGGGCATTTTTGAATAGCCAGGGTATTAATACACCTTTGTATATACCATCCAGTTGTCTAGAGTAGCCTCACTACAATATTGTGCCAGTTTCAGTTATCATAGCTTGATCCATTAATTCAGGTGTTCCTAGCCAGCCAAATGAAGTGAACTCATAGAATATTGCATATATTTCTATAAGAATAGCTACCTTTAAAGTATAACATTGTTGGAAGAAATTGCCTTTCTGAATAAGCACTGACACCTGCAGGCATTTCTGCAATCACATCCTACTGTTACCTGCAAGTGTCAACTATTGCTTGTTCATATTTGCATTAAGTATTTCAAAACCACGCTAGATACAAAGTATTAAAAGATGTCATCTTAAAGCATACACAATGACAAACACAAATGTGTTGGTATTTGACCTTGGCCAAGTGCTGGTGAAGAGATATTAATTGTTCATATAATATTTATTTATATTGTCATAAATTTCATGTATTTCTAAATATCTCAACCATCAAGTTGCACAGACATGAAAGCTCTCAACTGGATGACTAAAATGCTGCTGACAGTATGTGGATAACTTGAGTGGTTGCTGAAATATTGAAAGTTTTTTGCAAATATTACAAACATGATAGGTACGATGTTTACTGTGACATAAAAATAGAATCTAAAGAATACTATCATTATAAAAATGGTTTGAGCTGAGGAGTTTAACATTTACACGTCTTTAGTAAATACTGTGATTTTGAAGATATGTACATTTGTTTGAAATGTGAAAACATAATCTGATTCTATCAAAAAGCTTAGGCCCGGGGACGTGGACAAGATGGCAAGCTGTTAGCAGCACACAAATTTGTCTCTGCTTTTTTTCAGTTATTCTGACAGGAATATTTATTTATTTATTTATTTTTAAACATCTTTATTGAATTATCACTTGTGACACGGGGACATTTACATTTATACAAAAGTAATCAAACTGTATTAAAAATTAACATTAACAAACATTATACTTTACACATATTGCTATCATGTAACCTAAGCAACATTACTTAAATTATTCAATTCCTGCCCCCTTTTTAAACAAGAAACATTTATTAAACCATCACTTACAACATAAGCAATCATACATTTATATAAATGAAAACAAACCACACCTACACAATCCTAGTCACAAGCATTTTACATCACAAACCATACTGACACACTCCCAGTTACAAACATTATATATCACTTATAATCTACCCAATCATTTTCAGTCACACTTTACATAGCTCATTTAAGTCCTGCCTTCTTCTAAACCTCATCCCTCCCCTGTATGTATTGTTCCCACAATTCTCAGTTTTTCCTATGTAGTTTGCTCCTACCCTTTTTTAAAGATCTGAATTCCAGTTGTATTATCTCTGTTACTATGGGTTCATAGCTGTGTACTAGGCTAATGGCCCTGGAGCCTTTACAAGCCTAGCCCATAGGATTACGATGGCATCATGCCACCCGACATTACTTCCCAGTGCCTCTGTCGAGTAGAGCCACTAGAGTGATCCCCAGGGTGAATTTTCTATTTCCCATCCACTCATCAAGATTTCTCTTGAAGAGGGCCAATGAGGTGCTCTGTTTGACATGTTGATTGCAGTAATGAGGTTGAGGTCTCTTGAGCATGTAGTGGGGAGGGATTGGGATTTCTTTAGATGTAGCATTTTAACAGAGCTGGGTCAGACATGGCTTTGTAAGTCAAGCAGAGATCGCCTCTAAATAGGTGATATGACACAGAGAATAGTTTGAGTTTTTTTAGTCTGTCCATATAGGACAAGTGTTTAAGGCCTAGGATCATCTTTGTGAGGTACTTTTGTGGCCTCTCCAGTTGTTGCAAGTGTCTAGTGAGGCATATGCCAAATGGGGCATTGTACTCGATGACTGGCCTAATGAGGGAAGAGTAGAGGGAGACAATGACCTTTTTCTTCCTGGAAGCAAAACCCTTAGTAATGAGATGTGCCACACTGAAGGACTTTCTGACCACAGTGGCAATGTGGTGGTCAAAAGAGAGGGTGCTGCTATGTTACCAGATCTCGTATAATGCCTTCTGTGTTCAGTGGACTACCATCAATGTGGTTGTGAAACGAGTTTTTCCCAAAGTTGATGACAACACTTTTTTTTGGCATTGAGCTTAAGGCCATGGTTCTGACACCAGTCTTTGATCTCAGTGAGGCCTTTCTGCAGGATGTCAACATCACTTGGGGAGTTAATAATAGCTCCCAACTTGCAATGATCTGCAGACTTTTTCAGCCAGAGTCCCATCGTGTTGGCCAGAACTTCAGAGAAGTAGATACCAAACAGGAGAGGACTCAGGACCGCACCCTGTGGGACTCCACTTGTGACTGGTCAGCAGTCTGACTTGGAGTCAGCTACTTTCACACTGTAGGTTATATCTGTGAGCCAGTTTGCAACCCATGTAGTGATATAGGGGGTGATGCCTAGCTTAGTGAGTTTTTCTATGATTCCTGAGTGGGGAATGGTATCAAAGGCCTTGGCAAGATCAAGGTAGGCTGTATGAACCACCTTGCCTTCATCCACAGCTCTGGTGACTTACTCAAATAAGTCAACCAGACTGAGCAGGCTTGATCTACTCTTCACAAACCAAACTGTGTGGGATCCAGAGTTTGGAGATTCGCTATATCCTTGTTTATTAAGTCCATGATGATGTGTTCCATAGCGTTGCATATCAGACTCATCAGGCTAATGGGGTGATAGTTCCCAGGATCTATAGATACTCCTCCTTTGTGGAGAGGGATGAGTGTAACAGTGTGCCATTTGGTAGGGACAAAGCCTGAGGTGAGGCTATGATTGAACAGGGCACACAGGTGTGGTGCCAGTTCACTCTGCAGTTCATGTAGAACACAGTCAGGGATATTGTCAAGTCCCTGTAGAAGCTGTATTCTTGGCCTTGGACAGTGCTGTTTTAACCTGTGCAGCAGTAATACTGGATGCCTGACAATCTACTGGTATTGTGATTGGTCCTTTGGGGGAGAGAGAGGGGTAAAGTTGGCACTGAATCTGTCAGTTAGTGTATTGGCAATATCTGTTGGCTCAGTATAGGAGGTACCATTGTGCAGTAGCTCAGAGCAAATCTAGGTATTGCCATGGATATTTTTTACATAACTATAGAAGGCCTTGTGGTTGTCTTTACTATCTGCTGCAATTCTGTTTTCATATCTAGCTTTAGAGGATTTGATGAGGGATCTCAACTTTTTGTTGAGGCTGATAAGGGAGTATTTCCACTCGTGGGACTTCACCTTATTCTGCATCAGTTTCTTCCTTCTGTTGTAGAGTTTGTTTATGGCAGGGACCATTAGATTGGCTTCCTTTCTAATACAGTTGGCTTAGATTTTGATTTCCATTTTCCAGTAATTGTTTTTTTGGCAGCCACCATAATTAGACACAGCAAGGCCTTACCATGTCTAGACAATTCCAATTCTGTATCATAGCTCAGAAAAATTGTTTCCCTTTTCACACCAATTTGCCCACCCAGCATATTTAATTTTATCACTAACAAACCATATACATAAATAATTTTATTCATAAACAAACAATTTGGTGTTGAAATTAAGATGAAATACAAACGTTTTGAGATGCTACATAGTTTTTTTTCCTGTCAGAAGTATTTCAGTCAAATAGAGTCATGAGTCACTCTAAAGCTTCTGCTCAGGAAAATACGATGAAGAATCAGTTACAATCATTTATTAAAAGCATTCAAGATCTTTCAGTAAAAATGGATAAGCTGGAGTATAAAATGGACAATATTAAACAAGACAGCAAGAAACAATTTGATTTACGTAATGAAGTTATTAAGAAGCATTCAGATCAAATCTCTTTTACAGAAGAAACAGTAATTGATATGGATGGAAGGCTGACTGAAAATGAAGATCAAGTAGATTTCCTGCTGAAACAAAATACTTTTCTTTTAGAGAAAGTAGAAACTTTGGAAAGCATATCAAGAAGAAGCAATATTAGAATATATGGAGTGCCAGAAAAAGAAGAAGGTAACAACATGGTACAATTCCTGAATGCCTGGCTCCCAAAAACTTTAAGCCTGCCAGAATCACTTTCCTTTGGAATAGAAAGAGCTCATAGGGCTCTCTCAAATACTTCAACAAATAATCCATCTACATCAAGATCTGTAATTGTTAAATTTCTTTCTACTCATGATAAAGACTTGGTACTAAAAATAGCCTGGTCAAATCTACCAATAAAAATAAATGGTAAAGGTATCAGATTTGACAATGACTATACTTCTTTGGTGATCTCTAAGAAAAGCCTGTGTTCCACTAATTGAAACCTAAAGAAAATGAACATCAAGGCTCATCTTATCTTCCCTGCTAAAATGAAAATCTTTCTTTCTGAGTGTCAGAAAATCTTTAACACACTTGATGAAGCTATGAACTTTGTGCAAAAAAATAAACTTTTGGATAAATCAGAAGAAATGGATTGGTTCCTAATAAATTTGAAAAGGCAAGCAACTAAAAATGGATGGACTACTAAAGAAAAAAAATAGTAGTGAAAGCTCAGAGAAAAGAACTATATTTTCTTTTTTATTTATTTATTCTGTTTTTTTTTCTTGTATTATGGTCTCAAAATAGTGTTTTAATAGCTTTTGCGGAAGTGTCTCAAACAATAACTTAACTAGCAATTCACCATACTGTATTTACAGGTTAATGTTAAATCACATTAAGTCCTTCCTTTAAGTTGTTAAAATCAAAATGCTATAAATTAAGTCATTTTTTTATTTTCATATCTTAATGAAATAGACTAACAGATAACTATCACATTATAGTATTAGCTGTTTTAGTTTAATAGGGTAGTGTTAAAACTAATGACTAGATTTTAACACATCGCAATATCAGAGTTTAGATATACGTTCCATATATAGTGATAATAGATGCCATAGGAATACATGGTAGTACTATATATATATATATATATATATATATATATATATATATATATATATATATATGTGTGTGTGTGTGTGTGTGTGTATCTTCTTTATTTCATTTTCTAGTTTCTTATTTATTCATTTATTTTTTTACTGTCTTTCAATAAAGATACTTCAGACAGACCCCCAAATTTCTAAAATTGTGGGTGATAAACCATATATAATCTATAAGAATACCAAGAATCTTAAATGTAGGTTGTGTTATCCAAAATTAAGGTTAAATTTGATGGAGCCTAGTATATGTAATGGCACAGTTAAATGTGGTCAGTGCAACTTCTGTGCATTTGTATATAAAGGAACAGATTTTGAACATCCTGACACAGGCCAAGTGTTTACAGTGTCCATTAATGCTAATTGCAGTAATAAGAACCTTGTGTACTTGGCTCGATGCATACAATGTACTTAATTTTATGTTGGGAAGACCAACAGATGTTTAAGAGAGCGTATTAGGGACCACATGTATTGCCTTAAGAGAGCCCATACTTATAGTGCTATAGCCAAGCACATTTTAGATTTAGGCCCAACACATCATTTTAAATTTAATGTTCTAGAAATTGCTCTTGAAAGTGATAGATTGGGTGACATTTCCAATGTTACTGAAAATAGTGAGCTTAGATGGATAATTAAGCTCAGATCCCATTTAGGGAAGGGGTTCAATGACCATATAGCTATTACTGCAAGGTTGAGGGATAGGAGACTTAGAAAATAATATGTCATCTTTTGACTACATCTTATGACTGTATTTGTTGATATATGTTTTTGCCTATATGTATTTTTATATTAGAATTGTCTCTTTAAATAATGCTATATTATGATTGGTCTATTTGAATTTAAAGTGATTTAAAAGGAAGTGATGTTTGTAATGATGTAAGATCTGATGAAGCAAATTTTATTTGTGAAAGCGCTTACCTTTTATCTGCAATAAAGTGCTGTGGATTTTATCTTTGCCTGCTTTGCCCGGCTGTGTACTGCCATGGACTTTTTTGCTGTTTGAATTCTACATATTTACTTGGCAGTTACTCCTAGGTGGTGTTGGTTTTTGGTTGTATTACATGTTTTTACTACTTAAGGAGCATGGCAGAAGGATGTGCTAATGGGAATGCTAATGAAGGTCTTAGTGGTGCTGCAGGAACTTTCAGGGATTCCCTGAAAAGGTTTTTAGATATTAATGAGTATCCCCTTCTATCTGAGACTAATGTATGCATATCCAGCAATGTTACTTTGGATATAAATGATGCACAAACTGCAAGACACTACATGAACATTTGAAGATAGCATGTATCAGCTAAAGAGACTACAGTTACAATGACTACATCTGGAGGCTTACTGTGCTCATAAAATTATCCCTCAAGAGGCCTCAGGGTATTAACTATGCCTACCTGTGGTGAGTCACATCCAGAACTGCTGGCCAAATGGCAGCAGATTAATCTGGAAACGAGTTTTTCTTATATGCAGCTTTTTATTAAGTATATCATGCCAGTTGAGGAGAAATTAATGAATGACATTGAGTTTAACTGTTATTATACAAGAGCTGCTGGGCATGGACAGAACCTAGATACATCTTAATGACTCAATGGCTAATATCAAGCTATATGAGTGTAAGCTTATGCGCCAGAAAGTGAATAAGATTCAACGTGATATGCTTGATTTTGAAAAAGGTCATGTTTTTACATGGCCGAAAAGGATAGAAACTCACTCTACTGATAATGCTAATCAGCGTAATGTGGCAGAGATAAATACTGTCGATGAAACAAGTAGCTTTGCACCTGAGATCAATGCATTGTCAACATCTATGTCTCAACTGGCTGATACTGTGATCTCACCAGCCAATCACAGTAACGTTTCCGTATATACAACTCCCATAGCTGATAGCTTTGATGTTCAGAACCCTCCTATGATGAGTGGAAATGACTTTTCACGTGAGCTAGAAGATCCTGGAAGAAGTAAAGAGATGGTATTGAGACCGAAGACATTGGTGCTTATAGCACAACCAGTTTTTTTGTTTACCCTCCCTGTCAGGGTGAAGCACAAGCAGTCTGCAAATTTTATTTGTGAAAGTGCTTACCTTTTATCTGCAATGAAGTGCTGTGGATTTTATGTTTGCCTGCTTTGCCCTGCTGTGTACTGCCATGGACTTTTTTGCTGTTTGAATTCTACTTATTTACTTAGCGGTTACTCCTAGGTGGTGTTGGTTTTTGCATATATATATATATATATACACACACACACACACACACACATATATATATGCATGCATGTGTGTGTGTGCGTGTGTGTGTGTGTGTCTTCTTTATTTCATTCTCTAGTTTCTTATTTATTCATTCATTTATTTTTTTACTAACTGTCTTTCAATAAAGTATTGGTTAAAATCTCTGATAATAGGAGAGAGGCTTATATTAATGCACAGATGAATAGATTACTTAAATGCACATTTTAAACATAAGTTTCCACATCTAGCTTATAAAATCTGTTAAGTACAATTTAAAAAAAACACAGCTCGCCTGAAGCAATCACCAGTGTCCTACAGTCTTAAATAACTTTTACAAAGCATATTTCCTACTCGAATATATGCACACGCCTCTTTGTCTGGGAAGAGTCACAAACCATGTTTCACAGTGTAGAAATTGCAGAGACATTGTGAATAGACTGAAGCTACATGAAGTTTAGATTGCCCTTTGAACTTTAATGAAATGCAATGGATTGAACGTTGAGATGGAGAAAAGGAGGAAATGAAGCTTGAGAAAGTGAAAGCAAATTGTTTCTGTAAGTTTATAATAGAGAGACTTCTTTTTTTGTAAACAAAATGTTTAAAAAATAATCTTTTGGTTATAGAATGAAGCACGGTAAAATTGGACTTTTCATTTAATCAATAATGACTGATTAGTATTGTTTATTGTTTACTGTCAGCATTCTTAAAAAAAACAAGCAGTAGCTTAAAGCAAATGTTGATTTTGAGATCTCTTGAACATCTAACAATTCTAATTTCAGATCAAAAAGTTAATGTTACTTTCCTTAAATTTAGTTATTGAAAAGTCCTCACTGTCATATCCTTAACTATTCATTTGTATTCCACGTGGTGGTATTGTTTTGCAATATAGACATTGGTATGTAAATATGAGATGGAGCTGAAGTACTTTGTGAGGATGTTGTGGTGCATACATTTTTTTCTCTGATATTCATTTTAGCATTGCTCTAAGAAATTGCAGTTAGCACAGAAGACCAATAATGATTGCAAAATGAAATTCTGTCTATTTGAATTATAAATAGGCTTTGTGGGTGGGGGGGGTTACTAAAACCATCTGAGAGATATGAAGCAAAGGAGTAGTATTTCTTTTAATGGCCAAGGTTGAAGTATCATCATTTTGCTTTATAATGTATTTATCAAGGCTACTATTGTTGAAGCATACCCTTTTGTGGGTAGATATGCATAACAGGACAACAGAAGATCATATGTTTGCCAGTCCCAAGATAGAAACAGAATACATTTAGCAATTCTGGGCCTTGATATAGCTACTCAACATATTAAATACTCATGGAAATCAAATGTCATATGACACAAACCTATATTCCAATTGCAGATGACTGGATTATGCCTTGCTTAATTTGAGGGGAACCATGAAGGGGATGGAGCATTTGGGAGCTGTCTTTGCCCATAGGTGGTATAGGGAGCAACCCAAATGTGTAGATTAAATTTTCCATCTGTGAATCTGGGTTGAGTTTGAATATGGCCAGTTATGTAATTTGTTGTGTGTGACTGGGTAGTCTATCCCTCCAGGTTGCTCCTTTGATGTTGCACAAAAGGTTAGAACCCTGGAGTGAGTATTTTTTGATGCCATTTGACTGTCTGGTATGCATTAAATCTATTAGTATTGCGTCAGAGGATGCCTTATGTGCTGGATATGGGTCACTTCTTAGCAGCCTGTTGGATACCAAGTATAATAATAAGGCTTTGAGTCTGTCCAAGTGGGACATATTGTTTTGGCTTTGTATTTTTTAAGATATCTCTGTCTTTTACATATCAGTTTTCTTATTAATAGGTAAGTATGGGAATGTAACAAACATTTACTCAGCTTGGTATTTTATCAGTTCTATACATTTCAGTATAGAATACAATTCATATAAAGATATCTCCTAGCTGTACTTATTGCCTTCAAAGCTTTTGTCCCTGAAATATGAGGGCTAAACAAAATGTGAAGTTTTTGAGCCTCAAAATACAAGTATAATAACATTTAGATGAATTAGACTGTTATATTGGAGCCTGTGTCAGCAATAATAGCAAGTACTATCAAATACATATGTAATTAATGTATTAATAAGACATTCACCCTTGTTACACGAAGCAAGAGGGCTATGAAATATGTTTCCCATGTGACTTTTATATATAGTGACAACACTGAAAACAAGTTTCACTATTTGTAGTCATCTAGAACAATCCACAACTAGTATCCATTCTCAGTCCCTCACATTAATCCTCACATGCATTATCCCTCCATCCATTTATTTTCATTATCTGCTTTATCCACTTAATGGTTGAAATTTATTCCTATAAAAAGATATACAAGACAGTGGGAAGATTTGGATAGACATCAGGTCATAACAAGCTACAGAGGTACATATCATACTGTTAACACCTAGATGTATTTCAAAATTCATCAGTTCACATTATTTACTAAATGTTCATGGTAGAAAAAAAAGTTAAGATCTGTCTTAATATGTGATAAGACAGACATTAGGAAAGCCAGTCACTGTAGGGGTCTGATGATATACTGCTGGTTACTTTACCAGTTATATCAAGTTTTGCTGTGGTAAAATGTCTTATATTAAGCACAGTAGAGTTTGAAGGTTCTCAAGAATTGGTTCATTGGTACTTTATGCTACAAGACATGATGTTGGTTTTGAAGGTTAAATATTTATAGTTAACAGATCTTGATCTAATCGTGAATATTATTGAATTATTATAAACATTCTAATATATGTTGGACTGCATACTTTCAGTAAACATCATATACATTAAATCTATTGAACCAAAAGAATTTGAACTAAATGGAAGCATAAAAATGTTAATACACTTTAGAGAGTTTAAGGTATTTATATTGCTACATAATGGAATGTGCCTTTTAACCTGAAAGCAAATACATATCATCATATAAAATAATAACTAGATGTGATATTAAGGTCAAGAAAAAAAAGTCTTGCTAAATCATAAACATATATACAGAGATAAACTAAAGAAACATCAAAAGAAGAGCAATAGAACCCTAGATCACATTGAAAATGGGTCTCATAGATAGTCAAAGTGTATCCAATAAAAATAGTAAATTAGAATTGCTTCACTCTGTAATTTTCAGAAGATGATTAAAGATGATGAAGTCATTGTTGTATACAAATTGCATGTGAACTGTAAAAGCATGGAAAACACTTCATCATACAAGCATAATATATGAACATATATGGCATGCAGTATCACAACTTTTGATTGAAAAGTGAAATGATAATTCATAATAAGCTTTTATTGAGATTTATCTGGTGCATTGAGGTCTTATATTATGCTGAATAGTGAAAAGATATGTTTGTTAATTAGAGTAGAGAAATATAAAAAAAGAATGTGTTCAAATAATTTTCATTGTAATTCTGGTAACTTTAATATATATATATGTGTTTCTGCTTTTAGGAGTTTTATGTTCCAAGTGTTTCTTAATTCAGCATTTTATTTAAACTAATAGAAATGTATTTTATGGTATCTTTAAGGTAATCTTCATATAGAACATTAAAAGGGTAGAAGAGACGTATCATTTAGTAATCATCTGAATAGTAAAATATAAACAACAACATATGAGTATGGTCAATGTGTAATAGCCAGAACCTTCAATATTCAGACTTTATTACTGAACTTCAGGAGAGTCAAATAATAAGATGTGTACTACAAAGCAATAGTTTGTTAGTTTTATTGTGAAATGATAAAACATTATACATGTATAATCAATAGATAATATCAATATATAAACTCATAATTTTATTGGGGAGATTATTTTGTTTAATTTTATTTTTAGAAATTTGATTAGCATCTAATTAATACTGCTCAAATTTAAATATTATATTCAAGTTTGGCTGTGAAAAACAGGTTGCTAGTAGGAGAAAGTGTTATATTATAAGGTTATTGCTATATAGCTTAATTTTAGAGGTAGTAGCAATAGAAAGGAATTGGGTAGTAATTGGGTGATGATTGGAGGTGGGTGGCTTGACCAATTCATTAAACCAGGAATATTTTATTCCATGCTACGGGGTGTAATTATTTTATAATTACTTTGTTAATGCATTGGTTCATGATTTTGCCCATAACAAAATATGTTAAAATTAAGTTCAGGTTCTTGATCCAAAACCATAACTTAATTTTATTAGAACTGTTATATTTTAAAGATGTCAGTGTATAACTGTATTTCGTTGAATGTTAATGGTCTTAATAATCCCACAAAGAGAGGTTGTTTAATTAAATATCTCAATATAAATAAAGCCCATATAGTTTTTACAAGAAATACATCTATTGAAAAAGGATTTAGATAGGTTGTTATTCAAATACTAATCAATACTTGTGGACTTTCACTATAGTTCTAAAAGGAGGGGCAAGCTTATTCTTTGGAAGAAATCATTGGCTATACTTAAAGTAGTTGATACTTAGTCTGATAAAAATGGTATGATGGGACTAGTATTTCTTGAGATCAATAAGAGATACTACACAATTGTGAATGTTTATTGGATTCCTGGAGTTGATTCTAAAGTAACAAAAAAAAAATTAGCTATCATAACATTATATGTGAAAAGAGAAAGTTTACTGGCTGGCGATTTTAATTGCATCCTATCAGAAAGAGATATCACCAAAGATAAAAAACCTAGAATATTTGCCTCAGCCAAACACTTAAATTACTTCATAAACACAATGAATCTAAAAGCTATATATGATTTAAAATTGACAAATTGCCTCAATCATACACACATTATTCATTTAGATTTGGCACTAAAACAAATATAGATAACATTTTTACATCTAACATTTGTTTCTTATTGTTATATATTGAATTTGAAAATTGATTAAGTATTAATAATTCAGTGTCCTTTGTCTGATCACAATGCTATTACTTTTAATTTCACTGTACAATCTAATGACTTAGTTATTTTGGCAAATAATTCCACCTTATATTATAAAAATGAAAGGATTTAAGGAATGTTTTTAAAGGAATTAAATTTGTTTATAGGATTTAATAACAATGGTGAAGTTACTGATATTATTTTATGGGATGCATTAAAAGCATATATATATGGTAGAATCAAGAGCTGGTACTTTTGCAAAAAAAAAAAAGGAATGGGATGAAGAATTAATTGATTTACAATCAAAAATTGACAAATTGAAGCTAAACATAAAATCTAATGATATAGTTACAAATTCTGAATTGAAAGCATGAAATCTGAAATACAAAGAAATTTTACACCATAAAGTTTCAATAAACATGGAGAAACTTAAATTACAATCTTACTCCATGAATTCCAGAAATCTACATAGATTAGCCATTAGATCAAAAAGATTACATAACATAAATCATATCAAAGAGATTACATATAAAGTCAATAACAACCTTAGAAAAGCAATAGATATAAAAGATATATTAGAGACATTTAGAAAATATTATGAATTAGTTAATAACAGTACAGAAACTTTAGATAATAGTGACTTAACTAATAGCTTTATAATAGAAAATATAGTACACAAATATACTAAAGAGCAAAATGTAAGGTTAGATAAATCAATTTCTTTTAGGGAGCTAAAAGAACAAATTAAAAATGTAAAAAGTAATAAGGCCCCTGGTCTAAATGGTTAATTTCTGAAATATATAAAATAATTCCTGATAATATTACAAGAATACGTTTAACAGCATTTGAACATGTTAGAAACAGGTTAAATATTCCTCTCTCTCTCTTGGAAATTTTTATTGGTATCTCCTATTCTGAAATAAGAAAACGACCCAAAATTATGCTCTTCATATCACCCCATTTGTCTCTGAAAAGTTGATTATAAATGTGTTATGTCCATATTGACTAAAAGATTAAATTATATGATGTCAAACCTAATTGGCAATTACCAAACTGGTTTTATTTTAAACAGAAATTTACAAGATAACACCATTAAACTCTTATCTTGGACAGATGTTGCTAATAAGAACAAAAAAGAACTGTCAATAATAAGCTTAGATTTAGATAAAGCTTTTGATTCTATTAGGTGGATATATTTATGCAAAGTGCTCAAAGAATATAATTTTTCTTTAGATTTCATAGAGTTAATAATGAAACATTATAATAATACTTTATCATTTGTTAAAACTAGATAATTTTGTCTAGTTCCTTCAAAATAACAAAAGAAGCAAAACAGAGATGTCTTTTATCCCCTTTATTGTTTGCTTTATCAATCAAGACGTTTGCTACCTTTATTAGAACAAATATAAAGGGATAAAGGGATTTTCCATAAAAGATAATTATAATTCTAAAATTCAGTTATTTGTGGACAATATTCTATTAACAAGTGGAGACACTGAATCTTCATTAGAACATATTCGTAATTCAATGAAATATTTTGAAAAAAATCATGTCTAAATATTAATCATAACAAAACAGAAACATTGTTGATAAATAAAGCAATAAATATATTTTTAAAATATTTTTAAGGAATTCAATTGGGAGAATAAACAAGTTGAATAGTTAGGATTTATTATAAAACCCAGTTGTAAAGAAGTAATATCTGCAAATTATAAAATTCTAATTAATAAAATATCAAAGCTAACAGATAATTGGAATAAAATGTTTTTCACAATGGAAAACAAACTCCCATTAATAAAAATTATAATGTTACCAAAAATTGTATTTCATATACAATCATTGGTTTTACTTCTGACTAAAAAATATTATTAAACCACTAAATTCTATATTGCTTACATTTTTGTGGCATCCACAAACATCAAGAATTGCTCTTGACTGGCATATAAAAGGTTGGGAGGAAAGTGGTTTCCTAATATTGAATTATATGCTAAATCTGCTAATATAAGTATAGTGAATCATTAGTTATTTTTTTTTTCCTATACTTCAAACTGGAAACAACTACATGAAACAAATTTAATCTCAAATAATGTCCCTGAAATAAACACAAATTCTTTACCAGCCATTAATAAACTATATTGGGTCATAAAATATTTTTGTAGGAATCCAGGCATTTTCCTGTTTCTACTCCCTGTGTTATTTATATTTAACTATGTTCAAGAAAGGGATGCATAGTAATTATCCAGTCAAAGATTTATTAATTCTGATGTTTCATACAGCTTATACTAATGGTTGTTTGGAATCATTTAATCTAAGTAAAATACTTGATCTTAAACAAAATTATTTAAATGTTGGTATTAACTCTTAGATGGAAATAAACTACACACAGCTGATCATCTCTTGGCCAGATATATTATAAACAAAAATAACTGGTTAAGTATACACCATTTTAGGGAATGTATAAATAATAAATTGCAAGTTTCATTAAATATGAGCGCAAATCCAACATCAAATTTGTTAGAATATTTCTTTACAATTAACAGTGGCATGACCAAAAATAAGTCTTATCTATGAGCAATTTCCGGGATCTTAAGAGCTGAATCTATAGCTTTTGGTTCATCTTATTTGGATTATTCAACAAAAATTAATAATGAAACTTTTTTTTCAGAATCTAATAAATTATTTTTGAAGTCTATAAGTAACACACCTAATCACTCTATTGGAGAATTTTTACTAGGAAGTATTTACATAGAAACTTTAAGCACCTCATAAAGTTGAAACCAGATAAAAAATACGATCCAGGGCAGTGAAAAGCCAGAGGTAGTCTCCAAGTAACGATAAAGTTGCCTTAATCTATAAAAAAGAGAAGCAAAATGTTGGAGGTGTGATGAGGTTTTAGATGCAAATTTGCTCTACATGATTATACAATGTAAAATGATTGTTTCATTTTGGACAAAATTCAGAAGCTTTGCTAAATCACTGTGGTCAGACAATTGCACTGTTACAAAGTCCTTGATTTTATTTATTGTCCCAATTTCAGATTCTGTACCAAGGATACAAGTGCCCTCCTTTGGACCATCATGGCTATTGACTGGAAAGTCACTACAATGAACTGGAAAAGTAAAAATATCCTCTCTTTTACTGAATTTATATGCTTAGCAAAAAATGTATGTGATAAAGAATTACAAACTCTGTATAACAGAATATCAAATATCACATATAAACATTTATCTTAGCAAAAACTTAGAGATTTATTGGAAAAGTTTTAATGGTTTTGTTCAATGTAATTTTTGTTGTGGATTCTGTATATAGATTTGTTTCTTATTGTTATATATTGTACAATTTGTATCATAGTTTCATATCGATTTAAAATGCAATAAAAAGTTAAAAAAAGCTTAGGCTCTGCCCATTGAAAGTTACAGTGCAAACTTCCAGAGCTCAATTGGTGGGAATGAGTCATATCCCTTTAGAACTTTCCTTAAACAAACATGCATCCAAAAATGACTTTCTGCATGCTATTATGTATGCCAGTCTTTAGATATACATATCCTGCAATAATTTCAAGCTCAGTACTCCAGAAAATTCAGAAATAATACCACCATAGCAAATGTACTTACTGTAGTTTTCAAGCACCATTTCCCTTCTATAAGCAATACAACACCACTTTCACACACACAAATCTCCAACAATCTACAATCGAAAGAAACAGTCTGATATCTTGTTTAAATCTGAAAGACAGCCTTTAGGAAAAATGCAGAAGAACTCAAACCTCAACCTATAATCTTGTCTGTCTTTTTTCAGAATAGCAACAACTAACACAGCAAAGCCACCACCTCATACTTTTACTGGCTTTCTACCATTAGTAATATGTGCCAAATTCCCAGATCACACCAACAAATACCAACTTCTGTCTCAAGTTCAACATGAGTTCCAGTCTACAAACAACACCTTTCATGTCACATTGTCAGTAATGATATAGTACATTACAATATGGAAGGCAGGTTGCTAACAGGTAGAATATTCATTGGTCTAACAGCCTTTGAAGTAGCTAAATTGTTTATCCTTCTGTATGAGCTCAAACATTTCTGATTTGACAAAGCACTAGTTTCCTGTCTCAGTAATTACATATCATGCAAGACTTTCACCATCAAACCAAGCAACACCATTTATGAAATAGGAAGCTTTAAACAAGAATACCCCTACCTTCCATTTTGTACTCTGTTCTACTTTCCTCATTCATCTGTGACTTCAGAATATACTACTCTCCCTAACACCATAAGTTGATGATATGCTGCAGCTCAAATATGGACTCAAATGGAAGTCCATCTACAGCCAATAAACAGCAAAATTTACCTTAATATGGCAATTTTTTGAGGCTATGTAATTTTCAATTGAAACAGCCAAAGTAGCACATATGTTATTTAGTAACCTTAAAATGTAATTTAATTACCAGTGTCACTCTTAGAGATCTTAAACCCACCCCTACTGAGCAAACTCACCCATATAAATACTTAAGGGATATTACTTGACCCATCATTAAGCTTCGGAGTCCCACAAAAGGTAAATCTCATGAATAAAGCTGTAACATAACTGAAAGTCTACTATTCCACTTCTAATATGTTTACTTCAGATGCTAGCTGAGTACTGTATGTTAATGTCCTCACTGCAAAAGTAGCCATAGTACACATGCAGGTTGTTTCAGTGTGACTTAATGATTTATCTCCCCATCAGATTGCTTTGAACACCATTGCTTAACCCTTCAGAAGGCCATTTGGTTACTAGTCACTTCACATGGTTCCCTTTTACTTTCTTCACTTACCTTTAAGCTTCAGAATGAGGACTATTACTGTATTCTAGTTCATAAGTTAACCATAAAGATAGTCTCGGATAAACTTAGAATGTTCTCTGGCAGTGCAAGGCTATAGTGCCTTCCATACACCTAGACTATCAACTGCACAGACAGAGATTAAAAGTGGAGTTGTCTCGATCTACATAAGCAACAAATATACCTCAAGGTTAGTTGAAGATACCCTGGAGTTCATCCATGTGCAAATCATCTTAGATAGAGTCCCTTATCATATCTTAGCAAGCTATAGGTCACCATCTATGTCTTAAGAATCCTACAATCCTTATCTAGACCTACTGGAGGCACTCTCCATCTACCAAGCACTCTATTCATGGGAGACTTTAACTACCCCTCTATAGAATGGGAAACATACACTGCTACCAACTTGCATCCACAACCTTTTCAGGATTTTATTAACACAAATGCCCTTGATCAGTCAATGTGCTCTTCATCCAGAGGTTCAGACATACTAGACCTTGTTCTCAGCAATATGGGAGAGAGCTGCACCCCGCCCCCATCATACATTCCCCATAACGCTACCATCCTGCAAAAGAGTCTAAAACAGACAAATGAATCATGGATTAAAACTTAATGCACAGAAGTGCATTATAGTGCCTTCTGGGAAAATGCCTACCTAGGCAAATTGCTCCATTTATAAGATACTCGTATTACTCCATTTATAAGATACCCCTAAGAGTTAACCCAGTAGTTAGAGGTCTGGGAACATATGTAGACAGTAATCTGGCCTTTGACCAACATGTAGCCAGGATGGTAAGAAAATCATTCTATGTTGTCAAGCTTATAAGTAAGGGTAAGACATACAGGTTCAAGGAAGTTATAGCACCACTCTACTCATCCCTTATCAAACCCATCATTAAGTACAGCGCCCCCTTCAGCATGTACCTGACTAAGCATATGCAGCAGATGGAATTCCTGCAGAGGTTTCTCACCAAGAGAATGCAGGGTATTAACACACTGTCCTATACAAATTGCCTTAGAGCCCTGTCTCTATACTCAGTCTCCTACAGGTTGTTGAGTGGTGATCTGCGCTTGGTATATAAAACATCCCTACATCCAGCCCTGATAGAGCTTTTGCACATCCACAAAATCAGCACCACCAGAAACACTAGATCGAGGTATTTGAACTTTGCTTGTGACATAAATAGAATATGCTGGTGAGACAGATATGTGACTCTAAGGATCCTCATACTCAGGAACAGGCTTCCCATTCATGTGAAACAGAGTCCATCCCTAACCCTGTTCAAATGTAACCTTGACCATTGGAAGGGAAATTGTAAATTCATGCCCTGGTCTAGCCTCCATGTTTCTTACAGACAGAGGCCAACAGTAAGCATTCCCTAACTAACATTGGATAGGTAATCCTAAATTCAGCCCCAGGCTGGTCTCATGTCTCTTATAGACTGAGGCCAACAGTAAACATTCCCTAACCCCCCCCCCCCCCACATAACTATTTAGCAACCTCCTAACTAACTTATCTCTCCTAACAAACATAACTCCCAATTAAGACACACATGTTACCAGGGCATGCAATTGAGTTGGGTTGCATGTCTAGGCTTCTAAAGGCCCAGGTGGTCATTAGTCTAGTATATGCCAGTGAATCTATGAGCTTAACAGAAAGGGGTCATAATGTCTGACAGATCAAAGAGTGCCTCAGCATTAGGGAGAAAGCTTCAACAAGGTTTCAAGGTTGTACCCACTAATTGGAATACCTTCCAGTGGACATATTAATTAAGACTTAGCTGCATTTCATTGTGAACTAAACTATTATCACACCTTAAAAGATGTATGACTTTACTGCTTTCAGGAGAAAGGAAGTAATCCATTTTTATAGTGTTACCATCTGATTTTATTCCCAGAACATTAACTTATATTAACTCAGAATAAATAAATATTAATTAGATGCACATCGTCTTACATATCTCTGGAATAATGGCTTGCTTTACCATTTCTTGTCATTATTTATGTGTTCTTCTCAGAGACATTTCTTAAGTTTTATTAACAATAACTGTACCGAGTGATGCTGTTGATGTTCACAGCTTGAAATGATCATACTTGATGGCATTCATATTTCACAATGTTTATACTTTTTCAATGTTCCTTCTGTACTTGCACTGCCTCTGACCAGAGTCATAGCTGATACTGGCCTTAGGACCATCATACATAGTGCATTAAAATGAAAGTAAATAAATAAAATGGCTGAAAACTGCTGACATGATATCATACCATATAAAAGGGGTACCAAGCCTTCCAGAGTCAGAAGCCAGAATCAAGAATGGGTAGAGTATTCTTTGGATTCTTATAAGAAGTCAATGCATAATCCACAGCTAACTGGAAGAGTCAAATCCATTGAAAAATACACCCACCAAAATTCTGGGAGATGTGTGTGTGTGTGTGTGTGTGTGTGTGTGTGTGTGTGTGTGTGTGTGTGTGTGTGTGCGCATGTGCATGTGTATAGGTAAATGTATATAGTAATTTTATGGTCACGTAACTATGTGAAAAAAAAGGTACAAATGCCTCACACAACCACAATCTCATTGTGCAGCTGTACAATTTAAAGCTATTCCTGGAAGGTTATTTGTGGATAGCTGAAATGGAAGAAACTTGATTCCCAGAGACATATTTTATCAAATGGCAGGATTTTCATGTTCTACTAAATATAAGGCATATATCCTGCTTCAAATTAACAAAATCAAGAATCTATCAGGCTGACCTGTACCTGCTACTGGGATTACCCTTAAGTAAACACTTGGTTTACTTTCACCTCTACCTCCATTTATACTTGTATTCAAATGTGCAATTAAAAAGTGATGAATCCCTTATTAAGCACCCCTAATGGAGCTGTCCTGGGAAATTTTAAATCTCATTGGGACTCATGTCTCAGATATAATTCATAGTTTCATATTTTTTGAGATATCTGTGCTGAGTCCTCAAGTCATATTATAGCACAGATTACATGTTTAATTAATTAATGCTACTCTCTAAATTTGCTGTAATTCAAATTGTTATTGATCATATGAGACTCAGTTAAGAAGAAGGCATGCATTCCTCAAATTGATCCTCACAAATTCCTCAGAGGAATTTTCCAGTCACATTATTCATTCACCAATATTTATCAACCATTTTCTGTCTTTATTCTGCCATTCTGTTCCTTGTTCACTGAGTCCTCATACCCAGCTAGGTGACTTTGATCACCCATCTACATACTGTTGGAGGACACCAGAAGAGAGAAGTGAGGGGCAGAGACCATGGCCATCATATGGCTGAAATCAGGAATATTTTGACATTTTTTTTGGCCCTTAGCTCCTCTCCTGTTGATGGTATAATGAACATATCATTGAATTGAGATCTACAGTACCAAGCCAGTGACATGCATGTATGCCTCTCTGCATTTGCTGAAGCCTAGATATGGGTCTATGTTCTTCAAGACAGACCACAACACATATCATAATGCATACATTGCCTGCTTTTCACATCACCTGCATAGGGTACCAGCATTTCCCTAGTGGTCACCTCTCTCCTTCCATGATGGGTGAATCACAATCAGCCAGTTACTTCCACCCATTCTTGATGGCTCTGGCCAGGTCATTTTAGTTATGGTCAAGAGGGATTCATCTCTGCAAATTTTATCAACCATTCTATCCTAACAATCATTTTGTCTGCCAAAGGAGTACACATACCCAGGACCATAATCAGCTACTGTATTTTTAAGTAAGGCTCGTAGGTTCAGAGGTAGTTACTAGGCTTGCAGTGTAGGGGACCATTGAGGAGGAGCCTATTCCAAATTCCTGGTTTCCCTAAAGCACTGTTTGGTCATGTGACTTAGTGTAGGTCATGCAGTAGTTACATGAGGATGTTAATGGTAGTTCTTATGGAGGGTGGCCTAATGGTAAGGTGTTTGCCTTACAAACACAAGGTACAGGGTTTGAGTCTCACAAGGGATAATTGGCTAGGCTTAAAATGGCTCACAAGGGCAGTTAGCTTAGTACTAATCTATGAACCTATGAACCTATGAAGCCTGTAACTACAGAATGGGCACAATCACATCACAGACTGACTACAATATAACATTAGAGCACCTATTGAATATTCCTCTGCAGGATAGGTACTTCCCAAAACACTAGTAAAACAGTGAGAGCACTAACCAACTCTTGGTTTAACAGGGAAATTAGAATAACTTTCTTGTCTAGAAATAAAATATGGTCATCATACAAGATCCCTGAAAACACAAGAGCTTGAAATAATTATGGTGAACCCATGATTGAATGCAAGTGGCTTGCAAAGAAAGACGAGGCTTTGAACCTTAAATAATGTCAGTCCTCTCTCCTGGGAATCCCATGCGTTTTTGGAGGAATGCAAAATAAGCTTACAGGAAATGAAAGCCAATAAAGCCAATACTGTTATCATTTTGCATAGTATCCACAGTGGTGCAGCGGTAGCGTTGTTGCCTCACAGCAAGAGGTTCTCCCGTTTGATTCTCAGCTAGTGTGCGGGGAGTGCCTTCTGTGTGGTGTCTGCATGTCCTCCCCACGGGTCGAGTGGCATTCCGAAAGACATGCATGAATGGGCATGCCTTCATTAAAGGTAGGGCGTCGAGCTGGCAACTCGGCACCGTGAAAATCTACTGCCAAACATTAGCAGACCGGAGTTCCGCTGTGGTGACCCCTAACTGGGAAAAGCCGAAAGACAACAACAACAACTGTTATAATTTTGCATGATGTTGTAAGTCCACAAATAACAATATGGTCAACTGTGGCAAAAAAAGTAATAAGAAATTTTAGACTACAACCAGGACAAAAATAACAAACCCAGATGCTCAACACCACAACAAAGCTGAAAATTTCTTTGGGTTCTCAGTTTATCCTTTTATCATCTGACTCATAAATAGGCAAACTGATGAATGAAACAGATTATAGACTGTGGTAGAAGAGATTTGGTAGGTTACTCCCAAAATTAATTAATGTGTCAGTAATGTATTTCATTGACAGATCTTTCACCATTGTCTCTTTTCTTAGATCCATAGGTTCATAGGTAAGTACTAAGCTCGCTTCCCTTGCAGAGTATTTAAGTTTTAGACAAATTCCCTTTCAAAGGAAGGAATCAAACCCTGTACCATGTGACTGTAAGATAAACACCTTAAGCATTATACTAACCTCAACAATAAGAAAAATGTTGGAATGTGTAGTGGCTCCCTTAGATGTAGGTAAGTACTACGCTAGCTGCCCTTGCAAGCCATTTTAAGCCTAATCAATTTCTATAAAGGTAAGAATCAAATCCTGTACCTTGTGTTTGTGAGGCAACCAACTTGACCATTGTGTCAACTCCCAATCTGAAAGTTGAACCTCCAAACAGTGCAGGATCTTTATGACCCATTTCTGTACTTTCACAAGTCTAAATTAAACTTAACAGGGCAGTATCTGACAAAAGAAACTCCTCTTGAACTAAGCAACTTCAATGTGAACCACAGTGTGTCTTTCACAATGATCGTATTGTGTTTACAACACTGTCTACTCCCACAAATAGATTAAGTGATCTCTGGTAAATCAATAGCAGTCAAATTTATTAACTTTACAAAGGCATTTTAGTTGGGGTCAAATGAAAGGCTGATTCAGAAACATCATAATTATGGCTTAAGTGAAACCATAATCTGGTCATTTTCAAGCTACCTGATTGCTTGACTTTCCACAGTATGTAATGGGTGGTAATTACATCTTACCATATACCAATAACAAGTGAGGTGCAGGGCCCCTGTTGTTTACAGTTTTAATTGGTACCATTGCTTCCTTTTTTCCAGGTGCACTGGTAATTTGGATACTGGCAATGTCCCATTAGACATGCTCATCATTTACTTTGGTACATAAAAAAGAGATTTTCCAACAGCAGCAGTTTTCAAATATCTTGGTATCTGTGCTGCCATCCACTGTCACTAAACAAGTGTACGGAAAGTATTCAATATATTTCGTATTCTAACTTGCACTTGACATAATATGATCTGTCTCCTAATTAGGGATATAAAAACCAATACTATAAATGTAAGCGCTGATGCCATCTCTTTGACCCTGCTCAGTTATAGTAACTCTAAGACCATGTTGTTTTAGGTCACTGTGCCATAATAACTGCTAGCTCAATATCAACCATCAGCAGACTTCAGATTACAAATCATAAGGTGGCAGGTTCGTATACAAATCTCCCAAGGTGGAGCATTGTTGCTGTAAAAAACTTAGGCTGGGAGTCTCCTCACTTTCATCATAATCAACAAATGCATTTATTTTGAAGCTACTGCACTTAGGCTTGTATCCATCCTTAGGGAAAAGACTAAAATAAGAACAAGGGAAGCATCATGTATGTTTTACAACATTAGAAAATAATTACTTGGAAGCTGTACATGACTCTCCAACTTTGGATACATCATAAGGAAAACTCTTCCAGAAAGGATTGAAAGTAAAACTCCCACCAAGGAATTTCATATCCACAATGAAGCAGGATGCAGATGTAACATGATTATAAGCTAGGCTCACTACAGTAAAACATTTGCATTTACTATGTCCTATACCGATTTACTGCATTTTGCAAAAAAAAAGTTTTTGTGGATGGTACATCAAGTACTAAAGCATATAAGGTTCTTCTGCTTTCAATAATGTCTCTGCCTTAATATCTGTGGTGAATGAATATCAGAAGGCTTACTACTGTGTGTAACTGTACAGCAGATGATATGCTGTTCATGCTACCATCTTTAGGCATTCTGTTACTATATTTTGCTGTGCAGCAAGGATGCAGCAGTCATATAAATTAGTACATTAATAAAACTATCAAGGCAGCACAGTAGTACAGCAGTGTGGAACAGTACTGAACTGCATATGGCTCCCCAGTTTGGTTAGCACCTGGGCTGGGCTCTTTGGTGTGGCATCTATATGTCCTCACCATATTTAGGTTTTTTTTTGCTAAGTACTTCAGTTTACTTTCACACATCTGAGTTAGGATGCAAGTGAATTGGCATTTTATTGAATTTTCCATAGGTGTTAAATTCCATGTACAAATGAATGTCGAATGTGTGTGTGTGTGTGTGTGTGTGTGTGTGTGTGTGTGTGTGTGTGTGTGTGTGTGTGTGTGTGTGTGTGCTGTGTTGGACTAATACCACATATAAGATTAGTTTCATTGCTTTACACCCAGTAAATGCTAAGATAGACTGACTCCCCCAACCCTGCATCTGACTGAGCGGGTATTAGAAGAATGAATAAAAATACTGTAATACTTCTCTACCAGGCTACGTTTTCATATAACAAAAACTCTCTATTTTCATGTGGTGTGTGTGTGTGTGTGTGTGTGTGTGTGTGTGTGTGTGTGTGTGTGTGTGTGTGTGTGTGTGTGTGTGTATGAGAGAGAGTGAGATAGAGAAATAAACATAGTGACAAACATAAAACTACGGATAGCTAAAATAACTGCTGCTGTGCATAGTCAAATGACATATTTTACTGTGAATTATTGGATCTTTACAGATGTAATCATAACTTTACTATAGCCAAAAGGTTTGCAGTGTTTTTTTAATTACATATAATAAGTTGCCTGTTGCTAAAGAGAAGGCAGTTTTCTTTCCAGAAATATACACAAATGCTTCTCCGAGGAATACGCCTCTTTAAATAATGCAGTGTTTTCTCACTATAATGGAAGTGTGTTATTTTGAATACATTTAATGAAGAAGATTTACTTTAGAATTTGACGCCCAAATCATAGCAAAATACTTAAAATAGCATATCACTGACTTGAATTTCAGATTTCTGACAGTGTTACATGAGTAAGTTAACAACATATTTATATTTCTTTATCGGTTTTCAAGTTTTGATTTCCCAGCCAAGGCAAGGATATCTCATCTTTGAAGATAATGTAGGAGAATAATATGTAATTTGGTGGTTGTTTATGAATTACAAATGGCAGGGGATTTTGTTTTCTACTTTGCTTCTCTTGAACAGCAAAGATGCACTGTGCAAGCATGGGAATGTAAATCCCATAAACATGTGCAGTACATGAGCAAACAGGGAAGGACACAGAACAGAGGAGGAACACTATAGCTCCATTATATAAAGACATTGTTCATGAAAGGTAAGCAATTTCTTTCTTAAATAATATCAAAATTCATATGGTCAAGAACATATGATCGATTTTCAAAGAACTCAAACTTCGGAAAACAACAAAGATCTACCTTTTTTCTAAATTTTTGCATGGGGGGCAAGCCCCCTTGCAACCCCTTTGTGGGGGACTGTGTCCCCCACACCACCTGCATACCAACTCCGAGATCGCACTACAGTGGGGAAAAGGGTAAATTTCCTAATCCTCACTGTACCCCAATCTCCATTCAAAAGTTTTTAAAAAATCAATCATATGGTCTCGAGCATATGCATTTCGAGTTATTGAAAACTCAGACTTCTGATAGGAACCTATATATATATATATATATATATATATATATATATATATATATATATATATATATGGGTCTACTTGGAATGATCGAATCCCCACTTACTCCAATCTGTTAGTTAGGAGGGGTGAAGGGGATGCAGTACCCCCATTAGGGAGTATGGGGGCATAGCCCCCCACCTGGGGGGTTTGACATGATGCATTTTATTTTTTGTTTCATGTTGGCCAACTGTTCATTTTCAATGTAAAAAATTTTGATAATATGTTGTGTCTCTGTTTTTCAAGTTTGGTGATGTCACCTTGATCATTTCAGATTCGGGTAAGTGGGAAATTCGTTGTTTCGATGTAGACCTATATATATATATATATATATATATATATATATATAGATACACACACACACACACACACACACACACACACACACACACACACACACACACACACACACACACACACACACACACACACATATCTATATCTATATATTAGTGGATTCTTTCTATTTTTAGAAGGGTAGGGGGAAGACAATAAGGGAAAATAACAGGAGCAGACAAATAAGCACAGAACACAAAGACCAATAGTAGAGATGCTGACAAAAAAGGGTGGGGAGGAAATCAGAGGAGAGGCATTATGATGGGGGATAGGGTTGGGTAATAGGTGACTTTGTACTGCCCACTCCCAAGCTCAGACAGAAGTCAGTCTCTTCTTTGACTGCCCTCTGAGCTAGACAAGCTTCTGGTGGTCCAATGCCAGGACCAGACAGTAGTACGACTCTAGCAGTCACACATGTATGTGCTCCAGACAAGCAATGTGGATATCAAACCAACAGTCATCAATGTTTGTCACCACATACCCCAATTCCTGCTGGGTGATAGAGCATGACCAACCTACATCATCTCCTAATAGACAGCCTATAACATTCCCCTGTGGTGGTAGACCACTGGAGGTCACAGCAGAACACCCTTCATGTTACCTCCTGTTGAATGATATTTTTCACCCTGCAGACAGGCAGGTCTGGAAACAGACACAGCAGGGGATGGTAGGGTCTGTAAAAAGTCTTGTGTCTGTTGCCACACCACATGGGTGACACTGCATAAAATATTAACATACATGGACAGAAACAAAACAACAAGCATCAGATAACAATATAAAAAGATTATATATATATATATATATATATATATATATATATATATATATATATATAAACATAACAAGGAAAAATTTTACCAATAAAGTACCTGTAGAATTAAAATATTGTGAGGTACACAGTGACGATACTGGTAATACACTTCCCGTGCCAAGCAGTACTTTTGTAGGTAATGCATCACACGATGCAGGATGACACGGGTCCTAAGCAGTCCTCACTCCCACATGTTTTTCAAGAAGCCAATGCATGTGCAGGCTGGAAGCTGGACCACAATGTCTCCATTGCACTGTTTTATAGCCAAGGGATGTGCAAAGTTTGGCAGACATAGGCTATCATATGAAGGCCTTCATGGAATTATGTAGACTATGCCACTGTGCCACTGTGACACAGCTTCAGCTGAGAAACAATGCCTTAAACAGGGGGCTCATACAGATATTGGCAGTCATGAACTATAACATGTTGGCCACCTGTACATTCACAGAGTATGCTGAAATGAAGCTTCCCAGGGTAGGGCAGGTCAAACTGGCATGAGTAAGGGTCTTGCAAGGAACAGTACAAACAGTATACCAGGCAGGCATGCCAGTGCACTCTGTGTGGATATCAGGCTATGGCAGTGGACATAGCAATATAGAGCACCTCATCGACAGGTGTGATGTAGAGTATATCACTCGGCATGCTGGAGGGATGACCACAGGAAGGTCACTTATCAATAGCCTGACAGCACTGACAATTCATAGGAGTAGGGAATGTAGAACATGGAAGCAGCCTGTATTTACATTACATGTATTTCAGGAGTCCTGCATTAGTGGTAGGAGGGGTTTCCACTCCTAGCAACAACATAACAAAACACAAGTCTGCAGGTATCAGAAATATATGCAACTATAATTTTACAAGTATATATGCACTTCTGCATCTCAAAGGCCATTCCATATACATCTAAAACATCAGAATAATATCCTTAATGTTCACATGAGCTGCAAAACATTAAAGAAAATGTCAATGTATCAAAAGTCCAATATATGTCTGGGCAGCTAAGACTAAATTACAGTACAAAGTAGCTGTCAAGAGTACTTACTGTAGAGCTCTGGAACACTTTTCATGACCTTTTCTTTTCATTGGTAAAAATGTACAAGGTGGCACATCTTCAGGTTACTGTAGTGGTGCTTGCATTGCTCACTCAGTGCCAGGTGTTCTTTTTGTTCTATGGACCCTTATAAGAGGTGTTCTGCAGGAGCTCCTGGTGGAATCTCTGCATGAAGTACAGGATGATTTTTGATTCTTTCATGTATGACCTGGGACCTGTACATATGGGCACTTTACAGGTAATTAATGCACATTTTATGTGTCACATGATGCACATTGATGGACAAAAAGGCAAGTTGACAGTGCTCACTGCCACCATACAGTGGTGCATAATTGAGCTGCATGCCAGGGTTATGCTTGGGTGTGATTAACATGATGGCCTGATTTTATGTATTCCATGCAAGCCACAGCTCACTCAAAGCTTGCTCTTTAGGCCCTCTAGATCTTGGAACAGGATTTAACATGCCCGTTTCCCAGCAAGATTTAATGATCTACCTGGGCATGTGCACCGCATTACTCGATCTTTCATGTGTATGTACACCATCAGGTACAAGCATTATAGTGCAGCCTTTGCTCAATACACATTGTGCAAAATGTGTAATTCAGAGACAAGAATCTTTGGTTAGCTCATTAGCATAATTCCCCTGCTATGAGCCTTAAGATTGCGAGATAAATACAGCCATGGCCATTACAGTTCTCATTGCACTGTGGATTTTTCCTACTACAAAGAGGAGAATTTGGAGACTAATAACCACACTTATACAGGATGCACAGATCTTCAGCTGCTGCAGTAGGTCTACAGACAACAGTGACATCTCTGGAGAATGTGCAAGTCATATTACTGCTGTTTAGCTGATGTTGTAGTTGTAGGGGGGGGCAACATCTAAATGCTGAAAGGGTGTTTTGATGGAGGAAGGGAACACAGGCCATACAAGGGGGGGAGTTGACCTTCCAAATGTGTCTGTCTGTTGTTGGAGAGAGGGAGTGAAACCTCCAAAAGCAAATAAATGGAGTAAGAAGTACTGCATATGCAGTATGCTATGGTGGTCCACAGGAGAGTTTGTCTTAATGATGCCTAACATGTACCATGCTACTTGGGAGGTCACCACAGGATATGCATGCCACACACAAAGGAATGGCTTGCAGTATAAAAGGGCAGGGATAACACACCATTGGACAGCAACCATGGTTTTACCATACCTGTTGTATGTGTGAATGAGTTTGTATTTGGAAGGGTTGGAAAAATCAAAGAACAGACTGGTATATAAGTCACAGAAAGTACAGACCACCAACAAGGGGGACAAACAGGATACAAGTGCACACCGCTGTATCCAGCCAAATGTGTGATGGAGGCCAAATGTGTGATAGTATGGGAGCATGCTACACAAACCACAAGTATGGACGCAGTGATATCCTCACACACTTGCATGGCAGATTTCATCAGTACATACTGCGCAATATGGTGTGGTAGACGCTCACCAGTGAACGAATACAGGTAGCTGCCCCATGTGCTTCAGGTTGGGGCTAATGTTGCACAGTCCATGCTCACTGTTGGCTGTGGACTTTCATTTGGGGTCTGTAATGTGGCTGCATCAGATACCACTGGGTGGTTGCTTATCATATACAAATCTTCACATTTATGGACCAAGAGAGCTCAAAAAGTAACAGAATACAGATGTTTTCCCAGGGAGACATCCTGCTGCAGGCCCTTTGTAAATATGGCCAGTGGATCATCATAACTGACAAAAGTGTATGCAGCCTTCCCTGACAAATGATATCAGTGGCATAATAAATTGGTGCATCACCAGTATAATCCCTTATACCAGCGTCTATGCAACCAGCCTTGCATAAGTGAAGATGGCTGTGGGTGCAGTCCACCTACACAAATATCACTTACAGACATGGAAGAGCTTCTGGCATCTTTGTCTGTGTGATTGACTTCTCCCTCATAACCACTAAGGGACTTGAAATTGGAGCAGAAATTCACCTACCAAAAAGGGTATTAGTGATGTCTTAGGTGAATATGTCCTTGGATATGTATCACCTCATGCAACATGCCAGAACCAGTGACAGTCACAGAGTAAATATGGTCATATCATCCCTACAGACACTTCAGAGTTTCAGCTGCTACAGGAGTCTGCACAAGGTACATGGATGTATATTCTTTGCATGTTGCATTGTTTTACATGTGTTACAACGGTTCCCTATCAGAAGCCTGAAACACTATAAGCCTGAAAATCAAAATCCTGAAAACTAAAGCCTGAAAATTCAAAATCCCGAAAACCCAAAATCCTAAAACTCAAAATCCTGAAAACACAAATAATGCTAATATTTCACTATAAAGACACTAATATCTACCAACTGACCCTGACCCTAACCCTAACCCTAAGGTCCGTCACTATCGCACACTCACCTGACCCGCGCCCTAACCCTAACTCACTTAAACCGCCCCTAACCCCAATATTTGTCACTATTGCATACATGCCTAACCTGCACCCTAACCCTAACTCACTTAAACCGCCCCTAACCCTAACATAAAACCAACCGCACACTTACCTGAACCCAACGCATGACCTAACACCACAGGGCTAACAATAGCAAAGCCACAATGATGTCAGTATGTCCATTTTGTGTTTTCAGGATTTTGAGTTTCAGGATTTTGGGCTTTCGGGATTTTGAATTTTCAGGCTTTAGTTTTCAGGATTTTGATTTTCAGGCTTATAGTGTTTCAGGCTTCTGATAGGGAACCGTTACAACACTAGTTTATACGATTGTATCAAAGAAGTATTGATACACTAAGGTCTTCCTGTCTGATTTCACAGGTGGGTCCTCCAGCACGGATGTTAGGGAAACATCTGAGTCTGCCATTGATGGCAGCCAAAGCATGGCACAGTCTGAATCTACATTGCCCCTGTCAGATATGATTACCATAACTTTGTGGCAGCTTTTTACAGGCTTGTTTGTAACTTTTCTGAGCATTTGTGTTATAAAGCTATGCAGACTGTTTCTTCATCATGGAATCTATACCTGGATATCTCACAGTGTTAATTTAACAGTTATCCAAGTTTGTTCCAACACCAATGGTGGGGGAAGGAAATGGGTTACTTAATCCTATGGGAAGCAGTGTTCCTTGCTGCTCTACACAGGACTTATCTGTACATGCTAACCCTTTTGATAATGGCTCCCACTTTGACCTTAAAGCCTGGCTTTTCAACCTGGATTTCATGATACAGAAACCTATGGGTAAAGGTACCCTTATTTCATAAATTAGATTGTTTGAACAGAATCTCATTAAGTATAAAAATTTACAGCTTGACAATATGTGCTTAAATGAGTGTGTTAAATATAAAAGAGTACCCAGAGGCTTAAGATTTTGGAAGTTTCCAGTTGGTTTACTGCCCAATTCCTCTTTACACTGTGAAATTGTTTTAACTCTTTGATCGTACAGAAACTGAGTTTGTTAAATTGCTTATTACAGACAATGAGCGTAAAATCCAGTTTTTGGAGAATGAAGTACTGCAATTATGGAGTTACATTGAGGCTGGTTCATCTTTTTTAGGGTACAAGCAAGAATATTTCAAGAGTTTTAATAAAGTTGACAATCTTGTAAAAAAGAATAAAATAAGGAAATGGAAAAAAGACAGGAATAAACAACGGTACGACAAAAATCATGTTTATCCCAAACCTAAACAGTACCATCAAAACAAGGTGCTTACTTCTTATAATGAAAGGCAACAGGAACATGCTTTTAAATTAGACCTTTGCCCTTTGATTACAAATGACACTGAGGTATTTGACAATTTTGGAACGGAGAACCTGACCACAATGAAAGAAGGCCTTCCAATAGATTTGTTTTCTAGAGTCACTGTTTTCCAAATCAGCAACTAAATTCTCCCAAGCAATTAAAACAGACCAGAAAAAGGTGGAATAACAGGAAGAAAAATTAAATGGGACTTTTTTACTGACTGTTTAGAGAACGACAATAATAATTGTTGCAAAATTGTTACAAATGATGGTTATAAAGTGTTTAATTATAGTTATCTTGAACTGGATAGTGCATGTTTTGCCTTTTAAAAAAGGGTGTAAGTGTGCTCCTGTCTTCAAGCAGGATGTAATACAAGTGTTATTGCATTTTAAACTGTTTGTTAGACAGTTTATAATTACATGTTTTTTTTTGGTTCTTCTCCACCCCTCCCCACCAGTAGTTCCTTGATTATGAAAAGGAAGAGTACATTTGTACGATCTTGCTGCCCTCTGATTTCTGTTTTTGAGAGAGTTTGTGAGGGTAAATTCAGGTGTTTCTTTAAAAATAGCAGTGTTTTATATGCATTTGTATTTGTGCTTTGTATATATGCATGGTCAATTTAAATGCTGCTACACTTGTTCTTGATAAGGGTTTATATTCGTTAAATATTTACTGAGAGATATATTTAAACAGATTTGCTTCCTGGACTACTTTATTTCTGATTTTATCCCTGATGAAGCCTTTAATGAAGGCAAAAGCACTTAGAAATTAAATTAAAAATGAAAATAAAAAAATGAACAACCAGAGGAATATGTCTAGTTCTAACGCCAGCAACACAAGTGTTGAGAAAAAAATAAAAATAAAAAAAACAGAAAAACTGGTAGACTTAAAACTTTGTTGATGAGCTCAGTCACAATAATTTCCAAAAATCATGAAACCCAGGTAGAGTTCCAAAGCAATAAGCCTTTATTCGTCACAGACAAGTGATGCTCAGTAGC
Organism: Protopterus annectens; assembly: GCF_019279795.1. Taxonomy (NCBI): domain Eukaryota; kingdom Metazoa; phylum Chordata; order Ceratodontiformes; family Protopteridae; genus Protopterus; species Protopterus annectens. The sequence goes on along the minus strand of NC_056739.1, from coordinate 1,586,656,349 downwards.
AAAAAATCAGAAATACTTTAAAATGTTAAATATATCAGCTTTTATACACTTACAAGTATGTGTGGAAAATATATGTATTGTTTAATTGTAAACCAGCCTATTCCAGGCAAACAATATAAACAGGGTTGTAAAAATGCATTTAAGAACAGCAAATACCCACCCCTACACACTACTACTGATTAGATCAAACGAAATCCTAGTTAAGGAAAGCAATACCTATGTATTTGTAACCCTTCCAATAGAGTTGTACTCCAGAGTTCCCCTTTTCGGAATCAGCAACTAAATTCTCTCAACCAATCAAAACAAACCAGAAAAGGGAGGAAAAACAAGGAGAAAAATTAAATGGGGCTTTTTTTTTTTACTGACTCTTTAGAGAACAATAGTTGTTGCAAAATTGTTATGAATGATGGCTATAAAGTCATCATCATCTTCTTTCAGCTGTTTCCGTTAGGGGTCGCCACAGCAGATCACCTGTTTCCATTTCTTCCTGTCCTCTGCATCTTGCTCTGTCACACTAACCACCTGCATGTCCTCTCTCACCACATCCATAAACCTTATCTTAGGCCTTCCTCTTTTCCTGTTACCTGGTAGCTTCATCCTTAGCATCTTTTTCCCAATATACTCAGCATCCCTCCTCAGCACATGTCAGACCCAATGTAATCGTGCCTCTCTGGCTTTGTCTCCAAACCTTCCGACCTGGGCTGACCCTCTAATATACTTATTCCTAATCCTGTCCACCCTCGTCACACCCAGTGCAAATCTTAGCATCTTTAATTCTGCCACATCCAGCTCAAACTCCTGTCTTTTTGTCAATGCCACTGTCTCCAACCCATATAACATAGCTGGTCTCACTACCCTCTTGTAGACCTTCCCTTTCACTCTTACAGGTACTCATCTGTCACAAATCAAAAATGACACTCTTCTCCACCCACTCCATCCCGCCTGTACTCCCTTCTTCACCTCTCTTCCACACTCACCGTTACTCTGAACTAGTGACCCTTAGTATTTAAACTCATTCACCTTTGCCACCTCTACTCCTTGCATCCTCACCATTCCTCTTTCCTCCCTCTCATTCACACACATATATTCTGTCTTATTCCTGCTGACCTTCATTTCTCTTCTCTCTAGAGCATATCTCCATCTCTCCAGGGTCTCCTCCACCTGTTCTCTACTCTCACTACAGATCACAATGTCATCTGCAAACATCATAGTGCACGGGGACTCCTGTCTGATCTCGTCTGTCAAACTGTCCATCACCATTGCAAATAAGAAAGGGCTCAGAGTTGATCCTTGATGTAACCCCACATCCACCTTAAATGCATCTGTCACTCCCACCGCAGACCTCACCACTGTCACACTACCCTCGTACATATCCTGTACCACTCTTACATACTTCTCTGACACTCCTGACTTCCTCATACAATAACACAACTCCTCTCTAGGCACCCTGTCATATGCTTTTTCTAAGTCTACAAAAACACAATGCAACTCCTTCTGACCTTCTCTGTACTTCTCCATCAACACTCTCAGAGCAAACATTGCATCTGTAGTGCTCTTTCCTGGCATGAAACCATACTTCTGATCACTAATCATCACGTCCCTTCTTAACATTGCTTCCATTACTCTTTCCCACAACTTCATGCTGTGACTGATCAATTTAATGCCTCGGTAGTTACTACAGCTCTGCACATCACCCTTATTCTTAAACATTGGTACCAAAACACTTTTTCTCCATTCCTCAGGCATCTTCTCACTTTCCAAGATTTTATTAAACAATCTGGTTAAAAACTCCACTGCCATTTCACCTAAACACCTCCATGCTTCCACAGGTATGTCATCCGGGCCAACAGCCTTTCCATTCTTCATTCTCTTCATAGCTATCCTTACTTCCTCCTTGCTAGTCCATTGTACTTCATGATTCACTATCCCTACATCATCCAACCTTCTCTCCCTCTCATTCTCTTCATTCATCAACCCCTCAAAGTACTCTTTCCATCTCCTCAACACACTCTCCTCACTTGTGAATATGTTTCCCTCATTATCCTTTATCACCTTTACCTGCTGCACATCTTTCCTAGCTTGGTCCCTCTGTCTAGCCAACCGGTACAGGTCCTTTTCTCCCTCCTTAGTGTCCAACCTTTCATACAACTCTTCATATGCCTTATCCTTAGCCTGCACCTCATCTCCTTATACCCCTGTCTACTTTTTTCATCTCTCTGACAATCCCACTTCTTCTTTGCCAACCTCTCCTGTACTTCCTCATTCCACCACCATGTCTCCTTGTCGTCCTTCCTCTGTCCAGATGTGATACCAAGCACCTTTCTAGGCATCTCCCTTACTAGCTCTGTTGTAGTTACCCAGCTATTTGGTAACTCTTCACTGCCACACAGTACCTGCCTTAACTCATCCCTGAACTCCACCTCACAATTACCTTTTTTCAATGTCCACCATTTGACCCTTGGTGCTGCCCTCACACTCCTCCTCCTCTTCTTGATCACCAATGTCATCCTACAAACCACCATCCTATGCTGCCTAACTACACTTTCTCCGGTCACCACTTTACAGTCTCCAATTTCCTTCAAACTGGCCCTCCTACATAAGATATAATCCACCTGTGTGCATCTTCCTCCACTCTTGTATGTCACACTATGCTCCACCATCTTGTTAAAATACATATTCACCACAGCCATGTCCATCCTTTTCGCAAAATCCACTACCATCTGACCTTCTACATTCCTTTGTTTAACACCATACCTACCCATCACTTCCTCATCCCCTATGTTCCCTTCACCAACATGCCCATTGAAATCTGCTCCAATCACCACTCTCTCACCCTTGGGTACAGTCATCACCACTTCCTCCAATTCACTCCAAAATTTTTCTTTCTCATCCATTGCACAACCAACTTGTGGAGCATATGCACTAACAACATTCATCACTACACCATCAATTTCCAGCTTCATAAACATCACTCTATCTGACACTCTTTTCACCTCCAAAACACTATTTATTTTTTAAAACACAGCTTTATTAAAAACAATAAAATGAATTAAGCAATTTTCGTCCCTTCACACTGGGACTTCTTCAGAATCACTCAGTTAACCACCAGCACACTTATATAACTTGACTAATTGACTAATTAGTGAAAATTTTAAAACATTAAAGGTACCATACAAAAAATAATTTTGTTTTAAAAATACATACAGTGTATGAGTATATTCAATATCATAATGCCAGAGAATTTAGAACATGTTTAAAACAATAACTTACTAACTTAGCTGTTTTATGTTATAAAATAGCTCTATTAATTAATAAAGGCAACAGCTTCTTGAATTTCTGAGTATCTTATTTTCTTTGCCATTAGTTCTAAGTATAGCACAAATAGCAAAGAGGAAAAAGGACACCACTGCCTGGTTTCTCTGCTCAAATAAAACTTATCAGAGAGGAACCTTTCCCAACTTTAATTTTTGCCTCCAATCCTCCATACATCCTCCTAATCAACCTTATTTTTTTATCAGAAAATGCAAATGCTTCCATTGCCCTACTCATAAAATTCCAGCTTACTCCCTGGAATCCTTTGATCATGACCCATCAATAATGGTTGTGTTTTCTTATATTCTGTTTTCCTCTGGATCATCATTGCTCTATTAATGTTGTCAACTGTTTGTCTCCCCTCTACAAAACAACACTGATCCATATTTATCAACTTTGGCATCACCTTTGCCATTTCTTTAGCTATTTAAAAACTAAACACTTTATAATCATGGTTTACAATCAAAATGGGCCTATATGAAGTTGGATTCGATGGGTCTTTATCATCTTTAACTATTACAGGGACCGCCTCTTTCTTCCAGGATGTAGGTACTTCTCCTCCTTTTAAAATACTGTTAAAAAACTTCCAGATCTTTATCACTTTCTTCCCTCCTTATTTCCAAACTTCCACAGGAATACCATCTATTCCTGGAGACTTTCTTGTAGGTTGGTAATACAGCGCCATTTTTATCTCATCTCCTCCTATCCTGTTAGTAATTGAAAGTTATCTATCTCTAACCTTGGCATATTTAATTCTTCCAAAACATTTTCATTTGTACTTTTTCTTGGTTTCCATTTTTCTCTGCTTTATTCAGATTTTCATAAAATTTCCAAAATGCTTCTTATTCATCTAAAAGATCTCTTGTTATTTTCCTTGTGCTAAAAGTTTTCATGCTCTGGAATTATTATTAAAAAACAATTGCTTAACAGCAATATTTCTAATTTAATGTATAATATGGAGGTAGTCCCTTATTTTATCTTTAGCACTCTGTAGCTGTGCATCTTCTTATGAGATTCCTCCTATTCTGCAATACTTTAACCTTTGTCAGTCCCTCTAAATAATTCTTGTTACTTCTTAACCATATCTCTTTTTCATTTCTTTCTAGCCTATTTTTAAACTCCACATTCATTTTATCCCACACCCTAGCTATATTTCCTGAAGAAATTTCTGTCTTCACTAATAACTCGCAAATAAATTCCACTACCCATTCCTTAAATTCCTCTCTGTTTAACAGATAGGTAGAGAAGTGACAGTGTCTAGTTTTTATTTCATTACCTGCATTTTTATTTTAGTTATTATTGGTACATGTTCTGAAATAATACCAATACTTTTCAGATTTTTGATAGTAGAGCTTGGATAACTGCAAAAAGATACAGTAAAGTCTATTGGAGACCTAAAAAATGTTTCTATAAGGGTAGCAAAAGGGATGTTTTCCTTGAAGAAACTAATCATAGATTCATAGATTCATGGATGTGTACAAAGCTAATGACCACTAGGGTCTTTTTCAGTCAAGTCATGCATCTCAAATCTCTGACAAGTTCTGTTAAACTTGATAAGCATAAGCAGGGGCTTGGGAGATGGCTCATTTACAAGCAGGGACCTGTCAGATGAACCATTTACAGGCTGCTAGTGTCCACTAGAGACATAGATCCCAAACCAGGGATGAATTTCGTGATCCCCATCCAGTTGTCCAAGTTACACTTGAATTGAGCTAGGGAAAGACTCTGTTTCACATGGATGGGGAGCCTATTCCAGAGAAGGAATAGCCTCTGGGATACATATCTGTCTACAAACACAAAAAAGCAGACAACGTGTCAGCTAAATCCACAAAGACGAACCACCACTTAGAAGTATAAAATGATCGCAAGCTTTATTCCAAAAATAAAACTGTATTAAAATGTTAGCACTTTCATTTAAATGAATAGTAAAATTCTTCAGACATCATTTTAAATGTTTCCCTCCATTTTAAATACATTTCCTTATAGTGACATAATTTCCTCTTAATCAAGTAACATTTCATTTAAAGCAATATTCAGTTTTAAAAAAACACAACAATGCTGCCCCATTCATGCATATAAAACCTTATTCAACTCTAAATCCATTACAAATTATCTATTTATTTCCTTTGTGAAACACATTTATTTTATCTTACTTCTTTTTAATGCATTAAGCTTCAAGATTGGAGTTATAGAACTCCATTCATTGATTCCTGGCCAGCTGTCTGCTTGTAACCTTACTTGCCATTCAAGCTCTCTCAATTCTAATAACAAGCCCCATGCTTTTTAATCATCTATTACTACACTGTCAATAATGATGTAGCTAAATTGGTGCCCTGGATGGTCTTTTACATGCTTTGCCAAGGCATTAAATAAATTAATTTTTCTAATGGCATATTCATGCTCATATACACGTTGGGAGAGTTTTCTCTCCATCTTTCCTGTGTAAAAAGCTAAACATAATTTGCACTTACTTAAATATGCCACTGCCTTAGATTCACAACTGTATTTTCCTTTTATCACATATTTTTTGTTTCTTATAATAAATTCATTATTAATTTCTATTTTGTGGCACCATTTACATGCACCACACCTCCTCATGCCATGCAGGACACTTTCACTATAATTCTCTTTATACTGGATTAATTCTTTTAAATTTTTCCCTCTCCTGTTAACAATACATGGCTTTACACCTAATATGTTTCTAAACTCTTCTTCTTCATTTAATATAACCCAGTTTTTTTTTCAAAAATCCATTTAAGTAGTCTGAAGTCTTTACTATATGTTATAATCAGTGCTTCTTAGAACTTATTATTATTTCTCTCAACTACATCTTGTATTCTGTGTGAATCAGAATTATATATTATTGTTTCTTCTATATCATGTGTCCTCAGCAGACAGCTGGCCAGGAATCAATGAATGGAGTTCTATAACTCCAATCTTGAAGCTTAATGCATTAAAAAGAAGTAAGATAAAATAAATGTGCTTCACAAAGGAAATAAATAGATAATTTGTAATGAATTTAGAGGTGAATAAGGTTTTATATGCATGAATGGAGCAGCATTGTTGTGTTTTTTAAAACTAAATATTGCTTTAAATGAAATGTTACTTGATTAAGAGGAAATGATGTCACTATAAGGAAATGTATTTAAAATGGAGGGAAAATTTTTAAATGATGTCTGAAGAAGTTTAATAATCATTTAAATGAAAGTGCTAACATTTTAATACAGTTTTACTTTTGGAATAAAGCTTGCAATCATTTTATACTTTTAAGTGGTGGTTCGTCTTTGTGGATTTAGCTTACAAGTTGCCTGCTTTTTTGTTTTTGTAAGTTTATCAATGCAGTTTGTGGTTTTAATTTAGTTTGTCATGGAAAGTAGCAACAGCTCGACTGATTCCCAAGAGAACAATTTGTCTAATGATCGGCCAGTAAATGGAGGGACTGAAGGGTCTATAGGACAGCTAACAGCTCTAATCATGCAGCTGACACAACGGATTGACAACATCTATGAAAAGATAGGTATGAGCGGAAATACTGGCAACTTTGGCAGACAGCCCACTCAAAACACCATTACAACTAGCAGCATTAATTCAGAAGTCACGTTTGACTTTACAACACAATGCCTTAGGTCACAACATAGTTTTCCTGGGTCCAGCAGAGTGAACACCAATGAGGAGCTACAAACTAATTACAGTGGGAATCAAGGAAATGGAGCATGCATAATGGAAGAGAATCGACCAAATTTTAACAACAATGGTTGAGAAGAGAGGTGCTGAAATTAAATGACTGGTTAACAACAGCATTCTCTTCCAAAGAAACTCAAAGAGAAGGGACAATAAACTGTAAGCTCTCTGACTTTGATAACAAGCTCATGAAATGTAAATAAATTACAATTGGAGAATGCTTACCTAGGTGAATGCATGAGAGTGAAAGTCATTCCCAAGGGGTTGCATATGTGGCGCTTCCCCACAGGGCTAATAGAAAACTCTGCATTACACATTGATTTGCTCAAGCTTTTTGATAGATTTGGTTATGAATTGCTAGAATTGCTTGTGAAAAACAACAAAAAAGTAATAGATGAATTGAGCAAAGAGGTGGCAGTTTTGGATAATGCCATTAGGGAAGACAATCAATATGAGCAATGTAAATATGAACATCTTCGAATTTACAATAGTATAGACCAACATATTGAAAGGCTCAAGAGTGGAAAGATTGGAAAATTGGAAAGAGATATAAATGAATATGCAAATGGTTTAGCATATCCGAGACCCCCAATTTCCCAGAATCGGAACAACAATAAAAATATAAACAACAAAAAAAAAAAAGAGTAGCATATGAAAGTATAACAGAAGCTGGAGAAATGGAGAGTCATAGTGATAACCACAATTTCTATAACCAAAACTACCCGGCCTTGAGGAGATCGGAGAGGATTAAAAACAATAAAAACAACCCGCAACAATATGTAAACCAGCAACAAGCGGGGTTTCAAGGGGCGAGGCCCAAAAGCAAACATTGGAGGATTTGAATGTTTATGAATATGAACAAAATGACATGATCAGTATTGTTGGCGTTGATTCTGACATCAGAAGTGAAAATGAATGTGTTATAGTGCAAAATGAAAAAGAAGATTTTAAAGTGTACAATTTTTCAAATGTGCATGTTGATGGTGAAGTAGCAGATTTACTTGCTAAAGGGATGACACTTGTGCCCGCAGTACAAAGCAATTTCACGAACATTGTTTTAGATTTAAATTTATATTTAAGGAAAATGAATTTGAAATTGCTGTACCAAAGTAGAATACTGAGACATAGTAGTATGTATAGTATTAGTAGTACATACAACCCACCCCTCCATCCCCGATTGTCACTTTATGAAAAGATATGTGAAATAGATCTTAAGAACTTGAATAAGTATAAATATGATAAGAAAATTGTGAACAACTTAAGAGAAAATGAACAGTTCACATTATCACATTTACAGAAAGAAAAAATATGAATAATGAAATGGGATAAGGGTGGGGGGGGCAGTCATCATGGATATATACGACTACAACAACAGAATGCAAGGCATCTTGGATATGGATACATATCAAAACATTTCCTTGAATGAATTGAATGGGGCATACAAAAAAGTTTTTCATGCAATTAAATGACATGTTTATAGATAGAAGAATTGATATAGATTTGTACAATTATTTAAATGTTTCACCTCCTAGAGTTCCAGTATTTTTTGGGACACCAAAAATACATAAATCTATTAACAATCCACCTATGCAACCATTAGTCAATGGAAGAGATTCCATCACATCGGCATGTGCGAAATACATTGATTTTGAACTAAAACACATTCTGAGAAAGGAAGAGCAAATATGTAAGGATTCTTGGTCCTTCTTACAACATATGAATAGCATAGAATATAACAAGGAAGACATATTGGTCACTATTGATGTATGTGACTTATATACAGTCATTCCGCAGGATATAGGAGTTGAATGGACTAATGAGATGTTACATAAAAATGACATACCCCAGGATAAAGCCAATTTATTAGTAGAGATTATTGAATTAGTTTTGAACAACAACTATGTTGTGTTTAATGGTAACGCTCTCTCTTTCGGCTTTTCCTGGTTAGGGGTCGCCACAGCGGAACTCCGGTCCGCTAATGATTGGCAGATAGATTTAGATTTTTACGTGCCAAGTTGCCAGCCCTGACACACAACCGCATTTAATGGTAACTACTATTTGCAAAATAGTGGCATCGCAATGGGATCACCATGTGGGGAAGCATATGCGAATATCATCATGGCATATTGGGAAAGGAAATATGTGTTTAATACTGAGTTCCATAAATATCTTAAATCTTATTTCAGATTCCAGGACAATATAAGTATAATTTGGAAAGGGCCTAGAAGCATCCTAGAAAAATTTTTGGAGTATATTAATGGAAAAACAACTTTTTTGAAATTCACATGGAAAGTTAGGCTTGATTTCATGGAATACTTAGATATTAAACTCATAAAAGACAACACAGAGGAAAGATATATAGCGCAGATATACAGGAAGGAAACTTATTTGAGTAGTTTATTGCACTATAACAGCTCCCATCCAGCACACCAAAAAAGATCTGTGATAAAAGGGCAGGTAGTTAGAGCTGCCCAGATGATAACAAAAGAACAAGACTTCATTGAAGAATGCATCAATCTACGGTCTATGTTTTGTGCTAGGGCATGCCCAGGTGAATTAATTGATGAAATCATAGAAGAAGTCAGAATCAAAAGAGACATAGGTCATTTTAAACCCATTTTACATAAGGAAAACATTTTAAGTGAAATGAGGACACAATATAGAAGAAACAATAATAGATAATTCTGATTCACACAGAATACAAGATGTAGTTGAGAGAAACAATAATAAGTTCTAAGAAGCACTGATTATAACATATAGTGAAGACTTCAGACTACTTAAATGGTTTTCTGAAAAAAACTGGGCCATATTAAATGAAGAAGAAGAGTTTAGAAACATGTTAGGTGTAAAGCCATGTATTGTTGACAGGAGAGGGAAAAATTTAAAAGAATTAATACAGTATAAGGAGAATTATAGTGAAAGTGTCCTGCATGGCATGAGGAGGTGTGGTGCATATAAATGGTGCCACAAAATAGAAATGAATAATGAATTTATTATAAGAAACAAAAAATATATGATAAAAGGAAAATACAGTTGTGAATCTAAGGCAGTGGTATATTTAAGTAAGTGCAAATTATGTTTAGCTTTTTACATAGGAAAGACGGAGAGAAAACTCTCCCAACGTGTATATGAGCATGAATATGCCATTAGAAAAATTAATTTATCTAATGCCTTGGCAAAGCATGTAAAAGACCATCTAGGTCCCCAATTTAGCTACATCATTATTGAGGGTCTGACAATGCCTTGTATGCTAGTCATAAAATACACAGCCTAATGCAAACAAAGCTTCTCTTAATTCCACAAGCATTATTAGCAAAAGAAAAATATTAGAGACAATTGTCATCAAATCTTTATAATAATTACATTAACTAAGACAGAGCTACCACCATAAGGGTAAAATATAATATTAATCTATTACTGGATTACTGTGCATTTAATTATGAATCTAACTTGGATAAAAACTAATCATTGCCAGAATCTGCCTAAATAATCTTGGAGACAGTAAGCATTTCCATTATGTGAGATCACTTTTGCAACTTTGTAACAAGTCATGCATTTGGAATATCAGCCTTTTGAGACCCAGTAACCAAAGACATAAATGCAGTAAAATGAAATGGACCCATGATTAATGAGTGCATAAATATAACTCTTGCTACCAATTTATGCAAGACAGTCAAGGCAATGGTCTCATGATCTACACCTCTGACCACCCAGTAATATGTAAATGGTAAATGACCTGTGTGAATACACACTGCTACTCAGGTGATAGCCAGCATCTACCATAGCTAAACAAGCTCCACACTGAGCAGTTGCAGAGCAGAGTTATAATTATTGGCACCCCAGAACCTCATCCAATTCAGTTTGAGCCTACCGTATACCAATGCAATTTATCAATAGTAATTGAAACTTCACCAACATTGTTTTGCGAGTGCGAGCACATGTACACACACACACACACACACACACACACACACACACACACACACACACACACAGACACACACACACACACACACACACACAGTATTCTCCAGGAAGGCTTATTGATATCTCTATTAAGAATGTCCCCTTTGCAGTATTTATGATAAAGCTACCACCAGATAAACCATACTTGTACACTAAGAATACAGTTAGTGTTTATCCTTTAAATGAGCCAATGATTAAATATTTGTCTGTTAGCAACAGCTTAAACAGTAACTCTTTGAAATATAGAAGCTACTTGAGAAATCAGTAAATTTAACAACTACCCTTCTATACATTAATAAATCACCAGCAACAAGAATTTAAGACTGACTAAAAAATGTTTACTTGAAATTAATAAAACTAAACAATGCATTTTATAAAACTGCATATACAACAACAACAAAAAATGTGTACAAAGCAACTATAATGTGAATGTATTTAAACAAATAAGTGGTATATAGAAGCACTATATCTAGCAGCTTGTCTGGACCTATCACTACCAGTAGTTAAATATATACAAACTAGCATACACACACATATGGAATAATTTACAGATATATTCACACAGAATACAGGCAGTATTTCCTGTTGTGTTTAAATTTTGGATAATGCTTTTTTCTGTTATACCTTATTAATTCTTAGGGGAGGCCAAACAAGACGATGCTTTCTTTGAACTCTAAACTCTGAAAGTGTGTGCGCATTAGAGAAACAGACTTAGTTACAAATTTTGAGTCCTGCTACATTTCCACTGGAAGTAATTACACATTCAGTATAATTTCCATTTTTTACATTTCATACATTTGGAATTAACAATAATAGCTTTATACAACCATTTTCATTTAATTGAACTTAATTAGGATTTCTGTATATTTACTGTAGTAGGATTACAAATTTTGTTCAACTTGTGACATTTTTCCTCAGAAAACAGTTACAGCTGCTTTTCCTTGGTAGCACTTCTCTAGAGAGCACATCAATTGTCACTCAGAGATGATGCATAAAACAGATACAGGAAAGAGCAACTGTTCTTAATCTGAATGACCTGTGTTCTATCAAGAAGTGTCTTCCTCACTCGTGATAAGACAAGGATCAATCTCTAGATTTCTAAGCTCCTTAAGAATTATAACAAAAGAAAAGGAGTGAAAGGCCTTAGAAAAATCCAGTAAAATGATGCTGACTGGCAGATCCTCATCTTATACATGAAATTCATTACTGTAAAAATGAATCTACTTATCTAGATCTAGTGCAAGATCTTGACTTTGTGCAATATGTTCAGAAAGATATTTCATCCTCAGTGTTGAAACTAGCATATGTGAAAGAAGAATGATTTCAAAATGCTTGCTTAGGATATAAGTTAGACTAATGCATCTGTAATTAGACATCAGATTTTCATCACCACCTTTGTATATATGGATTGTTCTAGCTTATTTAATAGCCAAGAATAGATAAGAAGTAGCCAAAGTAATCTGAAACAAGCATAGAACATACTGGTCTTAACCTGAGTAAAATATGCAAGAACTAAAAGGAGACTCATTCCTGGAATGGAGTCTGGAAATGTATGGTCATCAGCTGGTGGGTAGGATTTTGCATATAAAGGATGAAAAATAGTTACTAAATATCCCAGGTCGAACTTCATTGTCAGTAATAATCTGATAATTAATCATGCATGAAATATAACTGGGGGTACATTTGCCACATTTGGAACATTTTGCGTAAAAGGCTTTAGGGTTATCTGAAATATTCCTGACAAAAGAAGCTTCATTCCTAGATTTCTAACCAGGTGTGTAGTTCCTTATTCTGATGGGGGGACATTTAAGCATTACAAAATTTTTGTCAGCTGCATACAGTTTATTCACTTATGAATGACAGAACTTCTTATTGAATAATTTCCCAACTGTCTTATTCCATAAAACAAATTATGCATGACTTTTGGATTCTTAAGTAGTTTCTGGAATGTGTCCATCAATCAGTGGATGCAGTTTTTAACAGAGCATGGATTAACTAGTTGCAATATCACCACTCGCTGGCTTACTTGTCCAGTCCCATGTACTCAGTGCCTCACTTTTATCATAATTAGATTTATAGAAATTGTTACTTAGACTGTATATTGTTTTCCTTTGATGATGACTCAAGTGGCATGAGGTAGCTGTAAGGACTTTTTTCTCTAGCTCCATTCACATACTGCTGAGTCCAAGCTCCTCCATGGGCGGTTCTCCTTAACTCCTGACCTGAAAGGTTCCATGCTGTGGTGGCACCCAGATTTGATCCATACCAGGGAGACTGTTGACTCCCTGTGGGTAGATTGTCAAGTTTCCTTCTACGGTGCACCTCTATGTGGGATGAAGCCAGGCAAGGAGTAATCATACTGCTGCTGCAAGCAGGGTTTTCATGTAAAACCTGCCTCCTGGTAGTTATTACAGAGGATTAAGGTTATGAGCTGCTACTGGGCTGATTCTTATAGTCCTGAGCTTGATTATCAGTTTCCATTTCTCTAAGTTGTGATTCGGAGCAAGTCACTTAACCAGACCATGATCTGGGGAAATTGGACTAGGCACTTAATGGTGTCTTTGCCGGCCTGCCTAGTAACTACCTATGAAACTGTGAACCTTCTGACATTTGAGCTTACATCACCTGAAGGATGTGCAGTGGTGCCCTGAGGGAAACCCCCCACCTATGAAGTGGCATGTTCCCTTTTTGCTTGCACTCATACTGAAGGAATGGCTTTTGTCGTGGCCTGGATATCATCAACAGGGCTTGCAAAGCAGAAGTACTCCTGCATGCCCTCATGGCCTTACTCCACGACAAGGTGAGCAAGTAGTACATCATCATTCCTCTTTCAGTGCCACAAAATGAACACAGGATGGTCATAGCCAGTATTTTATTCAACTATTACAATGGAGCTGGTGCAATGCAAATATTCGGCTCTTAGCACTTCATCTAAGAGATGGCTAAAACTGTATCTAGAATATTGTTTTTCACATACAGGCTGCATAATAACATGAATATAACCAGTTGTTGGAATCAAGTTTAACATTTCTGCTTCCGGTATCATAGGAAATGTAAAGAAATCCCACTTTGTCGTAAAAAAGTTTAAGTCACTCCTAGTGGGGCATTTTGATCTAGACCTGTTCTAGACATGATTTAAAAATGCAGGCAAAATGTTTCTTCTCTTCAACAGAGAGTAGTGCTACTGTATCCAGAAAATGGATCCGCTCTGCTTCCTTGGGGGATGAGTACTGTAAAAAAATCTTTTGTCTGTCTGCACAAGGCAAGCAGGACTTACCCTGCCTGCATTGTCAGCATTTCTGTGGGATATAATCAAATTTGAACTGTGAGGATGAAAATAAACACCTTCAAAATGAAGAGTTTGGACCAAAATGTTATATAAATGTAAATCAGTTTCTGTGTTTATGTGTTAACAAGAATTACCTCAGCCTCCTTATAAGTACTAACAGCTCCAACGTTACTCCTCTCTCCCCCTCAACCTTCCCTCAGGAAATATCATCAAATATAACTCCCTCTGCTATCATTAGGGAAGAGGTCCTTAATGCTCTCTCTAAGATTAAGAAGTCTTCTAAATAGCATGAAACATGACCTATCAGGGCCTCTGGAATTACTATTTAACTGTAGCCTCCAAACCAGCTTCGCGTCTCCTGAATGGAGAAAGGCTACAGTCATCCCGCTGCACAAAGGTGGGCCATCTACAGACCCATAAGTCTCACTAGTCTTATATGTAAAGCTATGGAAAGAATTATCATGGAGATGGTCAGGTAAAGCTATAGTAAACCTCCAGACACTACACCCAACCCAGTTTGGTTTCATCTAGGGCAGATCATGCCTACTCAACCTAGTGGACTTCTTTGAGAAGGTCACCAAAGCAATGGTTGAGGGCAAAATAATTCACACTGCCTACCTTGACTGGGCCAAGGCATTTGACACAATACCCCACTCAGGCATTGTTGACAAACTCAAGAGGTTAGGTACAAACCCATATATCACCCAGTGTATAGTCAACTGGCTCACAGACAGGACCCAGGAATTTAGAATTGGGGAGTCCAACTCTACAAAGAGGTCAGTCACAAGTGGAGTCCCTCAGGGATCAGTACTTGGACCGCTCCTTTATGGCATTTAGTTCTCAGAAGTCAAGGCCAATGTCAGTGGTCTCTGGCTGACTAAATTTGCAGATGATTGCAAATTAGGAGCTGTCATTGAATCTCACACTGACACAAATGTTCTACAGGAGAGGCTGACACAAAAATAACTGGTGTCAGAGCCATGGACTAAAGCTAAATGCCAGGAAATGCATAATAGTATCCTTCTGGAAGTCATCCATCCCTGGTAACTATCATATTGACAACACACCCCTTAGAGTTAACTCAGTTGTCAGGGACTTAGGGACACACATAGATAGTAATCTAGCCTTTGATCATCACGTGTCTACAGTGGTGACGAAATCATTCTATGTTGCACAACTTATAAACAAAGGTATGGCATCTAAGTCCAAGGAAGTCATTGTTCCACTGTATTCAGCATTTATCAGACCTATCATTGAATACAATGCACCCTTTGGTAAGTACCTAACCAGGTATATCCAACAACTGGAACGTTCACAGAAGTTCCTCACTAAAAGAATACAGGGCGTAAGTAATATGCCTTATGCAGACTGCCTCAAGGCCGTATCCCTGTATTCTGTCTCCCGTATGCATTTGAGGAGAGATCTATGCCTGGCATACAGGGCATTGTCAGACCTCACTCTGATGGACCTCCTGCATATCCACAAAACAAACAGTAGCAGAATTACCCATTCTAAAGACTTAAACCTTGCCTGTGATATAAATAGGACCTGCTGCAGAGATAGGTATGTATCCCTGAGACTACCACATCTATGGAACAGGCTCCCCATCCATGTGAAGCAGAGTTCCTCCCTAACCCAATTCAAGTGCAACTTGGACAATTGGACGGTAAACCAGAAATTCATCCCTGGTTTGGCACCTCTGTCTCTATTGCAAACAGGTAACCTGTAAATGGGTCATCTCCCAGGACCATACTTACATTTACTTAACAAGGGTATCTGAACTTGTCAGAGATTTGGGATGCATGGCTAGGCTTAAAAAGGCCCTTGTGATCATTATCCTAGTAAACAACCTATGAATTAGTGAGGTCAGACTGTATAGGCTGTTTTTAAAACACCATCAATAAAGTGTCTTTAACATACATCAGGGTACAGTAATTTGTTTTAATTTATCTGAAATTATAATAACCATCATAGCATAAAATAAAGAAGGGGGGTAATCCTTCCTAAGCCATGTGTTAGTCATTATGGTTACATGGTTACTGTTACTGTTGTCAGTAGATTAAAGATTTTGGTTAGCTTGTTAAGAGGAAACTCTTCTCTCCAATACAGTTAATCTTGCTGCATGGTTATTTTTCTCCCTATAATATCCCTTATTTGTCAAAGAACATCTTCCCACTTCATTTTGCCAAACATCAGTGCTGACAGTATATGATACCGCACACTAAAACCATTCCCACTGCATACATGCACTTGCTGTAAATGTACGAGATGGGATCTTTAATTTGATGTCCATCATCTCTAAAGTCCCCAAATAGAACAGCAATGAGTAGGCTGCAGTGGAGATGATGAGCAGTATTTTCACAATGTGTGGCTGCAGCAGAAAATCATTAGGTGAAGAGTCTTCTGAAAAATATCTTTGTCTCCATCCCCCCACCCCCCATTACAGGGAGTGCAACAATGGAAGTAGTAATGCCACAAAGACTGCCATGTGACTCACAGACTACAGCATGTACTTATGAATCAGTAAGTACAAGCAGTTCCTCCATAGATGGTGCAGTGGTGCAGTGATTAATGCTGTCACCTCACAGCAAGAGGTTGGTTCTATTCTCGGCTGGAGTGCCTTCTGTGTGGCATCTGCATGTCCTTGCTGTGTTCGTGTGGGTTTCCTATAGATAGTCTGGTTTCCTCCCACATTCTGAAGAAATATGTCTAGAGTGTTTCTCCCTGTGCCTCTGCTGAAAATAGGCTATGTCCTAGCCAGACTCTCCTGGTCAACAAATGTTAAATGAATAAAGATGGGCTGACTTGGTGTGCTGGGCTACATTCAAAGGCACTGGGATCTCCCTCCTAAATACTACTCCAGGAGTTTACATTATAGCTCACAACTATTTACCTCCAGAATTAGGGAGAAAGCAAAAATAATTAGGGACACCTTTTCAATATGTACTATTAACTTAAAACTTCTCAGAAAATATCCAGTTTTTAGTCAAATGGAGAAAAAATCAGAACCAGAAGTCAGGGGCCTTCTTACAAATTAAGAATAGTTAAAAATGTGATTTCCATATAGACAGTTGCTTTCACAACTAGCACATTTTTCAGTGTAATAGCTTTCTACATACGAGACTAAAGATATTTAGTCAAAGTTGTCTAATCCTAAGATTATCTGATTGAAGCAGTGATGATTCTTCCATCCAGAGTTTAAAAAAATATTTATCCTGGGCTGAGACGGAAGAATTCATGGGTATATGTGTGCGTGTGTGTGTGTGTGTGTGTGTGTGTGTGTGTGTGTGTGTGTGTGTGTGTGTGTGTGTATAACTGTGTATAGTCTACAGTAGCTGACATGTGATACACCAGTCCTCTTAAAAGGCAGAATCGCTATGCTAGTGGCTGTCAACATTCATATAATCTCATGTGCAGGCTTTAAAAGAGTAGTTGCTTGTTATCTGTTAAAACTACTGATTAAATAACCTTTATGTATGAATACTAATAACAAGGTTGAAGCACTCAAATGAAGAGTTGGAGTTTTCCTGCAGACAGCCCAATATACAAACTGTATGTGCATCTGTAGTTTCAAATCTTCAACTGTCAAATCAAACAACAGAGGACCATAACATGTCTACCCATTACATGTCTGCTATTCCTGTAGGACTGTATACACATGACAAGGTGATGGCTGCATTTGTCTACTCCAGCTCCTGGCACTAGAGTCTGTAACACACTTGTGACAGTATAAGCATCTTACAATGTAATTTGATGCATAATGGTTAAGGTGCTTACCTCAAAGACACAAAGTACAAGGTCTGATTATCACCTTTGTGGAAAATTGACTAAGCTTAAAATGGCCCACAAGGGCACCTAGCCTAGTATGTAGGTAGAGCTCATTGTAGCCTCTCCCACCCTATCCTAATTTCTCTGTGAATTGAAAAATGGATCCACTCAGCTTCACTGGGGGGATGAGTACTGCCAAACAAGCAGGACTTACCCTGCCTACATTGCCTGTATTTGTCTGGGATGTAATTGATTTTGAACTGTGAGGAAGAAAATAAACACATTCAAAATGAAGGGCTTGGGCCAAAATTTCATATAAATGTAACAATTTATACTTTTTTCAGCACATGAGGTGTCTCCCACTGACTTGTAGCTAATGATTCCATGGTGTTTTCTCGTTACTTTAAAGAAGCTAAGGATTTTGAAGCTCATATTCTACTACTGAAACTAGGATTTCACAGGAGGTATTATTCAGAAGAAATGTCACTTCTGAGTTGAAATTTTGTAAATAAAGTGAAAGAAATCTAAAAAAATCATCATAGCACTAAACAGTGTTTGTCCCTTCAAACAGATGACTTCCCTCCACATTTAATATCAAAGTATCTGCTGAAATGAAGAAGACAAAGCAATGCGAAGCAGTCTTCCAGGAATGCAGTACCACACCTAGTTAAAATAAAAATTGTTTACTGAAATGTTAATGTGATTACTTAAAACAGTTCATGAATTACAATAATACAGCTTCAGATATGTAGGCTATACACTGTAGCAGGACTATATTTTCTTATCTTAAGAATACTTCATTGTCTCAGCCCAAAGTCCTGCAGTATTATGGCTCAACTCAACATACTGTACACCGTTCACGTTGGAATGGTGCTTTGCCATGTATTATGTGCTAATTCATAAAACACACTGGAGGAAAATAAGAAGCATTTCTAATTATAGCCTTTGCTCATGTCATGTACTGACTGTACTGATATATAATTTCTCAGTAAATGGTGAATGCTTGGTATTCCTGCTTTGTCCTTTTTACTGCCAGTATTTCTTCAGTAACCCATCACCCCCCCACAACTCAAACTTAATCACTGACTCACACACTCACAATAACTAACTAAATACATAAGTAAATAAATAAATACTTGTTTCTGTCTAAATTGGGCAAGTTTAAATGCAAATTACCACAGCTGTCAAAACCACATACACTGAAAACATATTTTGATGATCTGTTGAGGAATAATTACTTCTTAACTTCCTTCTTTACCACCTGTACCTTTGTTCTCATCAGTTTCTCAGATGTTCTTGTACTATATTTTATTTAACCTAATGAATAGTTGATGACTTATTCTTGTATACCCTTCTCTGTCCGTCTGTCTGTCTACCCACCCACCCATATATCTATCTATATGTCTATCTATCTATCTATCTATCTATCTATCTATCTATCTAACTATCTATCTATCTATTTATCTTTCATAGGCTCATAGGTATACAGTAGGCTAAGGATCACCTTTACAAGCCTAGCCAAGCATCTTACAGATTATTTTAATGAGTGTATGTAAGTAGGGCAAGATTTAGAGGCTACCTCAGTCCAGAGACACAGGTGCCAGACTTGGTGTGTTTTTCCAATCTGCCATCCACTGATCTAGGTTTCTGTTGAATAGTGTTAGGAAAGAGCTCTGCTTCACATAGCGGGGAAGTCTGTTCCAAAGAAGGGGGGTATTCTCTGAGACACTTACCTGTTCCTCCAATGTGTCCTATTTATGTTGCAAGCAAAGTTTAAATCCCTAAATTTAGTAATTCTAATGCTATTTATTTTGAGGATAAGTGAAAGGTTCACCAGAGTGGGATCCAAGAATGCCTTGTATGCCAAGCATAAACTGCCTCTCAATAATTTGTAGGAAACAGAGTATAGACATAGGGCTTTGAGGTAATCTACATAGTACATATGTTGCTTACACCCGGTATTCTTCTTGTGAGGAACTTCTGTGGACGTTCAAGTAGTTATTTTTTCCTGCCGTCAAGCCCATACACCCCATAATACTAAATCATTTTTCCTAATCCACACAAGGCTGATAGCTTTCCTCACTCTTTTTACTTGTCTTCTGATTTTATTTTGGCTTTTCTCTTTAGGTTATTCTAAATATCTCTCCTAAGATTTTAAACACCAGGCCCATTCCCTCATGATGTTTGATCCCATCTTTTGTGCCTGATCCTACCTTCTGCTTTTAATTCTGCTCATGACATAATGGTTAAGGTGTTTACCTTACAAACACAAGGTGCAGGGTTTGATTCTCACATGGGGTAATTGGCTAGGCTGAAAATAGCCCACAAGGGCAGTTAGCCTAGTACTAATCTATGAATCATAACTGAAAATAAAAGGTACACACTTCCAGCTTAAAATTTACTTGGGTAGTCACAAGCCCTGTGCGCCCAGTACCCATGTCTACCCGGCGGACTTAGTTCCGCAGGGTTCCACCTCCACCATAGACTCACAAGCATCCACTGCACTAATGCTTGCTCCACATAATTCAGCAGGTATTGATTAGCTTTCCCCAAAAGCCCTTATTGTTCCTTTTTCAAATGTTTTCTGGCCTCAAGTTATAATTCAAACTAGGAGGCACAAATATACGCATTAATATCACATACTAGCACATCTGGTGAATCCAAGTGGCTGGCTATCTCACACAAGAAAAAAATGTTTATGATCAACAGAAGACCAGTTTTTCTGACTCCATAAATCTGGTTATTCTCTATTATCTGTGGTGCACCTTGGACCAGACAGC
Source organism: Protopterus annectens (assembly GCF_019279795.1). NCBI lineage: Eukaryota > Metazoa > Chordata > Ceratodontiformes > Protopteridae > Protopterus > Protopterus annectens. The sequence continues at coordinate 1,586,635,553 of NC_056739.1, read as the reverse complement.
CAACACTCCCCCACATTTACCCACAGTCTTTAGCTTCATATGACTCTCTAGAAAATCATTTTAGAAAGTTCTAGATAATCCTTCAGGTTTAGGTTAAGTAAATGGCAGATCTGACAAAGCTTTACAGTGAAAGTGCTGATAAAGATCCATATTTCTCATGTTAACACAGAAGCTACTATGTTCAAACTTGTTTTGTGTTCCATTACTTCTAGATTTAAGTTTATGCTTTATACTTATGTAATTGATTTTGGTACAAGAACTGATAGTGACAGTTTTAGTGTTATAAAACTGACATTTATGTTTTTCCTTTGGTGACAAAAATTTTCTCAAATGAAACTCTCTGAGAAAGTTTTAAAACACTGGCTATGGTTACCCAGAGGGCCAGTCTCTTGACCCCTCCTCCAAAAGGGACACACACACACACACACACACACACACACACACACACACACACACACACACACACACACACACACACACACACACACACACACACACAGATGTCCCACTGATGAACATGCCCCAACAGGCCTCTACATGTTTGCAATAAACGCAGGTTGCTTCAGTCACTTTTTTTTTGGCAAAACAGCAGTCATCTGCCTTTAACAAAGATGGACTTGAAAAAAAAGAACAGGCTTCTGCATCTACTTTCTTCATTTAAGCTTTTATCCTCAAAATTACAACAGTTTTTCATGGAAATTTTACTTCAAACCTGACCTTTTCCATGGAAAAAGGAATTTCAATCAACATTAAATGATGGCTATTATGGATACCAACTCAATGAAGGTGTGTCTCCTACTAGCTTCAATCTTTCCAGGGCAATTAGGTTATATCTAGTTTGACTATATATCAGATGTTAAACAGGTAAAATCCCAGTAAGTGTGCCCAATGTATCATATAGCCAACATCTGTCTGGGTAGCTAAGAAATTGCTTACTTTCCTGAGCTAGTGTAAAGTCCCATCTACATGGAATGCAATGACAGGTTGACCTAAATCACACCGATCTATTAACATACTAGCTTTGTAGGTCCCACACTATTGAGAATAGGACTCCCCTAGGTATCTCTCGATTCCACCTGTAAACCAAATTCCCATCAGCAAGATCCTCAGCCTCCTTAACAGTCCTATAAATGTCCCATATCTTGGTCCTTGAAGCATAACTCTCAACCTGTCAATCCTTAAAATCATAACAGAGGCCCATCAAAATTCATAGCAGAGGATCCAAAATCCTAAATCTTAAATTTTTTCCTATGTGCAAATTTAGAAATTTAGAAAAAGGAAATAAATAATTTTGCACTCTCAGGGAAAGGGACAAAAATTATACTTTATATTTATATTCTTGGGGAGGATGACACAAATTAATACCCCTGTGATGCGGAAATTTACACCCTCAACAGGAAAGTTTAGGATTATTAAACGTTTTACTATCCATTCTCTAATATCACTTGCCATGTTCTATGTAGATACATTTTGTTTCCATTTGTTTAGCAGTACATTAAGTTTATTGCTTATGCATTTGCTATTCTTGATTTGAACCAATGCCATGAACTCTTACTTATTCAGTGTATCATTACATTACTCTTGGCACAGCTGAGTGCCAAAGGGCAGCCATGAATCACTCGAAGGTGGGAAGAGCTCCTAATTTACATAAAATAGTCACAGATTTTTCAGAAACTCCTTATTTTCATCTTATTGCCTCTTGGACTAGTTCAGACATTTGCACCTAAGCATAGCTATTGTCTCTTAATCACAGCATGACCATGTGCCTATTAGGATTAAGCACAATGACTTATGAATACTGTCCCATGACTGATTTTGTGGTTACATTTTACAAGGGATGTAGCAATACAGGGTGATGTACAGACCAAGCAAAGTTAATGAGAACCAGACTGGGAGTGTGTGAACCCATAGCGGGGAGTTTAACAACAGCCTCCATGTTATTAGCATTAAATGCTGCCCAAGAAATGCTGAGCATATTTATTATTTGTGGCATATGTATAGAAATTAAATTCTAACATAATAGGGTTAGGTTTAAAAGAAACCCCATTAAGAGCAGTGAAACAGTTATCATGGTATTCTGGATTCAATGATGATTATGTCAAGGAAAAAGTACTATAGAAGTGTTTTTTTAGTCTTATTTGGATCTCAAGGATCTGTAGGTTAGGATTGTGGGCAACATGTCATGAGGTGATTGGGTTTCTGACAAAAAAACAATAATATTCTCCAGCAGTTACCCTTAGGTATGAAAGCATGGTACATTCTAAACATTGGTATATAGTCATTTCACTGCATCAGAACCAGGTTTCTGTGACTACAAAGATATGGATATGTTTGAGATGCAAAAGTGCCTCAAGTTCTGACATCTTTCTATTAAAACTTCTAGCACTGAGTAACACCACATTGATGCTATCTGGATCTAAATAGTTGCTATGTTGGAAAGTGCATCAAGTGAACTCTGCCTATAAATGGCACTCTGGGGGCAGCAAATGTTTTTGCCAGTATGTAGAAGCTGTGGTGTGAGAAGTGCAAGGCACCATTGCTGAAGCAGGATGCTTTATTTACCATACCAATAAAAGACCACAACCTAATCACTATAGAGGCACTCTACATACCCCCTGGGGATAATATCACAATACCTTAAAATATTCTCTCTTGGCTGTCACAATCCTCACCTAATTAAACTACTGTCCTTGGAGATGTTAACATTAATTGGTTATCCCTTTCCTCTGATAGTCCTAGCACATCAATCAACTTATATGGCTTCTCCCAGTTAATCATCACTCCTGCTCACACTAACAAACCTACAAACTCCTACTCTTTCCTTGACTAGATACTTGTCTTTAATCCTCAAAAATATCACTTCCCAGGAGCTCTGCCTGACTCCCTTAGTGACCACTGTCCAATCAAAGTCCTCAGATTCTCCCCACACTATAATAGACTACATAGATACACAGAGTGCTGTAAACTCTCTAATTTTGATCAAGACATCCTAAATAAACATCTCTCAGCAATTAACTGGACCTTCCTCAAGTATCTTCCTCTTGATTATGTTGTATTTAAATTCAGTTCTATATTTCTTAACATTCTCATCTCCCTAGCCCCTTTATGTACTATTAGAGTTAAATCATTTATATCTCCCTGGTTTACCCAAACCACACGTACATTAATTCAAAGAAGAGACAAAGTCTGGAGAACATGGTCCAAAACAAAACTCCCCTCTCACCTCCAGCACTGTAAAGAACTACGCAACCTTACAAAAAACATATCGACAACAAGAAAAACTTCTTTAGCAATCCTCCACCCTCACTCTCTTCTAACCCAAAAAAATTCTGGAATTCTATCTACCAAATTCTGATCCCAGATAACCCCTCCTCTCCCAATCCATGTTCTAACAATACTCCCCCAAAAAACAGCTTCTAACTTGAATCCATACTTAATTGACACCATCAGCAAACTTCCACTCCAAACCAAGTCTGGTACCAATGTTAATCTCTCTCCTGAACCTCCAACATCCCCTTACCCCTCTCAGGCCTTCTCTCTGAAAACTGTCTACCAATTATATTAAATCCTTGGTACAGAAGCTAAAACCCTGCTTTCTTTCTACTGATAATCTACCACCACTCTTTCTTCAGAAGGCAACTGAATCTCTTGCCCTCCCTATCACAATACACATTAACCGCTCCATCACTAAATCTAAAGTTATCACTATGTGGAAACAATTCTATACAATTCCCATTCATAAATGAGGTAACTCCTCTGACCTTGACAACTTTAGACCTATCGCTATTCTATCCCCTCTTTCCAAAATATTAGAGAAATGTGTTCACAAGCAAATCCTCCACTACCTCCTACACAAAAACTTACTTACCCCCACACAACATGGCTTTCGCCCAAAACAGAGCACCTCCACTGCCCTCTTATCCTTCTCAAACACAATTTCCTATGCCAGATCAATAATAAACTCATCTCTTGCCTATTCCTTGACCTCTGAAAAGCATCCAACATGGTGTCCCACCCTTTGCTTTTAGCCAAACTCACTGAACTTAAGCTCTCTTCCTCAACTTTCTCCTGGTTTGCTAGTTACCTCACTGATTGATTTCAGTCAGCAAAATAGCTCTCTACTACATCTCCTGTCCTAACTGTTAATATGGGTGTACCTCAAGAATCTATCTTTGGCCCACTGCTATTTAACACTTTTACCAACAAACCGTTTACATCCTGCCCCCAGTCGTCTCTTGTGTAATATGCAGATGACTCCACCATCATCACCATAACAGATTCCCTCTCAGATCTTAACACTCTCACACAGCAATCCTTCTTATCAATAGAAAACTGGTTCAACATGAATCAGCTAATTCTAAATCCAAAAAAAACTAAAATCCTGCTTTTCACTCCCAAAATTATGAATCATCTAAAGTCCTCCTTTTCTATCTCTTCCCTTAATAATACACCTTCTCTGTGGAACCCCACAAAAAACTCCTGGGGGTCATCATTTGTGACCAACTCAAATTTGATCTGCATGTCTAAAACAACATTAAGAAAACCCACCAAAAGCTATGACTTCTATATAGAAACAAAAAATTTCTCTCCACCAAAGCAAAAATCTCCCTAGTCCATGCATACCTCCTTCCATGCCTATTCTATGGCTCAAAAGTCCTCACTAGCCTTCAGACCAACCTCCTATCAAAATTAGAATCCACATGCATCAAAATTGCACAATTCGCTGCAGATCTTACTTACCACTCTCACCACTGTCTAGACCTTAAAAGCATAAACTGGCTATAATTTCCTCAACAACTGCTTCTCTTTCAGCTTCAAATCATATGTGCTGTACTGCACCAGCCCTCCTTCTGTCCTGATCTCACTTCTCTTGTCTCTCTCAATATACACATGCTAGGTCTCTCTGAAACTCTGAACAAGATATACAAACCCAAAAGCAAAATAGGGCAAAACTTATTCAGCTACTCCCCTGCCCAATCTTGGAACAAACTTCCTCTAGACATCACAAATATTAAGCACCCACAAAAATTCAAGATAGCTACCGAAACCTTTCTAAACAGTACGTGGATCTGTCACTGTAATAACCCTCCATGTCTCTTCCACCTGCAACTCTCACCTTCTCCTTCACCAACCCCCCTTATTTCCTCTCATGGTTACTCTCTAGTTGTACTTCAACATTTCTGATATTACCTCTTTATTAAAACTTACAACTCACTCCAGTCTGAGTTCAACTTAAATAAACCTCATGTCTACCATTCCCTTTAGTTGTAAGGGTATTCCTCATACATGTAATTGATCCATATTTACAGAGGTTATACTGCTTGATTCAGTGGGTTAAATTTGTATACAATGTCTTTATGTAAATAATGAACATCATGACGAGCTTTTAGCTTTTTATATGTTAATGCTTTTTTATCTTATGTATCACTTGATTTAATACTGTGCTTTTTGTTTTTAATACCTTAATGTATAACTATATTTACTATTGTATATGTTTGTACTTACTTGTGGAGCATTTCTACCAGGGACTTGATGAAAAAGGGCCTTGCCCCAGTCAAACTAACCTGGTCAACAAACGTCAAATAAATAAATAAACAAATCTGCTCCAAGGCTACCATACACTACATTCACCTTTGAATGATACCACTAACTTAGTGACTTGCTGAAGCCAATTAACTTGGCCTGATATTTAGGGTAGTATCTTCCCTGCTTCTGATACATACATAGTATGTGCTGTCATGTTTTTTTGCATGTCCTTTATGGCACAGCACACTGCTTCAAGCATCTAGTGCAAGTAGGCTAACCTAATTCTAAACAGAGCAGACAGGTGTAATAATGCCAGTGGTAAGGGACAAGAAATTAAGTAAATTAAGAGGTCAGCTTTTTGGAGTAATATGAGAGAGGGTGGAGTGCATTGCCTATAGGTATTACTTTAGGTAGGCGTGAGTTGCTATGTGTTATATAGTGCTGCTAAGATGTATTTTGGGTTAGATAAACCTTCTGCTGGAGTGTACTGCAGAGTGCTCTGTCCAAGGGAGTACTCTTCTTTAGTGATTATACACTGTTCTGTCTGCAGCACTGTAACTAGTACAACAATTCATGGCGCCATAAGACAATTTAAAAATGCAGACTTGAGTGCCACAAATTCTTAAAAAATGCAGGTTAAGTGATTCAAAAATACAGGTATGGCTGCAGTCAATCAAAATCGTAGTATAACAATTCACAGTGATATAGGCAAAAGATTCAAAAAGAGGGCTTGGGTTATGCAAAAATGAAGGCAAAATTATTTAAAATTTTACATACCACAGCTTAAAGAACACAGTGTGATAAATCATTACCATAGTTACCACACCATAACACAGTGCATCAGATCAATAGTACGGTACAACAGTTCACAGCAAAGGTGCAGCTAGGGTGGGGCATAGGGGGCCAGCTGCCTTCAGCACAGTTTTAGAGGGGCATGATCTATTCATTAATGCCAGTATTGCAACTGTGTTGTGAACTGAAGCAGCACTTTTGCAGTGTGTGTGTGTAGCAGAAGAGCAGATTGCAAGCAGTTTACTACATTTTTAAAGCTAAAGAAGACCTTTTTTTACATATGAGCTGAAGTGCTATGTGTTGCATAAACTGCAGCAAACTGCTTGCCACATTGCTACAATTTATAAGGAGCATGAATGAACAGACCTAGCTGCCTGAATTGTTCCTTATATTCTATGCTAGATAGGAAGCCATTCCTGCCTATCATTTGCAATGTCCTGTATGACAGAGAGAAGTTATCTCAAAAGCGTCAGCATGCCTACCTAGCATCTATGCTTCAGGTTTGTTAGCCCCAAATATTTCAGTAACAATGCCCTTTTAAATATTTTATACAGGACAGAGAAAACACCCAGAGTAAATAACTCCCATGGTGGTCCATAGTCAGAACTATTTCCAGGGCACTTCTAGTCCCAAAACTGTCCAGCAAGCTATATACAATAGAAAATGTGTGTGTGTGTGTGTGTGTGTGGGGGGGGGGGGCACCAAATTGCTAAGCAACAAATTAAGATTAAAAAACACTTGATACAATGGAAAGTGAAGGAATTTCCATCTCACCCCTGCCCTCCACATTTGAGAGCTGTGTGAAGTTTAGTTTTGCTAACATAGGGTGGACTGTTTCCCAAATGTACCGTAGGATACTGTTTCATAGTTTTAATAAGCTACTGTAGGCAGGATCCACAGTAATCTGAGTCGCTGAAAACTGCTGTTCCAGGAGGAGGAGAATCCTCATTTTGATTAAAGCACAATGAGCCATTTGGATAGATCCTGCTTTGCCCAAACAACAGATATATTATTGCAGTGTCTAGAGTGGCATAACTGTGCATACAAGATCTTTTATGCTGTAATAAAACCCAAATATTTTTGGATGTGATGTGCCTCTGTGAATCTATATGTAAAATCATATGTACCCTTATGTGCAACTGAATTGAGCCTCATACAGACTGATTTGCTTATATTTATTTTCCATCCAGACATGTTCTCATAAAGGGCAAGAATTTCCTCACCCTTTCAAAGTACTATATGAGATTAACTACAACCACATAGTTATCTATGTGCATGCAGTATAGCGAGAGGTTGTGGAGGAATTCCTAGCTTTTCAGAAACTACTACAGGTATAGTGACAGGGTTTCATTTACCAGCATGAAAAGGACAGGCAAAAGAGGACATCCTTGCCTGTAGCCGCTTCAGTTTGTGAAGGGGGTTGCTTGGCTGAGTGACTGGTTAATCATGACCTTGACTGCAGAGTATAAGAGCTTACTCATTGCAAACAAGTATAACTGAAGGACCTGCTCCAAAACCCTGAAAAAGAAGTCCCACTGCAAAGTGTCAAAGGTGTTTTTGATGTCCAGTAAAAGTACTGAGGATGATTAAGCTTTCTGAGATATGCAGCACAGCAGTCAGACGTTTACTATGAGTCTGTCAGCTAATATCCTCACCAGGACCTTAACACCTGTATTCAACAGAGAGACGCAACACCAGTTTTGGGTTGTCATTTGTCAGCCTAGAATTCCAAAAAATATATTCAGAGGTGTACATTGTAGCTGATAATCATCCTTTCACCAGTGCAGCTGCATTTAATCCTCTGGTGTGGGGCTGACCAAGATGGGTGAAATCAACTTGTAAGAATTCCTTATTGCTCAGGGACTTAGCCACCACTCAAAGTGAATGACCATAATTATTTACCTTATTTCCTGTTGCATAATAAGAACATCAAGGACTCCCCCCCCCCCCCGTCTGGTTCTGTAAAGATATGAGAATACCCAAGAAGTCTTGAAACTGGTGTACCTATGATTCAAGATCCATACAAATTTTTACAAAGATGAAACATTCATAGAAGAAGTGCCAGATTTAGAAGGGATCAATCAAATGAGTTCTGTCTGCAACTGAGACTGAGGCCATAACTCTTGCCACCTGCCTCTCCTTCATCCCATATGTGAGATGATCCTCAGCTTTATCTATAAAGCTCCAATAACCCTATTCTCCCAACCTAGCAACTGCAAACTCTGCTTTTAAAGATTTAAGACTATAGATTTCCCTGTTGAAGACTTCAATGTGGCTGTGGTAGATGCCCTAAATGTCTCATTCAAGCTCCACATCCTACACTAAAGGTCTTTCATATCTTTCCCTAAAATGTGCTCGGTTGCCCTTTCCTGTTTTGCCATGCTACTGTACTAATCATGTGCTCCAGTGACTAGCAACTGAGCGCATCCCACAGGACTCCTGCTAAGTATTATTCCTTACAATGGACATAGGAAAACTCATTGACTCATTCCTGGAATTTACCTACCATTTCCTCTTCTTTAGTTAACACCAAATCCAGATATTGTAGCATGGGTCCACATTCTGTCTGGATTCCAAAATGCCACTCGCACCATCACATGGTGAGAAAGCTTGATTGATGGATACTTCTCTCAAGGATCCTCCTTCAACATTCATGTAGGATAGATGTGTAACCCATTATGTTGTCCACATGGGCTTGCATAGCAAAAATACATATACTTTTGATCCCCTGGCTGAGAGACCTTGCAGATATATGCCTCCACCAACACCAACAATCAGCAGCCCAGGTCCAACATATGCCTCCTAGGTCTTTTGATAGATTCTCATGATCTGATTATACCATCAACAGCATTGTTAAAATCACTTCCTAAAATTACATACTAGTCAGCACATACAGCAGCAATTTAAGAAATCTGCTATTTTTATAAGTTATTTTGTCAGTATCAGCTCCACAGCATGAACCAATCAAACTGTTTTACATTGACCAGTACAGAGAGCAAGTGCCCATCTGCCACCCCATCAATCCAGGTGCTAAGTAGGTCCTACCCCATTCCATGGCTTACTGCAGCAATGACTTCCCACTTGCTATGCACGACACTAGTAAAAGCAGTGATGATAAACTCTTTTCACCAAACCCAGTTTTACAAAAGTTAGTTAAGGATGCTGGTGAGCCATTTTATGTATCTTATAAACCAAATACTTTGAATATGTTCTGGAACAATGTGTCTTCATTCTGCTGGCTGCCCATGTTTAATCAGAGTGGCTACTGGTTTCACCCATTTGAACATCTCTGAAGTCATGACAAGTGTGTTGGTGAAAGGCATGTCTTTCTGCTTACTTGAAGTTGAGCATGATTTACCAGAGCTCAGCTAGTTTGTAGAAATATACATTGGCATTGATACATACATGCATGCAAATGTTTCAAGCATGGGCATTAATGCCCTTCTAGCTTGCCAATATACCAAAATACTTGTTCCCATAATAAATGCCCAGGCTGTTCCTAAAAATATCTAAACTAGTACTTGCTTTAATGTAATTTGGTAGTCTGTTCCAAGCATCAGCTACTCTGTCAGAGAATCAATTAGTACATTTCTCATTCCTATAGAATCTCCTACATAGGTTATCTGATGATTCTCTAGTACTTTTCGATAACCCCAAACATTCCCAGAGGTAGTTGTCCCTAAATGCCCTATATACCTGAATAAGATCTCCTCTTAAATATCTGTAAGAGACACTGTACAAATTCAGATATTTTCATCTTTCATAATAACTTAGATTTTCACATCCATGGATGCCCTTGGTATATTTCCACTGTACTCTTTATAGTTTATTCATGCTTGTTTTCCTGTAGGGTTTCCATATTGTTATTCCATGCTCATGTTTGGGTCTAATGTAACTAATAAACAATGACTTCATTATGTTTGATTTCCCAGACTTTATAAATCTTTTTACACAACCTATAGTTCTATAACTATCATTAGCCAATTGGTTGATATGTTTAGAAAAACTCATAGCTGAATCTACCCATATACCCAGGTTCTTAAATGAGTCTACAGTTTCAATCACTGTGTGCTGTATTAAATATTCACCTTTCAGTTTATGTCTCCCAAATCTCATAAGCTTACTTTTTGATGTATTTATCAACATATTATTCTCCTGTGCCCAAATGGTCAATTTAGACAAATTATTTTGCAGACATGCCTTATCTGTAACACTTGTAATCAGTTTACCCAATTTCAGGTCATCAGCATATAGACTATAGAACACCTCGGATGAAAAAGTAAGGTCTGAAAGATACAATCTAAACAAGTAAGGGCCTACGACAGAGCTCTGTGGACACCTTGACTGTAAACAAGGATTTCACCTGTCCAGTGATGGTATTGTATATCTGCTAAACCAAAATGAGTTCAAAAAATGTCCATCCTTTACAGACTTTCTGTTTTTCTCAGCTTATTCTGGAAGCTAAAGGAAAGCACCACAGAATATTTTTGTTTTGGCACAAACACCTTTCTCCATTGATATGACAACAATGAATAACTATTTGCACCATGTTGACACTATATTGCGGTGGTGGTGCTGCGGTAGCATTGTCACCTCACAGTAAGACGTTGCCCTGTTCGATTCTCAGCCAGAGCATCTTCTGTGTCGAGACATGCGTGAATGGGTGTACCTTCGTTGAACGTTGTGCGTCAGAGCTGGCAACTCGGCACGTAAAAAACTATTGCCGGAGTTCTGCTGTGGCGACCCCTAACCGGGAAAAGCCGAAAGACACAACAACAACCATGTTGACACTATCACCTCCAACAATCACAGGACAGGTAAGTAGCTGATGGGATGGGGGACTTAACTGTCTGTTAGCATTCCTTAGCTTCACGCAAACCCATGCAAACCCACTTAAAAGTGCTTTAATCAATCTGTCTCCATCAGCCCTTGTTCTACCCAGCAACAAAATAATCAGCCCTGCCAACTCTCAAACATGGGACGTTGTGCACTACAATCACAGCAACGTACCACTACGCCATCTGAGCTGTATTTGTAATGTTTTTACAAACATATCATGCATTATGGTCATTTAACATGAGTGAAAAAAGTCATCACTACCAAGTCTTTTACCCAGGACCCTGTTCACTACAATCACAGAAATGTACCTCTACACCATCTGAGCTTTATGAATTTGTATTGTTTTTACAAACATATCATGCACTAAAGTCATTTAACATAAGGGAAAAATATATATCTGCAGTACTCTTATATACAAATATATGTATATATATATATATATATATATATATATATATATATATATATATATATATATGCATCTGCAAAAAGCCTGACAAAGTGTGTGTGTGTGGGGGGGGGGGGGGTAAATGGCAAACAATAGTGATATCTCTGAAATATGGCTGTTATACACGTAGAAGACTGCTAGAGCAGCATGGTCTGATTTAACATATATTTCCTGATAGATTCCAGGTCTGAAACACAAATGATTGTCATCATTTACTGATGTCAATGATCACTTCATCCCATTGATTTGTCAGAAACCTACAACTGTTATGGGGAACAGACCAAAGATATTAGCCACACATCTAGACAGTGTCTAGAAATCTGAACAGTGGAGAGGTATGACTGCAGTCATGTAACAGAATAGAAAAAACACAGAGCTGCCAATCATTTCACTCAGCACCCTCTGAACCACAGTAAGACCAACACAACATTACCCAAAATCAGCGCTGGGGAATTACTCATGTATCGCCAAATACATCATGCACTACAGGGATGGAACAGTAGGGAAAAGCAGACATTGGTGAGACATTGTCCACCCACAACCATTTGAACCACAGTCACAGCAACATGCTAGTACCCTAAATGAACTCTAGAGTAGAACGACTGTTTGAACAAACATATCCTGATTGCCAGTCACACACTACATACTGCCCCAACTCACAGTCTACTGGGAATCCTGAGACATTACAGGACATTTCTCAGTCTGCCCCTACAAACATATACACCTGATAGACCACCAGCAACTGTAGCAGCATGCACAGTCAGATAGAAAAGAATCTATGACATTCACATCTGCTACCCTCCCTACTCAGCCCAACAGACATTTACACACAACACTGCTACACAATCTTGGCAGTCTGTTAACAACGGCCACACATATATAACTCTCAACTGTAAAGATTTCTACAGAATGTCCAGGGAGTGGGACCATATTTATGGCGACTGCCACATACCACTTCCAGGAGTCTGCTAAGTCACTGGGATGATATCAGGAGTGCATTCAGTAAATAATGATATAGCATACCTCTGAACCTCTTACTGCAAGACATCTGGACAAAGAAGGACATACTTGGGGGACAGGGGGCCAAAAAGAGGGACATATCTCACATAATGGTGTTACAAACTGAAAGAGTTGCTGGTGTTACAGGATTTGTTGTAATATAACATCCTTGAAGGATATGATATCTGAAACACGAATGGATGTCAACATTTACTGACTGAAATCCACACATTATCCTACTGATTTGTCAAAAACAGAAATTGTATGAGGAACAGACTAAACATAACAGGCAAACCTCTGGGCAGTATGTGGACATTCGGACAGTTGAGAGGTATGTCAGAGACATATCACTGTCAGACATCAAGTCACACAGAAAAATGCACGTCCAGACAAACTCTGTTAATCTAGCAATTCTCTATGTGTATAACAGCAATATTTACTTACAATCTGTACCCGGTTCTGGAGCTTTGTCCCCCATGTTGCTGAGCTGTCTCCACATGTCTTGTCCTGAGAGGTATTTTCACCTACTGTATGTGAAGCTGTAGCCTGCACACTTCCATAATGTCCTCCGCACAGGCAAGAAAAAGAGGCAAGGCCCACATGAAGGACTTAATTACAGCACTGTGTTGCTATGGCATTAGCTAATGGAAATACAACACAGCTGCTCTGGATGCAAGCAGCAAGTGGGAGACACCAATTGGTGCACAGACCATCACCTGCTCATGAGCATTACCTACAAAAGGCAAGCTGCTGCCTATGCAACACAGGTCTGAACCCATCTACTCAGACTGCAACTACACAAACCTAACCATTTCCATTATTCTGAGAAAACTCTTCAGCACTATAACAGGTATGTCAAACACGTAAGCTTGTAATGGAATGCAGAAGGGGGGATGCAATAATGTGAAATAGGAAGTCAAACACTAGGTTGCAACAAGATCTGCTGGACTCAAATGCTGCTGTCCAGCACCTATGGTCATTCCTGCTTCCCCTGTCTGCAGTTACATGGATCACATCTCTGGCCCCTGAGTCACCACAGCAAAGATCAGCTCATGTATGACTACTACTGGAGTGTCTGTTGCACAATACTGAGTGTGAAACTACTAGGCCAGCTACCTGGGTTGTTGTAAATAGTCATATGTCACCTGTGAATGCTACTATGATACATATGCTTGTCTTAAAAATGTAAGAGACTGATATAGGGTATGTGCATAGTACACAACAGGTGCAGAAGTGTGTGTTGAACTGTATGTTATATACTGAGCACATACCTGACAACTATCCAGAGTTTTGCAGACTGACCACATGTCTGCCTCATATTTGTAGTCAATGCCTCATACAGTTGTGTACTGTCTGGCACATCACTGGCAACCCATTAAAGACTGAAGTCATAACATAATAGCATACCTTTTATTGTCAGATGTCATATCCTGTGGAGTAGACCTGTGAAAGCAATACCGTCTTTGCTGGCAACTAATGTGTTTCAGCTAGATTCATAAAGTGACACTATTTTCCAGCCTTTGCCCACCAGTGATGTGTGCTGTTGTGCAGATGTCTTGCTCTAAAGGGACCTAGGTGAAACCCATGTCAATGCAAGAGTACCTTGTCCTTAGAATGCTGACATTTGTACTGTCACTGACACCTGCTTTGCAGCTGTGGAGAGCACACTAACCTTGCCAGATTACTCATCCCATCATACACTTATACCCCAAGTGGAGGGCTGCAAAGCCACAGGAGGTAGAGTGTTAAACATTACCATACACATACACACCTCCAGGCTGACCAAACAGTATGATGCAGAGGACCCATCCCAAGTGCAGTTAACAGTTGTCAAAACACCTACACAAATCATAGCTAGCTACAGGCCCCCAACCATGACAATGGACACCTACCACACCTATTAGGACTTGCTGGAATCTGTCAGGATTCAATTGTCTACCCCACTCCAGGGAGACTTCAACTACCCAACCATGGTGTGCATGACCTATAACACTTGAACATGAATGCACAGAGATTCCTTGGCTTTGTCAATGGCAATGCAGTGGATCAGCCAGTCAACACTCTTTACAACAGGTGGAAATATCCTGTACCTGGTCCTAACCAACATGAGTAGCCACTGTAGCACTCCCACAGTGTCATCACCCTTGGTAGATCTGACCACATAGCCATCACTGTTAAGGTCACCATCTCCCCTGCCCCCCCCCCCATTGCCAGGGTCAAACAAAATTAACTTTACACAAATTACTATAAATCTCCTCAGAGCAGGTAGAAGTAGCTTTACAGCCAATGTTCCAACAGTTGGAACTAGCAGTAGTGTCCAAGCCGACGCTACAGTACTATGTGAGCACCTACATAGTTGTATGGAGTCAGCAATACCTGACAGGACAACATCATCTCCCTCAAGGTAGGGATAATGTCTGTGCTGAACATCAGCAATACACAAATACCATAATAGATGGAAATAATTGCTGGACAGGGCAAAGAAGGAACAGGTGTCTTATTGGAAGAAATGTCACCTTGTTTTGCCCAAGCAAATAAGGTTGCAGGTTAATTACCCTAAGGCTATCTTTGAGTATGAATTGGGCACATACAGCAAGGCTAATCAGTAGGTGTGAGGCAACTTGTGCAACAAGGTTGGTAGCAACCTGACAGCTCCCCACATTGTGAGCACCATTGTACGGAAGACTGTATACATGGCCCACCTCACAAATATGGAACCAGGAGGCCACAACACCCCTGTATTCTACCCTTATCAGATGCATTACAAAGTACAATGGTTCCTTTGGCATGTACCTAGCCAAACACATGCAGCAGTTGCAGAGACCATAGAGGTTTCTGACCAGGCAAATCCAGGGTCTGCAACACTTATTTATACAGGTAGGCTGAAAGCCCTGTCCCTGTACTCAGTCTCATACAGACTGATCATAGGTGGCCTGTGTCTGGCATACAAGGCCATTTCCAAACCAGCCTTGATGGTGTTTCTGCATATCTGTAAGACAAACCCCACTCATGCATCACACATGCAAGGCCCTCACCTGGTCTGTGACATGCATAGTACTTGTTGCTGGGATAGTGTGGTGTGCCACACAATACACTGTCTATAAAATACACTCCTTCCCTATGTCTAGCAGAGTTTGTGTATAGCCCTATTGAAGAAGAAGCTGGACAACTACATGGGAACGAGATGAGGCACCCCTGGGATCCCTCATGTGTCTTAGCTGGACAGAGGAAACAGTTACCGGCTTAGAAAGGATATAGGCAAAAGTCTAGGCCAGGCCTGTGGGGGCATCAGGGCCAATAGTCTGGTATCATCTTATGAGGCTATGCACCTAGTACTTTACATGTTTCCTGTATATTGCAGACTGTCCTGCAATGTTGTCTGAAATGAATCCCTGTGAGTCTGAACTGTGTCGGTACTGCACTAGTTTATAGTCCTGTTCCTTCATCAGTTATCATCACATATCATTACACCTTGTCATTTTGTGTGGTCTGTAAAGCAGTAAGTCAGCTTACAGTATGTGCATATGCACTTGGTGACACTGTATAGCTCACTCCAATAGCCTTGGTCTTGGCCACAATTACCATTCTGCTACTAGACCAATCACACAGTAGGATTTGTCACCCTTTGCTGTGGGCCATATCATAGCAGTGAAAGAGATGGATTTTGGCAGGCAAAACTACCGTAAGGTCTCCCCTGAAGGGCCCATAGGTGTCACAGCTGTGCCAGACTGTACCAGGAGTGTGTGTGCGTCTGTGTGTGTGTGTGTGTGTGTGTGTGTGTGTGTGTGTGTGTGTGTGTGTGTGTGTGTGTGTGTGTGTGTGTGTATCAGCAAACATAATACTGCAGGGTATTGATTTACATATGCTGTCTGCCCCTCACAGGTGAACACAGGAGTTGGTGTCCCTCCCCCTCACAACCTGATATCAGTGTCTTAGCAGACTCCCATGATGATGGTGGTCACAGTGAGGCTCAGTTGGGGTTCTTGGTGCCTGAATCTGTGCCATTGTTTGGTATCCCACTTTCACCCATCATGTCCCCGCACACAGTCAGCATGTCCACACATACCCAGTCCCCAGCAACCATGGATAACGAACAGGTTAAGGGTGGTGGCATGGAACAGGCTAGTGTATTGAGTATGGTGAGTGTAAGTGTAGACACCACCCATAGCCAGAGAGCAGGCGAGGTTACACACAGCAAGGTGAACAGGGGTGCCCAATGGAGGACTGTCAGCTGGTAGTGCACACAGAGTCATAGTCCTGTACATGGGGCAGCTGACAAAGGGCTGAGCACAGCCTCTACCTGCACAGTCTTACAAACAATAGTGCTAGATGCATAACACAGCACAGCAGTACTGTAGTGTGGCAGTGTCTACCACTACTATTTAAGTGGATGACAATTGCAGGGGATGTTAGGATTGCCAATGGTGGGTTCAGAGGCTCTTAACATGTTAGAGCCATCTGACACACACACACACACACACACACACACACACACACACACACACACACACACACACACACTCACTACTGCATAATGACATGCACTGAAACACATATGCGCATGGAGGTGACACTTATCAGAGTAGCTGACCTACCCATCTATTAATGTACAATACATAGTGATATGGCCATTGCATGCACCACAGTGGCTTGATGTTAGAAACTGTATAACTGTGCTTGTACGGTGGATGACATCTGTATGGACTGACAAAAGGTTGGCAATGGGGGAATTCACAGGGTGGAAGAGGCACATAAAATGGTATAACCATCACATGCATGCACTAAAGACAGCCACAGGGGCTGTGCATACAGAAATACATACAAATACACACATACATACACATACGGTTGCCAATAGACATATTAGTCACCCTACATATCTACTTGTATGTACTGCAGTGCTGCATACACATGACTTGCTCCACATAGATTATATGCCTGGGACCTAACACGTAACCTCTTACAACAGGTAATCTCACAAATGCCTTCATAGATGGTGGGATAACCCACCAGACATAGCGATTAGTCTCATCAACTCCTCCTACAAACCTGCACAAGTAATAGAGTGACAGACTTTGTATCATCATGCTGTGTCAGTCAGGTACGATGTCTGATGCTGGCATATGTCTCACTACAGTAACTGCGACATACTTGGCAATGATATCACAGGAATGTTCATTGTTAGGGGATACAAAACACATATGGGTTTTAAACACGTGTATATTCATTTACATCTGTACAGATGACTGGTATGGGCTGTATAGTGTTACATGGTGCATGAGGCAGATGCCATTAACAGGCTCTTTAAAGTTATATCATGGGTAGGGGCTCAACAGGCTTTAAAATGGTATAACCTACACACACAACAGCCACAGGGGATATGCTTCACACACACTACTAGAGTTGTCAGTATTGAGATTAGAACCTCTACCTATCTAATTTTCCACTATAGTATTATGCTGTTATTGCACACCCCACAGAGCTTAGAGGGCTGACCAGTGTATACAGGTACATCTAAGGTGAATGACAGCAGCAAGCCGTGTAAAGTAAGGCAATGGCACATGTACTGGGTGGTACATGCCTCAAAATGGTATTACCCACACCTCCAGAGGATATGAGATACACACACACACACACACACACACACACACACACACACACACACACACACACACACACACACACACACACACACACACACACACACACACACACACACACCCACACACACACTTACATTTGCCAGGACTGGGATTAGAACCCCTACCTATCTAGTTATTTGCACTTGTAATCACTTGCAATCAGTTTACCCAATTTCAGGTCATCAGCATATAGACTGTAGAACACTTTGGATGAAAAAGTAAGGTCTGAAAGATACAATCTAAACAAGTAAGGGCCTAGGACAGAGCTCTGTGGGACACCTTGACTGTGACCAAGGATTTCACCTGTTCAGTGATGGTATTGTATATCTGCTAAACCAAAATGAGTTCAAAAAATGTCCATCCTCTACAGGCTTTCTGTTATTCTCAGCTTATTCTGGAAGCTAAAGGAAAGCACCACAGAATATTTTTGTTTTTGTTCTCCTTTTCATATGTCTGAATTTCTGAAGTAAGACATAAACACCTTCCTCTACTGATATGACAACAATGAATAACTATTTGCAACATGTTGATGCTATCACCTCCAACAATCACAGGACAGGTAAGTGGCTGATGGGTGGCCTCTTGACAGTAATCCAGTGCTCTACCTCTATGCAAATCAGTGCAGTAGATATGGGCCATGCATTAAATAAATCACATATGAATACAATGGAATCCAGACATTCCGGACCCTCTTCTAAGCACAACAGAAGTATATTATTTCTGCACCTCTTGTGCTTGAATGACATTGTTTGCCCTGGGGGGCATGCTAGCTTCACTCAATTTTTCTATCACATGACTCAGTAGTAATGATAGTGAATTACTGTTCTTCTGTAGTCATTCTTAGGGAGTTGCTAATACCAAAATAGTCATCTGATTGCTTCCTTTTCTGCTCTGACTGAGTATCCTGGGTGGCTGTCATCTCCTTCAGCACACATTTCAAAGATCATGTCATGCTTTTGAAAGGAGTGAGACTCTCAATGACTTCTCCAATCCCTATGTGTGACCAGACAAGGACAGACAGCCAGGTGAATAATTCCAGAGTGGGTAGATGACGTATGGTAGTTTCAGCCAAATTAACAGGCTACATTTGAAAAGCATATCACTATTAAGCCTTTTACAGTCCACTTGTCTACAATAATTATATTAAATAAACACTATGGGGCCCAGTTAATGGTCTATGTAGCTATCATTATAGATGTTTAGCAGTGGCAATGAACATACAGTAGGAGATGGGGGGGTCACCCTCGACAACATGCATCAAAGACAAATTTGTAATGTGGAAAGAAGTTGACTATTGTCACAAACAATAAGTATGATTCAGGATGTGGGAATAAAAAATGTTAAACTAGTGAGCACTAAATGTGAGGTCATGAGATGGGAGGAGGTGACCCTGGGCAACAAGCATTAAGCATACAATTGGGAAATGAGAGAAATACCTCTGGACAATAAGGACAATACATGCAACTGAAAAGTCAAGGTTGACCTAGAATGACGAGTGACACATGAGTTCAAGAGGAGAGAGAGAGAAAGAGACTATGGACAACAAGCACTGAGCAAGAATTTGGGAAGTAGGCAGGGAGACAATAACATAGCAACTATTTATGAGATACAGTCCTATAAATGTAGTTTTGCAAATTTTGTGTCAACATATAAACCTTCATTAAAGCTAAAGGTCAATATCTCCTGGGTGCCTTTTCTGTTACAATGTTCCAGTCAACCACATCAGGAAATTGCCCTACATATGTGCAATAAGTACACCATTTTCACTTTAGAATATGTTCATACAATCTCTTTCCTACCAAACTTTGCAAGCTACACAGGGCATCAGCTCTTGCTGCTGGCACACACTGAATCTCAGTTCTGCTAATGAGTACTTGTAGGCAGATGTTGATCCTCCAAGCAGGGTGGTCCTGAAGTGCAATGTTGTATCCTTACCCAAGGAGTATCTATCAAGGGAATTTATGGCTCCTGCATTGTTTATACATTCCAAATAGTGGGTCAGCCTGTCCAAGTTCTACTCTACTGCATGAGGTCACACTTTCATCACTATCAACTGAGATAAGCTACAGGGCTGGGCAGTAACTACGGGAACCAGGACCTTTCCTACATATGCAGCAGATTATGGAGATAGTTTCTCAATAAGACTGGCCACATCTTTACATAGATATAGGGTTGTATTGGTCATCAGAACACTGGACCCAATAATATTCTGTAAGTTGTGATAGACTTCCAGCAAAAAAGTAAATTATTTAATAAAGTGATTGCTTTGTCTTTGTTAAACACTTGAGAGCAGTGGAGTATCAACATCACAACACATACTTTGCTTGGTAGGGGGAGGGGATGTGTTCTGGAGCTGTGAGCACTTACATTCACATATATCAGCTTGTCAGAGTGACTGAAATTGTGGTCATTCTCTACTTGTGCTGTCATTCCTATCTCACCATTAGCTCAACCAGTCGGCCTTATATGTGTGCAATGATGGCTACACTTACTTAACACTGCAGATTTGGTAGGAGAAGGAAGCCCTCCAAAAAAATTTTAAGAACCATAACTACATGGCAGAAAACAGATGACAGAACTAACTTGCAGTTTTGTCATCTCACAGCCTAGAAATGACTGTACCCTTCGGATGACTGTCATTTGGGGGTGTGATGTAATCACAGCCTAGTATGGCTTAAATGGAATCAGGTTAAATATCTACAATAGCTAAGTTCATCCTAGCTTGAGATGATTGCACTAAAGCATGCGGTGGTGGGTACAATATATAACATATAATCCTGTCACATTATATGAACTTCAAAAGACAAAATAAAGAATAGGGTAGCTACCTATTACTTGGGCTCAGAGCACACTGCTTGTAAAACTACATATCAGAAATCAAAAAATTTTATTTCTGAAAACGAAAAAAAAGAAAATGAACAATCCACCTAACTAACATGCTAAAAATAAAACTACTTTCAAAAAGTACAGTTGCCAGGATGAAAGATGCATACCAGTAAAAGAATAGATTGAATTTGTCACTTAAACAAATAAACTATTATATAAAATTAATTAAGTACTTTCACTTTAAACATTATTCAGATTTATTCAGAGCCATCATACAAAACCAAAAGCATTGTTTTAAATGCAACAGATGATTATAGGTTTGTAGGTTCATAGGAGGTTACTAGGCTAATGACCCAAGAGCCCTTACAAACCTAGCCATATTTATCCCAAGTTGCCCCAATTATCAATAGTTAGGTGACTGACATTCACAAAGATATGAGTCTATGGTATTGTAATTAATACTGATTGCCTCTGTCCATGAGGGACATAGGCGCCACCCCAGGAGTGAATTTACAATTACCCATCCATTGATCTATGTTGTGTTTGATGCACAGGATTACAAAAACAAATTAACTGACCCATTCCATTTAAAAACACAAAAACATTAAAAATACATTTGAAGTACATTAAAAAAGTATGTTAAACATACAGAAGTGCCTTCTCATCTAAATTATAAGCATTATAACAAATGAAGTTGTATAATACTTCACAACATAACTGCCCTCAACTAAAGTGCACAACTAAGAGACATATCATGATTAATACCATGAAATGTTGCTGAAACTTAAAGGAAAACTCCACCCCAGAGCTAACAAAAATCATAAGGAAGTAACTTTGAATTCCCATGCCATTGGCATATAATTTATTTTCTTTACCTTCTGTAAAAGGACTGTTTTTTTTCTGTCTCCAGTCACCCTCATTTATGTTTGGCTCAGACCTTGTTTTACACTATACTTAGAAGTTATCCAGCTACAGCCAGAAAAGTAATTAAACTGCAGGCCTTTGTTCACAGTCCTTATGTCTTGCATGAGTCATACAAAGTATTATAGAGTAGAGAAAGGGTTGAGAGACAACAAGATCATATTGATACATCAAGGCCCATTGGTAGCCATATTGCGGAAAACAGGCTAAAATTACAAATAAAGCACTTAGATTGATTTTGAGGTGTTTAATTAGTTCAGGAAACAAAGATAGAGTGAAAAAAAACAGTTCTTTAGTTCTAGGGTAGAGTTTTCCTTTAAACAGCATTCACTGGCTACTGACTTCCTATCACTCAGTTTTTAAGGATTGTTGCTCTATTAATCTCCCTTTTTCCTCTTACAATGCTGATAAATCTCTGAATATTTGATAAACATGTTCCCAGACTCAGGACATTAGAGATCATTTCTTTACAAAAAGGTAGTATTTCAGCTGGCCTTTTGCTGTTCTGTGCCATCTTCTAATCTAAAGGAAACGTGCATACTCCCCAAATTTTCCATTTTATCAGCACCCACATCTTACGTTTAGACTGTCACTTCAAAGTCTAATCTGACTATGAAAGTTAAACAACATTCCTTGGCAAAACTGAATACTTATAGGTTCTTAGGTGGTTACTAGGCTATCGGCCCAAAAGCCATTTTAAGCCTAGACAAACATACAGCAAATTCACCAAAATATTGCTGATGTGTCAATACCTCAAGGAATTTTATGGTTATGATATAGGCTTATACACATCAACCATTCACAGGCTGCCCCTGCCCATTAGAGACATAGGTGCCAAACCAGGAGTTAATCTGCAGTTTCCCAAACACTGGTCCAAGTGAACTCAATACATGTAATTAATTTAATATATATTGTTAACTTAATATGCACTGAACTTAACTGAGACAGGGCTATCAATGCTTTGGTCCTTAATTCTGCAAAGACGTTTGATGCCATCAGCCACCAACTCCTTCACAGACATTCTGTCAATGAAGTATTTGCAGATACTAGTCATTGCTTTAGCAGGTATCTTGAAGGCAGATCTTAAGTTGTTTTGAATAACACCATGTACTTTCATCTGCCAGTCCCCTGGGGTGCTCCACAGGGCTTTGTGCTTCAACAAGTTCTTGCTTCCATCTAGGTTAACTTAATAGAGTGAGAACTAGGTACATTGTTTTCTTTGTTTTCCACAGTGTCTGCTATACAGTTAAAAGTTTCACCATGAATTTTACCTTTGTTTTCAAGCCTGGTTGTCCATCTCAGGTGATTACTTACATGGAATAAAAAAATGCATGCTGTTTGTGTATATACTGGCCTCTCCCTTACATACTCCAGACTTGTATATTAACCCCAGTGGATTGTTCAGTGATTAAAATCATGAAATCTGCAAAACGTATTGGAGTTGTCTTAGACAAGGAACTCCGGTATGACCTCTGTATTAAGTCCACCATTGCAAAAGGTACTTATGGACAATTATATCAAAACAGATAAAAATAATCCAGAAGTTTGGCATGCTATACAAAGGTGCTTATGGACAATTATACCAAAACAGATACAGACCATGCTTTCTAGATCTCAGCTTCCCATTTGCTTTTGATGTATTAAATGATCTTCTTGCAACTTCAACTTTATTTTAGGCATTTTTACCCAAAACACCATATAGAAATTCAAAATAAATAGAAATAACTCAATAACTCAATAAAATGAGAACACAGAGTTACTTTTTTTGCTCATCTTACTCCATCATAAGTGTTTTCAAAAAGATATGTTTTTAATGACATACAGAAACCAACAAAGGAGGGATACGTCTACAGCCACTGAGGTAGTATGTTCCACAAGTGTGGAGCCTGATAAGCAAAGGAACAAGCACCTAAGTTTTCAAACCACACCTGTAGGACCAGCAGCAGCCACTGAGTGGTCAACCATAGAACTCTAGTCAAGACATATGGCTCCACTAACTATCAAATAAGAAGGACTTAAGCCAAGTAAGGACAGAAACACCAAAACAAGAACCTTAAAGATAATCCTAAAATGAACTGGGACCCAGGTCAAATTATACAGTAAAGAAGCAGTATGTTGGTAATGCACAGTAACAGTAAATATCTTGCCAGCAAAGTTTCACACTGTAACTGGTCAATTTTGGTGTTGAGAAGTCCTATGTAAAGATCATTTCAATAATCCAGCTGTAACGAGACAAAGGCATGAACCACTAAATAAGAGATCAGCTTGAGGAAAAAAAAGTGATTTATACTAGATATGTTTTTAAGATGGAAACAATGATTTAACAATAGTTGTTACTTGATCCATAAGAGTCAGTCTTTGATCTAGGATAGCCCTTAATTTGCTCAACAGCTGACTCTTGATACCCAAGAGTCATCCTTTGATCTAGGATAACCTCTAAGTTGCACACCTTCCTAACAAACTTAAACTTATTACCATCTGAAAGAATAACATTTGGGAGAGAAGGGGTAGAAGAAACTCTTGTAGCAACATGAATTGCAATAGCTTTAGTTTTGGAAGTGTTCAATTTCAGCTGATTACAGGAAAATTATAAGTATAGGGAGTACACACACATCATCTCATGCTGATGAAAGGAAAGATATATTTAGGAGATCATCCACATTACTCTGGAATACAAGTCCCCTTTCTCTGTTATGATTACCCACTTGAAGCATATTATACTGTGAAAAGTAGTGGGCATAGAACTGAACTCTAAGGAACTCCACAATTCAGTGGATAAGCAGAGGATTTATCCAACTCTGAGCAGACCCTTTATAAACAACTTGATAAATATGATGCAAACCAATGCAAGACCATGATGGAAGGCCCACAGTAAAAGTTTAAAAACCTTCAAACAGTAGACTATGGTCAAATGTTTCAAATGTAGTCAAGAGGTCAAAGACAACCAGCACAAAATAGATATGCATGTCTATAGCCATTAGGAGATCATTAACAGCCCCATGTCAAAGCAGTTTTAGTGTTATGGCAATTGTGAAACACAAATTGAAATGAGTCTATAAGTTCATTTTCCAATAAACGAATCTGTAGCTGCTTAAAAACAACTTTTCCAAAACATCACCTAACAATGGAAGATAAGAGAGTGGACAGACATTTTCAAGTATGTTAGGGTCAAGACTTGTTTTCGTAAGAGTAGGGATAACCAACACCAAAACATACATTTGAGCAAGGATGTAAGAAGGATGTATGATTTTATGCTAGTGTTTGTTCCCATTCTCAACACCATAAAGCCCTAAACATGTTTATGTGACTATAATTACCTAGTCACTTTTAGATAACCCAACTAATGTTCATCACAATCTATTAGACTCTAGTTATTGCCTATCATTATCTAAGCTTTGAGGTTGTATAGAGCTATTTCCTTTCACAGAGGCCTCATTAGTAAAATTCAAATCACCTGCCAAGAGACAAGGAACCTCAGCCTGACACAAGAAAATAGATACAAAATTGTAATGGTTACAAATGTACAGTTTCCCCAACTTTCTTAGTATAGCTTCAATTAGATGTCTATATGTCAATTCAGAAAAAATGCAACATTTATGTCAAGTGTAGTAAAATCTGGGTCTATATCACATAGTCGAAGTTCCATAACTCTGAACACCTAACGGTCGAACCATTATGTTCGAAGTTACAGAACTTCGACTACGTAAAAAAAATAAAAAAAACAACGGACGACAAAATAAATTGTTGTAAGCAGGGGGCAAGACCCCCTGCAACCCCCACATGGGGGGCTGCACCACCTACACCACCCGATACTTAAATATACCAACTCCGAGATCGCACCACATTGAAGTGAATAGAAACCTTCACTTATGGAGATTTCCATTCAAATGCTCAGACTTTTACAAACTCAAACGTATGGTCTCGACCATATGTGGTTCGAACTTGTAAAAGTCTGACTACATGATAGGAAACCGTAAAATCTTCCAGTTTTAATAAAATGCTCTTTAATATGTTTCTGCCTAACATCAAAGCAATAGAGCTATAGAAAATATGCACATTACCAGTAACAGTAGGACCTTTTATTGTTATTCCATAACCATCAATCTTATCAAAATAATGAAAATGATACTATAACTGTTAGACAATAAAAGGGATAAAAGAAATATATTCAGTGGCTGGGGTGCATGAAGGGAGGATTTGTCTATAGGAATGAATCAGCTCTAGGGTTATGTGACACATTTATTAAATAGAACAGAAATGCAAGGCAGGTCTTCTTACAGTTTACTAATGCATAAAGACAAAACTGGTATGTCAGAGCAGGGAGGTTGAGTAACTGAAAAGAAATTGACTTATTTGAAGCAAGCAGTTCAGAGTTTGGAGCTCCTGTGAGACTTAACACTATAGTATAAAGGTTATTGAATACAGATACTGCTAAAGAATTTGGTTTTACTGAGCACATACAGAAGCCACTGTAGGTTGTATGGCTTTTATAGGAAGCTAGTGGAGAGATGTCATTAAATACATGGTTAGTAAACAGTACATAGACTGTATTAATTAAAGGGGACAAAAATAATACAGATGATTGAAGCTAGGAGTGTGGTAATAATATAATGGTGACAATACCAGAATAATAGGAAATTATATAATGGATGCCACATATTTCACTAAATCAAATCATTTAACATTTCTGCTTGGAAAGGGCTTAATAGATGCTTTTACACAGCACAACATTTATGGAAGTTGTTCATAAATACCTCTATAGTATGCTGGTGATGTCATGACGAGATTGTGGGTACTCAGGTGCTTAAATGTTGGTTTTGTAACAGACTGAATGATTTTAAATATGAGTTGCAGTTAACATTGGAGTTTTTATTTTTAATGTGAAATATAGATTACAAAACAGTTAACATCACTGTGATATGATAAAACACTGCAGTGTAGTGTATTAAAAAGAATAGTTTTTTTACTGATGTCAGGGAAGAAAGAGATGCCAAGAAAGTGGAAATTAAAAGAGAAAAAACATTATGGAACAATGCCATTTTATTAATGGATGTGTTAAAATAGAGGGAGAATAGAGTAGCTCAAAACAGCTTGTGAAAAATCTATTGTAAGATGGTAACCATAGAATGTATTCAGAGAAGGAAGTGGAAATGAGTTGGATGACGTAAGAATGGATGGAAGTATGATCTCCTGTAATAAGTGCTTTTTATATGTGAATTTCTGTATAACTGAAGCATCTCTTATGAGGTATACAGTTATATGACCAAAGAAGAAAACATTATGAATTAATATCCCAACATGTTATTATTGTGGTATTTATTTGTTTGAGTGTCTCAGCTTTTTTTCTGTATTCATTATCAAATGCCAAAGTTAAAATGTGCATGTTAAATATACGGAAGTGAAGAGACGGACAGTGAAGAGAAATTGTTTGAAGAAGAAGAATGAAGGGGTTGAATAAAGCACTATAAAGAGAAATGCACACTTTTTAATAATAACCTAAATTTAAGGTCATCCTTATTAAGGAGCATGTTATAGCTTCAGCTCTTACATGCACCAACTGCTTTCTGTTCTTGTCTTGTCTTTATTCCCCTCCCAGATGTGAAAAAACAGCTTGTATGCTTTCAGAAAACATTAATGTTTGGTGTTAAGAAAAAGTGCACTGGTTATAATTAATTAAAACTAAATTGCATACTGTTCTAGTAAATGCATTGAACTATTTGGATACCAGGAAAGTCACTATACTATTCACTTCCAATAATTTCAAACTTTTTAAACCAAGCTGCTTCCCCTTGTACCTTTAAATTATACAATTTACTCAGCAAACAATGCCCATAACTCTTGATTTATTGCCTGCACTTGTAGTCAGCTTATCTCCATGGAAATATAAGAAAAGAATGTACAGCTGCCCTCAGCTGCAGACTTCTCAACTGACACTGAACATGTATTTTTTAAGGAAAACTTTCCATTACATTCACAGTGTTCTCCCATTTCCAAAGGCCATACACACACACACACACACACACACACACACACACACACACACACACACACACACACACACACACACACACGCACACACATGCACACGCACACACACACACACACACACACACACACACACACACACACACACACACACACACACACACACACACATGCTTGTATTCCAAAAGTAGTAGAAAGAATTCAATAAAATGTGTACATGCAAATATTAGACAGCATGATGCAAATGTCAGTACAACATTGTATTTGTATCTACTGCCACAGATATCTCAGTGCCCATGGAAGATAATACAAAATAAAGATTACTAATCTAGTTTGTAAAAGTTTTGGTATAAGGGAATGGAAGTGTTTGTGCGATTGTTGCGGATTAGGTTTAGAGTAATGGCAAGTACAGATTTAGTGTTACGTGTGTGTGTGTGTGTGTGTGTGTGTGTGTGTGTGTGTGTGTGCTGCTACATGCAGTGTGTGTAGAAGTGTCTTTTGTAGTTGGTATTGTTATGGAAAGGGTTTTTCTAAGGTAAGGTGCAGGGTTAGGGTTAGGGGTAAGGGAATGGCTAGGGTTAGGGTTTGCATGCATTAGAAAGGTGGTCTGGAGGGTGAAGCTTTAGAACATTAAGTGCAATATTTCCCAAGTGTCTATCTAATATACATAATTGATTCTGGGGAATGAGGCATTCCCAGCTTCAGTATTAATTTGAGTGATCGGTTTGGGGTAGGAGTCAGTAAATATAAAAATTTGATGGGGAGGTTTCTTCTGCACTTCTGCAATGATGAAAAATGCACAGCAGCCTCTCTGTTACACACCCACTGCATTGTCAAACAGCCATACCACTCAACTTTACAGGTTTCCACCAAATGCCCAGATGGCTGCCTCACATACCTTTTAACCTCTTAGAGCAAGAAAGCTGTACAAAGCCATAAAGAATGGGGGGAAAGGCCCGAAAAGAAGGACACATTAAATATTGTTCTTACAAACCTGGAAAGTTGACAGAATAAAAGGTTTGCATTAGCACGGATTTCCTGAAGTGTATAAAGTCTGAAACCCAAATGTCTGCTATTGTCAAAGTGCCATACGGCCATACCTCTCAACTGTACATTTTCTGCAGAGTGCCCGGATGACTGCCTCACATACCTTTCAACCTCCTAGAGCAAGAAAGCTGTACAAAGCCATGAATAATGGGGGGACAAAGGCCCAAAAATAGGGACACATGTTAAATATTGCACTTAAAGACCCAGAAACTTGATAGAATAAAAAGTTTGCATTAGCATGGATTTCCTGAAGGGTATGAAATTTGAAACCCAAATGTTTGTCATTATGTTCTGACTTAAACCCTGAGTGATTTGCCAATGATTTGCTAGAAAACCACAGTTACACTTCTTAAGTTTGTAAGAGCAATAATTAACATCTGTCCCTATGTGTCCCTTTACAATTTGGAAACAAAAAATACTTCACAAACTGAATAAACATAAAAAAGCAACCGATGTAAGAACACCACAAACTCTATTTATTAAGTGCTTTTCATCCAGCACAGTGGCTTGACTTCTTCAGATAAAAGAATTAACTTCATAGACACTCTTAAATGTTTCAACAATCCAGTCATGCGACCAATGTCTCAATTAAACCTCTTAACAATGTTCAATTAACACATCACTTGATAAAAGCTTAATAAGTAGAGTTTGTGGTGTTCTTACATCGGTTGCTTTTTTATGTTTATTCCCTTTACAATTTCCCTTACTGTGACTGACAAGGAGTACAGATACATGTAAATAAAGTGGGTTTATTAAATTTCTTTTTTTTTACCATCCTAAGGTATGTTTAAGTGTATGTAGCTGAGCAGGTGTGCGCATTATGGCCCTCTGCTCAGTACTGCTTAAACATCACATAGGAGATAAATAAAAATATACAGCTAACATCCTAATGCTGTGATAGCATAGTGGTTAGAGTCCCAGCTTTGCATGCAGGCATTTGTGGTTCAAGCACCAAGTCAGGCACTTTATTTTTACATGGGAAAGCAGTGTCAAAATTATTATTTTTATTTTAAATTATGTAGTAATTGATATTTGTCAACCAGGGTAGTGTAGCTGGTCTAAAATGTAAGTGTGAGTGCATAGAGCATGTAAAATCACCCATGTATACACAAATAATGTAATGAAAGCACATAGAGGGACGTCATGTAACATAAATCATATACACTTACTAATATGTCAGTAATGATTAATGAAGTCACTATCCTGATATTTTTTTTAATGAAAAGTAAGCAATGGATAGCAGTGCTCAGCTATGCTTAGCAGGTGTAAGCATTACTTAAATGTGAATGCTAAGCAGCATTCATAGGTTCATAGGTTCATAGGTTCATACTAGGCTATCTGCCCAAGGGCATTTATAAGCCTAGCCCATAGTTATATGGCTTTCGCCACCCCTTTAGTTTGAATAAAAACTATGCCTATCATTTTGCTGTGCCTCTGTCAAGCAGTGACACTGAAGTAATCCCTGGGGTATATCTGCAATCTCCCATCCATTGGTCAAGATTCCTCTTGAACAAGGCCAGAGAGGTGCTCTGCCTCACATGTACCGGGATTTTGTTCCACAGCATAGGGAGTCTCTGGGTGATGAATCTGTCCCTCCAGCACGTTCTATTTATAACCGTGTCAAGGTTTAAGTCTCCCGCCCTTGTGGTTCTGAGGGATCTAGATTTTTTGAGGTGAAGCATATTCATCAAATCTGGGTTTGACATGGCCTTATATGTCAGGCACAGGTCACCTCTGAGGAAGCGGTATGAGACTGAATAGAGCTGGAGTTCTTTCAGTCGGGCAGCATAAGACATATTTTTGAGACCCTTTATCCTTTTGGTGAGGAACTTTTGGGGCCTTTCAAGCAGCAGCAGGTGTCTGGTCAGATACATTCCGAATGGGGCATTGTACTCAATCATAGGTCTAATGAGTGATAAGTACAGGGGGACGATGACCTCCCTTGATCTAGATGTGAATCCCTTCATGATCAGGTGGGCGATATAGAAGGTTTTCCTAACTACTTTAGCAACATGAGTGTCAAACGAAAGGCTACTGTCAACCTGGGTCCCCAGATCCCTGATGACCTTTTCTGTGCTCAGTGGATTGCCACCTATATGGTAGCTAGGGGTAACCTTGTTTTTCCCTGAAGGGTATGACTATGCATTTTTTGGTGTTTAACTTCAGGCCATGGCTCTGGCACCAGTTATCCATTTCTGTGAGGCCCTTCTGGAGGATATCTGTGTCAGTTGTGTTTTCGACTATGGCACCCAGTTTGCAGTCATCTGCAAACTTTGTCAGCCATAACCCTCCTGTGTTTGCTTGTACTTCAGAAAAGTAGATGCCGAACAAGAGTGGACCCAGGAATGAGCCCTGTGGGACACCACTTGTGACAGGCTTTGAGTCTGACATGGCTCCAGCAACTCTGACCCTGTGGGTTCTGTCACTTAGCCAGTTTGCAACCCATCTTGTGATGTATGGGTTTACATTCAAGCTGATGAGTTTTTCGATGATACCTGAGTGGGGTATTGTGTCGAAGGCCTTTGCCAGGTCGAGGTAGGCTGTATGGACTGCCTTTCCTCATCAATGGCCTTGGTGACAGTCTCGAAAAAGTCAACCAAGTTTAAGAGGCAGGATCTGCCTTTGACAAAGCCAAACTGGGTTGGATCCAAAGTCTGCAAGTTCCCTATGTCTTTATTTATGAGTTCCATTATGATCCTCTCCATGGCTTTGCAGATAAGGCTTGTCAAGCTAATGGGGCGGTAATTTCCAGGGTCTGTGGAGGCACCACCCTTATGAAGTGGGACCACAGTCGCGTGCGCCACTCCTTGGGTACGTATCCTGAGGTGAGGCTAAGATTAAACAGCTGTCCTAACTGTGGGTTTAATTCCTCGTTGAGTTCGTGAAGCACACAGCCGGGGACACCATCCGTCCCATGGATGCTGTGTTTTTGCCTTA
The DNA here is from genome assembly GCF_019279795.1 of Protopterus annectens. NCBI lineage: Eukaryota > Metazoa > Chordata > Ceratodontiformes > Protopteridae > Protopterus > Protopterus annectens. Next base: position 1,586,603,591 of record NC_056739.1, on the reverse strand, counting down.
GTGAGGGCAGTTCTCACCTGGGCATTGGAGATGTTTGGGGGCTACAATCCTCTGGAATAGATATCTCTCCTTTGTGGGGAGGGGGAGAAGTTTGCACTGAACCTGTCAGCCAGTATGTTGGCAATGTGTGTAGGTTCAGTAATTTTCACATCATTTTGAACTAATTCTGAGCATATCTGGGAGTTTCCTCCTAGGTTTCTAACATAGCCAAAGAAGGCCTTATGATTCTCTTTAGAGTCCTTGGCGATTTTTCTCTCAAAATTTGCCTTGGATGATTTTATGAGAGCTCTTAGTTTTTACTTATAATGATCAAAGGTGTCTTACCTTTCAAGGATTTTGCTCTATCTTGTAGTAGCTTCCTCCTTTGTTGTAGAGCTTGTTTATGGCTGGGGTCCACCAGACTGGACGCTTGCCTTTGGTACAGAGAGTCTTAGTTTTGTTTGGGATTGCCTGATCCATGCAGTCCTGTAGGTGCTGGTAGAAGGCATTTGTAAGTGATTCAGTGGTTTGAGTAATGTTTACCACTGGCTCAGGGGCCTTAAAGGAGACCACACTAGTTTTTAGAAGTGTGAAATCGGCTTTTGAGAAGTTTTTCACTGTGGTCTTTTTGTTTCAGGTGGGGCGGGATGAGGACCTCCAGCGAGATTAGTTTATGATCTGATCTCACCAGTGAGGGGTATACTTCGGTGTTGAACATTTTGATCCCATGTTCGTGATGATGAGATCAAGTATGTTTTCTCCTCTTGTGGGGATGGTGACTAGTTGTTCCATGGCATTTGAGTTTATGAACTCCAGGAATCTTTGGGTTAGAGTGTTCGGGCTTGAGTAGTGTTCCCAGTCTATATTAGGGTAGTTGAAGTCACCTAGTATGATGGTGTTTGGAGATACATTTATCCCCTCCAATGTTTTCAGGAAGGCCATGTGAGGATCCTGAGTTTGAGAGGGTGGCCTGTAACATGCTACAAATTGCAGAGCAGTCTTGCCTATGGTTAATTGCACCTGGATGGTCTCCGATGCATCGTGCGTTGCCACCAACCTTGAGGTGTGGGTGTCCTTTATGAATATGGACACCCTCCTTTCTTGGTGTTGTCCGGATTTTGGGGCCGAACGCTGATATGAGGTGAAACCTGTTAGTGCTGGGGTGCTCTCAGGAGCCTTGAACCAGGTTTCTGTCACAGCACAGACATCGATGTTCTCCATATTGAGAAGGGCCTCGAGTGCGTGCATCTTGAGATTGAGACTTCTGGCATTGAGCAGCATTACCCTTAGTTTTTTCCCTTTTTGGTGTTCTAGGGTGGTAGGTTTAGAATTTGAGCCTTGCCTAAAAAAGGCACTATGGGGGTGGCAAGAGCCTTTGCCAATATCCGGAAGCCCAGGGGTGACAGGTGCATGCTGTCCCTTGCGAAGCAGCGTGGCTTGTCCAGCATGTCATCCCAGGCAGACAGACATTGGATCCCCTTTGAATGACACTAGAATTTAAGCCAATTATTAAAGCTGATCATCTTATCACTGTATTGTGGCATCATTCTAGGTGAAGGTAGGATACTGCTCAAGGTCAGGGTCATACCTGCCTGGGCTACATAATCAGAGAGCTCCTCGATGTCCCTTTTCATGTAGTCCAAGGAGGTACGTCTCAGGTCGTTGACACCAGCGTGGACAATGACTGAGTCGTACTTGTACCTGCTGTTGAGAGACCTGAGTGCTTGCGTTATGTGGCGGATTCTAGCGCCCAACAGGCAGCTTACTGTGACCTTCTCTTTACTCAGTCTGGTGAGCGGGACGTCAGTGTGTCTGACTATGGAATCACCAATGGCAAGTGTGTCTGGCATTTTGTTTGGCCTTAAGGGCTGTGACTGTTTGACACTCTGACTGTGTGGTCTATGTGTTGCATGTGTTGGGTCGTGAGGTGGTAGTTGTTTGGGTGTCTGCTTTGGTGGCCTCTGCTGTTTTGGTAAATTTTTGTTCAGAGCCTCCGAGTATGTCTTTGTGTGAGTATGTGTATGATTTGAAGTTGTGATGGTACCATGTGTGACTGGGTATGTATTGTGTGTGGTTACCTTCTCCTCCTGTCTGGTCTTGCCAGTCCTATGTTGAGAGAGCTCAGCCTCCAGTTTGGCCATATAGTTGCATCTCTCGCATGTATTTGTGTTTTGTGGGAGAAGGAGAGGATTGTCTGTGTACATGAGGCAATTGTAACATTGCCTGAATATTCCCAGGTTCACCAGTTGAGCTCAGCTAACCAGATTTGCACACTAAGCAGCGCTCAGCAATTACCCTTTTAAGCACTGTTCAACTCAGCTTATGGGGACTTAACTGTCTGTTAGCATTGCTTAGCTTCACGGAAAACCATGCAAACCTGCTTAAAAGTGCTTTAATTAATCTGTCTCTATCAGCCCTTGTTCTACCCAGCAACAAAATTATCAGCCCTGCCAAGTCTCAAAGCCGGGATGCTGTGCACTACAATCACAACAATGTACCACTACGCCATCTGAGCTGTGAGTATTTGCAATGCTTTTACAAACATATCATGCATTATGGTCATTTAACATGAGTGAAAAAAATTCATCACTACCAAGTCTTTTACTCAGGATCCTGTTCACTACAATCATAGCAATGTACCTCTACACTATCTGAGCTTTATGAATCTTTAATGTTTTCACAAACATATCATGCACTAAAATCATTTAACATAAGGGAAAAATATATATCTGCAGTACTCTTATAAACATATATATGTAAATATAAATACAAATATATCTATATATATACATATATATATATATATATATATATATATATATATATAGGTCTGCCTGAAAACTCCGAAAGTCCACAACACCGACGACGAGAACACTGACACTGGAAGATCGACAATGGAGATGATCGACAGTTGAAAATCCCGACACTGAGAACACCGACATGTTAAAGTAAGTGTGCGATAGTGACGGACTGTAGGGTTAGGGGCGGATTAAGTGAGTTAGGGTTAGGGCATGGGTCAGGTGAGTGTGCGATAGTGACAGACTGTAGGGTTAAGGGCGGGTTAAGTGAGTTAGGGTTAGGGCGCGGGTTAGGTGAGTGTGCGATAGTGACAGACCTTAGGGTTAGGGTTTGGGTTAAGGTTAGTGCATAGATAGTTGTGTATGTAAGGTTTAGTGTAGGTTTGTAAGGATTTTGGTGTGCTTGTGTTGTGTGTGTGCTTTTTGGACAGGGGATTTGTTTTGTTTGTTGACTGTCTGGATTGTAGTTTGTCGGGCATGTGAAGTTTCATGTTTTTCAACTTTCGGTTTTGTGGTGTCGGTGATTTCGTTGTCGGTGTTTTAGCGTGTCGATGTTATCAGGTAGACCCATATATATATATATATATATATATATATATATATATATATATACACACACACACATATATATATATATATATATATATATATATATATATATATATACATATGCATATTTATATATGTATATATATATATATATATATATATATATATATATATATATATATATATATATATATATATACATCTGCAAAAAGCCTGACAAATTGTGGGGGGGGGGGTAAATGGCAAACAATAGTGACTTCTCTGAAATATGGCTGTTATATACGTAGAAGTCTACAAGAGCAGCATGGTTTGATTTAACATATATTTCCTGATAGATTCCAGGTCTGAAACACAAATGATTGTCATCATTTACTGATGTCAATGCTCACATCATCCCATTGATTTGTCAGAAACCTACAACTGTTATGGGGAACAGACCAAACATATTAGCCACACATCTGGGCAGTGTCTAGAAATCTGGACAGTGGAGAGGTATAACTGCAGATATGTAACCGAAGAGAAAAAACACAGAGCTGGCAACCATTTCACCCAGCACCTTCTGAACCACAGTAAGACCAACACGACATTACCCAAAATCAGTGCTGGGGAATTACCCATGTATCTCCAAATACATCATGCACTACAGGGATGGAACTGTAGGGAAAAGCAGACATTGGTGAGACATTGTCCACCAACAACCATTTGCACCACAGTCACAGCAACATGCTAGTACCGTAAATGAACTCTAGAGTAGAATGGCTGTTTGAACAAACATATCTTGATTGCCAGTCACACACTACACCGACATATACTGCCCCAACTCATAGTCTACTGGGAATCCTGAGATATTACAGGACATTTCTCAGTCTGCCCCTACAAACATATACACCTGATGGACCACCAGCAACTGTAGCAGCATGCACAGTCAGATAGAAAAGAATCTATGACACTCACATCTGCTACCCTCCCTACTCAGCCCAACAGACATTCACACACAACACTGCTACACAATCTTGGCAGTCTAACAATGGCCACACATACATAACTTAGCCTCACTAAGTCCAGAATTCCTTTACCTAACAGTAACTGTACTTTATTATTTCCTTTCTCTTTACATCATTTCTGCCTTTTACCTATCTCTAACCTTTTAATATCTTTTACACTACTAACCTGCCTGTTTAACACTATATATTAACCACTTTTATGCTTTCAGCCAAGACCTATTTGTTGTCATGACTAGCTACTATGGATATTGTTTTAACTTTTAATTGTTTTTTGATACTGAAGCTTTTCTCCTCAGCCCCTGACCTAATTTTGATTGTCATCTAGTCAGATTTGTACATGAAAAATGTATTTGCATTTGTATTTTGCCGTATTATACTATATTAGTTTTAGTTTTATTTTTATAGATAGTATTATTAATTACTTCATATATTGTAGTGTATTAGTCTGATAATGGAGCTTTTCTCCTCGGGCCTCTGCTGAAAATGGACATGTATCCAGCCAGACTAGCCCGGTTAACAAATGTAAAATAAATAAATAAATAAATAACTCTCAAATGTACAGATTTCTACAGAATGTCCAGGGTGTGGGACCATATTTATAGCGACTGCCACATACCACTTCCAGGAGTCTGCTAAGTCAGGAGTGCATTCAGTAAATAATGATATACCATACCTCTGAACCTCTTACTGCAAGACATCTGGACAAGGTATGACATACATGGGGGACAGGGGGCCAAAAAGAGGGCCATATCTCACATAATGGTGTTATACACTGAAACAGTTGCTGGTGTACAGAATTTGTTGTAACATAACATCCTTGAAGGATATATCTGAAACACTAATGGATGTCAACATTTACTGACTGAAATCCACACATTATCCTACTGATTTCTCAAAAACAGAAATTGTCTAAGGAACAGACCAAACATAACAGGCAAACCTCTGAGCACTCTGTGGACATCTGGACAGTTGAGAGGTATGTCAGAGACATATCACTGTCAGACATCAAGTCACGCTGAAAAATGCATGTCCAAACAAACCCTGTTAATCTAGCAATCCTCTACGTGCATAACAGCAATATTTACTTACAATCTGTACCCAATTCTGGAGCTTTGTCCCCTATGTTGTTGAGCTGTCTCCACATGTCTTGTCCTGAGAGGTATTTTCACCTACCGTATGTGAAGCTGTAGCCTGAACACCTCCATAATGTCCCCCGCACAGGCAAGAAAAAGGGGCAAGGCCCACATGAAGGACTTAATTACAACACTGTGTTACTATGGCATTGGCTAATGGAAAGACAACACAGCTGCTCTGGATGCAAGTAGCAAGTGGGAGACACCAATTGGTGCACAGGCCATCACCTGCTCATGAGCATTACCTACAAAAGGCAAGCTGCTGCCTATGCAACACAGGTCTGAACCCATCTACACAGACTGTGACTACACAAACCTAACCATTTCCATTATTCTGAGGAAACTCTTCAGCACTATAACAGGTATGTCAATCACGTAAGCTTGTAATGGAATGCAGAAGGGGGATGCAATAATGTGAAATAGGAAGTTAAACACTAGGTCACAACAAGACCTGCTGGACTCACCTGCTGCTGTCCAGCACCTACGGTCATTCCTGCTTCCCCTGTCTGCAGTGACATGGATCACATCTCTGGCCCCTGAGTCACCACAGCAAAGGTCAGCTCATGTATGACTACTACTGGAGTGTTTGTTGCACAATACTGAGTGTGACACCGCTAGGCCAGCTACCTGGGATGTTGTAAATAGTCATATGTCACCTGTGAGTGCTACTATGATACATATGCTTGTCTTAAAAATGTAAGAGACTGATATAGGGTATGTGCATAGTACACAACAGGTGCAGAAGTGTGTGTTGAACTGTATGTTATATACTGAGCACATACCTGACAACTATCCAGAGTTTTGCAGACTGACCACATGTCTGCCTCATATTTGTAGTCAATGCCTCATACAGTTGTGTACTGTCTGGCACATTACTGGCAACCCATTAAAGACTGAAGTCGTAACATAATAGCATACCTTTTATTGTCAGATGTCATATCCTGTGGAGTAGACCTGTGAACGTGATACTGTCTTTGCTGGCAACTAAATGTGTTTCAGCTAGATTCATAAAGTGACACTATTTTCCGGCCTTTGCCCACCAGTGATGTGTGCTGTTGTGCAGATGTATTGCTCTAACAGGACTTAGGTGAAACCCATGTCAATGCAAGAGTACCTTGTCCTGCAGAATGCTGACATTTGTACAGTCACTGACACCTGCTTTGCAGCTGTGGAGAGCGCACTAACCTTGCCAGGTTACTCATCCCATCATACACTTATACCCCAAGTGGAGGGCTGCAAAGCCACAGGAGGTGGAGTGTTAAACATTATCATACACATACACACCACCAGGCTGACCAAACAGTATGATGCAGAGGACACATCCCAAGTGCAGTTAACAGTTGTCAAAACACCTACTTAGGTCATAGGTAGCTACAGGCCTCCAACCTTGACTATGGACACCTACCACACTTATTAGGACTTGCTGGAATCTATCAGGATTCAATTGTCTACCCTGCTCCAGGGTGACTTCAACTACCCAATCATGGTGTGCATGACCTATGACACCTGAACATGAATGCACAGAGATTCCTTGGCTTTGTTAATGGCAATGCAGTGGATCTGCCAGTCAACACTCTTACAACAGGTGGAAATATCCTGTACCTGGTCCTAACCAACATGAGTAGCCACTGTAGCACTCCCACAGTGTCATCGTCCTTGGTAGATCTGACCACATAGCCATCACTGTTCAGGTCACCATCTCCCCTGCCCCCCATTGTCAGACTCAAACAAAATTAACTTTACACAAATGACTATAAATCTCCTCAGAGCAGGTAGACGTAGCTTTACAGCCAACGTTCCAACAGTTGGAACTAGCAGTAGTGTCCAAGTTGACACCACAATGCTATGTGAGCACCTACATAGCTGTATGGAGTCAGCAATACATAACAAGACAACATCATCTCCCTCAAGGTAAGGAGAATGTCTGTGGTGGACCTCAGCAATACACAAATACCATAATAGGTGGAAATAATTGCTGGACTGGGCCAAGAAGGAACTGGTGTCTTACTGGAAGCAATGTCACCTTGCTCTGTCCAAGCAAATAAGGTCACAGGTTAATTACCCTAAGGCTATCTTTGAGTATTAATTGGACACATCCAGCAAGGCCAGTCATTAGGCCTTCCACACATATGTCTGCAATCCTGGAGGCAACACAGAAATCTGCTCTGTAGTGGTGGTCAATAACACCACATACATACTCGGCATAGATATAGGCAACCTGCTGCAGACAGGTGAAGTGTAAACATCACCCCCTGTCCCCACATTTGTACACATGTCCATGCACAGCACCTGCCCCCTCCCCTCATCATCAGGAAGCAGGCCTGTAATGCCCTCTCAAAGGCAACACACAGAAGTCTCCATAGGCCTGATACCATCCCTGGCTGCATTCTAAATGAACTCATGCATGAGATCTCAGATCCATTAGGCACTGTAATCAAACAAAGCCTGAGCAGCAGTGTCATCCCATCTGCACAGAGGACAGCCACTGTCACCCCTATAAATGAAGGCGGAGCAATCCACCAACCCAGCCAATAATATACACATCAGCCTAACTAGCCTGTTCTGCAAGAGCATGGAAAGCAATATCAAGGACATTATGAACAGGGACATCAGCAATCTCAAAATGCCTGAGCCCAGACAGTGTGGTATTTTCAAAGGGAGATCAGGCCTGTTAAATCTGGTTGACTTTTCTGAAGTGGTCAACAAAGATGAGAGGAAGATAGTGAACAATGCCTACCCTCACCTAGCCCAATTTTCTCACAATAATCCCCAGGCAAACAGAATACATATGCCTACACAGCTATGTTACCAGATGGGTAGCTAACTGGCTCAATGATAGTACTCACTCAGGCAAAGTAGTGGAACCAACCTCTAGTAGTAGAGTTATCCAAAGCAGTGTACCACAAGGATCAGTCTGGGGGTCTCTACTGTTTTAAATATACGTATCTGAGGTACAGGGAAAAAAGCCATAGTCTGTGGCTGACCAGGTTTACAGATGCTTGCAAACTGGCCACTGTCTGACATTCCGCAACTGATGTGAGCATCCCCAAGAGGCCCTCACCTAATTAATGAAAGGTGCATGAAGCATTGCCACAAACTGAACACCAGGAGATGCATCATTCTCCCTGCTGTAGCAGATGCCATCAATACTAATTATGACAGTAATAATGTACTGAGCATGCAATCAGGTGTGAGGCAATTTGTGCACCAAGGGACAGTTCCCCACCGTGTGAGCACCATTGTATGGAAGACTGTCTACATGGCCCACCTCACTAATATGGCTATGTCATCCAGGAACCACTAGGCCACAACACCCCTCTACTCCACCCTTATCAGATGCATTACCAAGCACAATGGCTCATTTGGGATGTACCAAGCCTAGCACATGCAGCAGTTGCAGAGACCACAGAGATTCCTGACCAGGCACATCCAGAGTCTGTAACACCTATTCTATACAGGTAGGCTGAAAGCCCTGTCCCTGTACTCAGACTCATACAGACTGATCATAGGTGGCCAGTGTCTGGCATACAAGGCCATTTCCAAACCAGCCTTGATGGCATTTCTGCATATCTGTAAGACAAACCCCAGTCATGCATCACACATGCAAGGCCCTCACCTGGTCTGTGACATGCATAGTACTTGTTGTCGGGATAGTGTGGTGTCCCACACAATACACTGTCTGTAAAATACACTCCCTCCACATGTCTAGCAGAGTTCATGTATAGCCCTCTTGAAGAAGAAGCTGGACAACTGCATGGGAAATGGATGAGACATCCCTGGGATCCTGCATAGTTGCTGGCTTAGAAAGGATATAGGCAAAAGTCTAGGCCAGACCTATGAGGGCATCAGGGCCAATAGCCTGGTATCATCTTATTAGACCATGCACCTAGTACTTTACATGTTTCCTGTATGTTGCAGACTGTCCTGCAATGTTGTCTGAAATGAATCCATGTGAGTCTGAACTGTTTTGGTACTGCACTCATAGTTTATATTCCTGTTCCTTCATCAGTTACCATCACATATCATTACACCTTGTCATTTTGTGTGGTCTGTATAGCAGTAAGTCAGCTTACAGTATGTGCATATGCACTTAGTGACACTGTATAGCTCACTCCAATAGCCTTGGTCTTGGCCACAATTGCCATTCTGCTACTAGGCCAATCACACAGTAGAATTTGTCACCCTTTGTTGGGGGCCATAGCGTAGCAGTGAAAGAGATGGATTTTGGCAGGCAAAACTACCGTAAGGTCTCCCCCCCTGAAGGGCCCATAGGTATTACAGCTGTGCCAGACTGTACCAGGAATGTGTGTGCATGTGTGCGTGCATGTGTGTGTGTGTGTGTGTGTGTGTGTGTGTGTGTGTGTGTGTGTGTGTGTGTGTGTGTGTATCTGCAAACATAATACTGCACGGTATTAATTTACATATGTTGTCTGCCCCTCACAGGTGAACACAGGAGTCGGTGCCCCTCCCCCTCACAACCTGATATCAGTGTACTAGTAGTAGACTCCCATGATGACGGTGGTCATAGTGAGGCACAGCTGGGGTTCTTGGTGCCTGAATCTGTGTCATTGTTTGGTATCCCACTTTCACTCACCATGTCCCCGCACACAGTCAGCATGTCCACACATACCCAGTCCCCAGCAACCATGGATAACGGACAGGTTAAGGGTGGTGGCATGGGACAGGCTAGTGTATTGAGTATGGCGAGTCTAAGTGTAGACACCACCCGTAGCCAGAGAGCAGGTGAGGTTACACACAGCCAGATAGACAGGGGTGCCCAATGGAGGACTGCCAACTATCAAGCCCCTGTCGCAAGTGTCACGGCAGATGTCACCAGACACATCTTATGGTCTGTCATGGAGGCACTGGCATGTACTGATCACAACACCAGACAGATGCTCAGGGTCATGAATGCAGCATTCCCTGCCATGTGTGACAACCTCCACAGCATTTGTGATGACATATGTCATATTGCTGATGTCGTGGATAGACAGTGGGGTGAGATATTCTCACTGCTCAACCGTGCAATGTCTGTGCTAGAGCATGTGGTGGGAGTAGGGCATTGGCCAGGTGGACGTAAGTCAGCAACAAGATCTGCTGTGAGCCCATGTGACCCTGTGCATTCACAGTCTCATAGTGGCAGGAAAAACAGCACTACCAAAAGTAGGGTGCTGTCCACACCACACCGGAGTAGGCCATAGACACATTGTCCTGGCCAGTCCCATCAGGATGTGAATCCAGCAGACAGCAGTCACCATCAGGGAATAGTACTGCATCTGTCCTTGGGCCTGGTGGTGCCAGTGATTCTCCTGGCAGAAGCAGTTCCTGCATCTCTGCCAGGAGATGGTGAACCATACATCCTGCCATGTACAGTCCACAGCTGTCCAACATAGCCCTGTGTCAGGCATCCACATGGCTTGATGGTGTGCAAACACTCATACATCCCTATCACAGGCCGGTCACCACCAGAAATGCAAAGCAACATGGCCCAGTTGAACACCACCCCTCCAGACACACACACACACACACACACACACACACACACACACACACACACACACACACATATGCATGATGTCAGCCATATGGCCCAACTTAGGTCTCTGGCAATCCAACACAACACCCTTTGCATGTGTTGATACTTGTGCCACACCTCTGTTATCCATACCATCGATGTACGGACATGCTCATATGGGTCTGATGCACAGGGTGACTATAGTACAGTGTAGCAATGTCATGCTATGTATGGTGCTCTCTGCTGGCAGTAGTTATGGGTACACATTGAGATGTATGTACCTTGTTAGCCATGATACACAATTGCTGTTAGTACTGCTGACTGACTGTAGTGTCAAGTACTGTATTCTGGTTGTGTTCCAGTTGTCTGTGTGTCTGCAGGCTGTGGGCCTGCTGACAGTAGCAATGATGAGTAAGGCAAAGAGGAAACACAGTGACCTTTTCATAGCCAAGGTACAGCTGTATATGTACATGTTTACCAGCTGTGTTTACATTCAACAGTGTGTGAGGGGCAATTATGGCAGACAGGGTGACTTTGCATACATATCCTTGACACAGTCACCTAGCTTTCATACATGTCACCTGAGTGTTCTGTAGGATCGCAGGCTCACACATACAGAGGAGGTTACTTGAGTACTGGCACTGGGTCCCTCACAAGCTTATCCATTACTTTAACTGCAGAAGATTCAGCTAGCTGCACCTGTTGTCCGTACCATTTCTGTCACATCCACTTGACCATCATGCAGTTGATGAGGGTATACCTAGTGCTGTGTATGACAGTTTTGGTTCCTGACATGTCAGCCTGTGTTATTCTAACCTGACAATCACCAGCATGTGTGTCTGCAATCTCATATGTATGTCTAGCCTGCTGTGCTGGTAGTTCATACAGAGTCATAGTCCTGTACATGGGACAGCTGACAAAGGGCTGAGCACAGCCCCTACCTGCACAGTCTTACAAACAATAGTGCTAGACACATAACACAGATAGCACAGCAGCACTGTAGTGTGGCAGCATCTACCGCTACTATTTAAGTGGATGACAATTGCAGGGGGATGTTAGGATTACCAATAGTCGGTTCAGTGGCCCTTAACATGTTAGAGCCATCATACACACACACACACACACACACACACACACACACACACACACACAAGTGCACACCACTGCATGGGAACATGCATTTAAACACATGTCCATGGAGATGACACTTATCAGAGTAGATGACCTACCCATCTATTAATTTACAATACATAGCAATATGACCATTGCATGCACCACAGTGGCTTGGTGTTAGAAACTGTATAACTGTGCTTGTACAGTGGATGACATCTGTATGGGCTGACAAAAGGTTGGCAATGGGGGAGTTCACAGGGTGGAAGAGGCACACAAAATGGTATAACCATAACATGCGCACACTAAAGACAGCCACAGGGGCTGTGCATACAAAAATACATGCACACATACATACACATACAGTTGCCAATAAACATATTAGTAACCCTACATATCTACTTGTATATACTACAGTGCTGCATACACATGACATGGTCCACATAGATTATATGCCGGGGACCTAACACGCAACCTCTTACAACAGGTAATCTCACAAATGCCTTCACAGATGGTGGGATAACCCACCAGACATAGAGATTGGTCTAATCTACTCCTCCTACAAACCTGCACAAGTGACAGACTTTCTATCAGCATGATGTGTCAGTCAGGCATGATGTCTGATGCTGGCATATGTCTCACTACAGTAACTGTGACATATTTGGCAATGATATCACAGGAATGCTCATTGTTAGGGGATACAGACCACATATGGGTTTCAAAAATGTGTATATTCCATGTACATCTGTACAGATGACTAGTATGGGCTGTATAGTGTTACATGGTGCATGTGAGGCAGATGCCATTAACAGGCTCTTTAATGTAATGTCATGGGTAGGGGGGTCAACAGGCTTTAAAATGGTATAACCTACACACACAACAGCCACAGGGGATATGCTTCACACACACTACTAGAGTTGTCAGTATTGAGATTAGAACCCCTACCTATCTAATTATTTCCACTATAGTATTATGCTGTTATTGCACACCCCACAGAGCTTAGAGGGCTGACCAGTGTATACAGGTACATCTAAGGTGAATGACATCAGCAAGCCTTGTAAAGTAAGGCAATGGGAAATGTACTGGGTGGTACATGCCTCAAAATGGTATAACCCACACCCCCAGAGGATATCACACACACACACACACACACACACACACACACACACACACACACACACACACACACACACACACTTACTTGCATTTGCCAGGACTGGGATTAGAACCCCTACCTATCTAGTTATCTGTACTATAGTCTTATACAGTTATCACACATGCTATAGAGCTTATAGGGCTGAAGAGCCCAAAGGTGCTTCTAAGGTGAATAACATCAGCAAGACTGCTAAAGTAGGGCACTGGGATGTGTACTGGGTGGGAAAGTCCTCAAAATACTTCAGCCTACAAACATACACACTTGCACACACACTTATGCACACACATTTTCCAGAACTGGGAACAGAACCCTGCCTATCTAGTTATTTGTACTATAGTGTTACACAGTTACTGCATGCACTACAGAGCTTATGGGGCTGACAAGTGCCCAAAGGTGCTTCTAAGGTGATTAACATCAGCAGGACTGCTAAAGTAGGGCACTGGGAAGTGTTGTAGGTGGAAATGACCTCAAAATACTTCAGCCTAGAAACACACACACACACACACACACACACACACACACACACACACACACACACACACACACACACACACACACACACATTTTCTAGAACTGGGAATAGAACTCCTGCCTATCTAGTTATTTGTACAATACTGTTACATAGTTATCACACATGCCATGGAGTTTATAGGGCTGGGGTTGTGGAAAGGTACTTCTAAGGGGACTGACATCAGCAGGACTGCTAAAGTGGGGCACTGGGAAGTGTACTATGTGGGAATGGTCTAAAACTGTTTTACCTACAAACATAACAAACACACACTTACATTTGCCAGGACTAAGATTAGAACCCTACCTATCTAGTTATTTGTATTATAGTGTTACACAGTTATTGCATGTGTTACAGAGCATATAGGGCTGACCGGTGTCCAGTGGTACTTCTAATGTGAATGACAGCAGCAGATCTTGTGAAGTAGGGCAATGGGAAGTGTTCTGAGTGGGAACAGCCTCCTAATACGTAAACCTTCTAACACACAACACACACACATGCACACACACACAAAGGCAGATGATGTGATATAATAACTCCCACCTAAGTACTATGACATCATGTAGCTTGCCTTCATGCTGGAACATGCGACTGGTTACGACCGGTATGCAACTATCTGCACCAGGACATCACTCTATGCCATTCAGGTTATCCGTGTGTATGACCCACTCTCTGTGTGTCTCCCTGTCTCCCTGTCTCCCTGTCTCTCTCTCTCTCTCTCTCTCTCTATCACTGTCTGTCTCTCTCTTCCCCACATCTATGTGTGTGTATGCTTGACATATTGTTATCTGTTGCCCATATATATGTTTGTGTATCACATGCAACAGATGCATATATATCACATATGGACCACCTACAGCTAGCTGAGGGTAATCCTGTCTGATGGGTATGTGTAGGGACAGTTAAGGTGTACCTAGCTGTCTGTATGCAAAGACATATATGCACAATACAGTTATCTAGTCCAATGTGGGTTCCAACATGCCCTGTGATGCTCTAAGTGTAAGAGCATGCCTAGTATGACCTTCTATAGTGAGAGTGGGACCCCATTCCAGAGATAGATGCACTCCGGTCCAGGGTTTTGTGTGCTACAGCCATACCTCTCAAAAGTAAACAGGACTTTCCTAGAGATACTGAGTTTGTTTTAGCAGACATTTTCTGTCATATCTGAAGTCTGACACTGCAATGTATTGTGTCATTACCTACTGACAGACATCCTCAAATCATCACAGTGCTTTACCAGAGGAATACAAGATGTATGATGCACAGACCAATATTAAGAGCCCCACCATATATATTCTTGCCCACAAAGGCCAGTTGAGAGGTGGGGCTACAGTCAGTTGACTGATGAAGCTCTGTAAACAGTCCAGCAACTTGGTGATATACTGGCTGGGGAGCTCCTGCTTGTGTGGTATTCTTCTTACCTGAAAAAGTCATATCCTGCTGTGGCCATACCTCTCAACTCTACATTTTTTGGCAGATTGTCCAGGTGTTTGTCTAGCAGTTTTGTCCAGTCTACATAAACTTGTGTTTTTATGCAAAGTTAGTTGCATATAATTGAAGAGTGATGTTACAAAATACTGACAGACATTATGTTTCAGACTTCACAACCTTCAGACAATTCATGCTAATGCAAAACCCCTTATTCTACCAACTTTCTCAGTATGTAATGGCAATATTTACAACACATGCCTACCATTCTGCCATTATACATATAAATATATGCCATCAAGGAAAAAAAAAACAAACAACAAAAAAAAGGCATTTTATTAGCACATAATTTCTTGTCAGCACTTCAAAAATGTTTCCTTTTTTTTGGGCAGTCTATGCAAGACAAAGGTAGAGATTCAGAAACTTTCTTAGAAGTAAAAGAAGTGATTTGGAAAATGAGTCTGCAGGCTGTGCACTGGGGTTTACTGACACTATTAATACTAAATGCATTTTAAAGCAGAAAATTGTCTATGCTCTAATTCATAATTAGGTAATTTGTGATAGATTTTATTGGCTAAGATTAGGCTCAAAGCTGTAATGCATGTATTCATAATTAATTCGTTGAAATCTAAGCATGTGATATTCTGATTATTTAACAGTGAAGCCATGTATTTGTTTTAATTATGATGAAGTATTTTATTTATTAATGATGAAAATTTTAATAATTTTATTCTGAGAAGTCTGCAACCCATTTCCTCATATTTTTAATGAAAAACAGAAATGTTATAAGATTCTACAAGGGACTGTCAAAAGAGCAGAAGTCATAATAGGTCAGTCACTACTACATCCACAGCTATGATCATAAACAGAGAAGTTTATTTTTTTTCTTGAAAAGAACTACACAGTTGCAAAACAGGCTGGAACATCATATCCATTCTGATCATTCCAACATTGAGGGTGGACCATGATAAGTGAAGCAAAAAGAAAATGCATCATACATTGTCAGCTTCCAATTAGGAAATGTTCTAGGCCATCATAATTGGTGTCCTTACAATATCAGTATTTTCTTTACAAAAGGCTAGGCCTCTTACTGTCCTAGTGGAGGAATGCAGACTTAACAAGGCTGGATATCATGATGCAGCTATTGTAAAGATATAGGAATATTTTATTCATCGGCTCTTATGGTGTCTATATCACAAAACTGTACAAAGAGAAGGTATAGTTGCAGTTTTTCTAGTTTGGGATGCACAAAAAAAATCAGGCTTTGTATCCAGTTAATGGAGTGGAGTCTGTAGCTGACTTTCCTTGGATAAGTACCATTATAAAACACTGCAGCTGATTTTTTTTTGGATAAGTACCATTATAAAATGCTGCAGCTGATTTTCCTTGGATAAGTGCCATTATAAAACATTGCAGCTGACTTTCCTGGGATAAATACCATTATAAAACACTGAAGCTGACTTTCCTGGGATAAGTACCATTATAAAACACTGCAGCTGATTTTCTTTGGATAAGTACCATTATAAAACACTGAAGCTGACTTTCCTTGGATAAGTGCGAATCTGATATTGTTAATCCTCGTTCATTCCTTACGCATGGGTATCGGTTCTGAGATCAGAACCGAGCCGGCCATTTTCCAAGCTCACGTCAGCTTCAAACTCTCGAGCTAAACTCTTACCCACAATCCTCCTCTGCCTGTTACCTCAGATTTCGTTTGCCGCATTGCCATTCGGTTGTGTCAAGCTACTTCTCTTGAGCTAAGTACAGTCAATTGTTGTTCAATAGCGTTACAGATTACTTTTCTGTCAGAAAAGTTCATATTTTATTGTCTCTTACCCTATCGTATCTAGCATTCATAATTTCTTCAGGTTTTTCTGCCTTTTTCTTTACCACTTTTACCACGAGGTATTCTCTCTTTACCATCGTTGGTAATCCTTTCCCTTTTTCTCTCATACCTTCGGGTACTCTCTTGTACCATTGTTGGTACCTTTTCTATTAATTAAT
Organism: Protopterus annectens; assembly: GCF_019279795.1. Lineage (NCBI taxonomy): Eukaryota > Metazoa > Chordata > Ceratodontiformes > Protopteridae > Protopterus > Protopterus annectens. Next base: position 1,586,586,407 of record NC_056739.1, on the reverse strand, counting down.
TTGCTGTCATGGCAGATAAGTAAAGTAGTCCGGGGTTTAAGAGGCGTTCTGATTGTGGACACAAACTGCCTACTTCTGATGCACACTCGTTGTGTGTTTATTGTTTGGGAGCTTCCCATTTGTCTGTTGACCCACCCTGTACTATTTGTGATAACTTTTCTAATAGAACCTTATTGGAAAGAAAAAACAAGCTGTTACTGAAGGGACTTCTAAAATCTCCCTTTTCAGAGGCTATTTCTGGGTCAGAGCCCTCAACCCCTCCTAGAGCCCATAAGAAAACCTTGGATGTTCCTACTAAGGCTAAATCTTTGCCTTCATCCCCGGCTGGGGACTCCCGTCAACAAAAACCTAAAAAGGCTAAAGTTTCGGCTCCAGAGCTCTCTCAGTCAGCCCCAGTGCTTTTGGTGCCTAGACCTTCGGCACCAAGGCCTTCAGCTCCATTAGTGATTTTGGCTCCGTCTTCTCCTGCAGCCTTCTATATATTGGCACCGATGGGCTCCTCCGTTCAGACCATTACCACTGTATCGGCACCGACCATTCAGTCAGCGCAGACCTTGACCATGTCGGATCCAAGATCTTCCTCGGAACCGACACCTTTATTGTTGACTCCAGTTTTGTCGGTTCCAGCTATGACACCGACAACCACTTCGGCACCGATCCTGGTGTTGATGGAGACAATGACCTCGGCACCGATGACTTTTTCAGTGCAGACAACAGTAGTCCAGTCTCTCGGCACCGTTGTCCTCAGTGCAGTCAGATGAGATGGGCACCGAGTCTGCCTCTTCTGTGGACAGGCCTATTTCTCCCTCAGTCTCTGTGAGGTCCACTAGAAGCCTTTCCGAACATGATGTGTTGCGTCTTGAGGACCAGGTACTCTTGGCCAGAGGTATCCCCACCCCTCAGGAACTATCCTTCCTTGGGAGGTGATCACCCATCTCCAAAGACCCCTTCTTATTCTCCTCCTTTACTGCCTTTGAAGTCAATGGATATAGCACAGTCTTCCCCTTATGTGGTTCCCTTTATGGATCTCACTAAGGAACCACAGTTGCCTTCATGGCAGAAAAGTTTTGCTATGACCCAGGATGTCAGCTGTGACACGCATAGCTTGCTGCTCCACAGCCATCCTGGGACTCTGATTGGCAGGCTGAGCCACTTAGGTGAGGGGTGACCCCTGTCCTAGCCATGCACTCCTCTTCGGATGGACCAGCCTTCCAACTGATGGAGAAGGCTTTTGCTGCTGATGGTGATACCGGACTGTCTATACCTCTGCCCTCCTCTGGTACACTGGTTCCACAAGTCACATCTAGTGGATGCCGGGTGCAAGGGCCGCAGGACATATTCCCTCAGGAATCCCCTTTTCTGCTGTCTTCTCCAGCTTCTCCCACTGAGGAGGTCCACCGGAAAAGTTTGTGTAAGAGGAAGCACATGGACTCAACAGAGGAGTCCCTCACTGAAGACACAGATTTCGATGAGGGGGAAGGATCCCCTCGGTCACCCTCTGAGGTATCCTTTGGTGATATCCTCAAAATCCTGAAACAGAGAGGTGACTGGCAGTCCTCTAATCTGACCTCTGAGGAATCTGTGTTCCTGCAGGCCTTTTGCGCTCGGCCCCCTACCTCCTGGGTTACTCCACCTGCCGATGAACTTGTCCAGCTCATCATGCAGCATGCTTGGAAGGCTCCTGATACCGTTGAAGCTATTCCCTAGAGGCCAGATAATATCTTGTCCCCTCCTGCTTCGGATCCCCATTGGTGCAAAGGTCTTCCTGTGGATGCTTTGGTGGTGGCAGCCACAACAAAAAAGGATCTGGCAGAAGAAGAAAGCCAGACTGTCCATCCACCTAACAAAGAGTCCCGGCCCTGGACAGGATAGGGAAGCGCACCTTTGTTTCAGTGACCTTTGATATCAGGTCCCTGCATTATATGGCACATTTTACCAGGCTTCAAAGGGATCTGGTTTCTGAGCTCTCTGAAACCTTGGATGGTGCCATGTCTGATGAGGTCCATGACAAAGTGGCCTCTCAGCTGGTCACCACTGAATCTATATCTAACTCTGCTATGCAACTGATATCTCACGCATCAGAAGGAGCAGCTAGAGAAGCGGATTCAGCTGCGGTCTTGAGATGACACGCCTGGATGCACTTGAGCAACTTCGCGGAACCCTTTAAGTCTTCTTTTCTTAATGCCCCCATTGAGGCCTCCTCGTTGTTTGGGCCCAAAGTTAAAAGCACAATGGCCAGAAGTGAACAGGATGGTAAGACCCTTTCTGCCGTAGGTGTCCATTATACTTCCCCTCAACCTGCTTTCTCCCGAAACTAAAAGAGTGGGAAGATATGATTCAAGAAATCCCAGGGTCCTTTCCGAGACACACAGGCCGAGTTCTCCCCCAGAGGCAGAGGGGAAACTCACAGGGAAGATGCTCCTTTCAGGGTAGAGGGGGTCCGCATAACCAGGGTTCCAGGGATTCTTTCCCTGATCAATCCTACTAGCGCTCCTGAAGAGTGGCCGAACTCCTTTCCTCTGGAGGTGGTTGGGGGACGTTTCTTCTTGTACCCTTCTGCCTGGCTAACCATCACCAGCGATTCCTGGGTACAAAGGATTATAGCCAGAGGTTATCATATCCCCTTCGATCTTTGTCCCATTCCTTCAAAAAATATTCCCGACGTTCCACCCAGTCAAAGGGAAGAAGCAGCACTAGAGATAGAAAAGCTGCTAAGAAAGAGAGTCATCCAAATAGTCCCTCCAGACCAGATAGGATCTGGATTCTACTCAAGACTATTTTTGGTGCCAAAGAAAACCAGGGACTGGAGACCAATTTTGGATCTCAGTGTATCGAACAAGTTTGTGAGAGTACAAAAATTCTGGATGGTCACAATACAGTCTATCCTCCCACTTTTGGAAAAAGACAATTGGATGTGCTCTATAGATCTTCAAGATGGTTACTACCACATAAAGGTGGACAGGCCATCAAGAAGATTTCTGCACTTCCATGCAGGAGCCAGTCACTACCAGTTCAGAGTACTGCCCTTCAGACTCTCTACAGCCCCCAGAATATTCACAAAGTTCATGGCAGTTATCACAGCTCACTTGCAACTTCAAGGATTCCAGGTGTTTCCATACCTAGACGACTGGCTCATTTCCGCCCCCAGCAGACATCTACTGGAAAAAGCTCTGGCATACTCTGTCCTTGCTGCTTAAAGGCTAGGCATAACCATAAACTGGCAAAAATCCAATCTCACCCCATCTCAGTCGACAGAATTCATAGGGGTTATCTTGGACACAAAAAACTGCAGAGCTGCTATTCTAGAGCACAGAATTCTAAGGATAATGCAACAACTAATTCCAATCCTTTCAAAGGAAAAATCCATGGCTCACTCGGTTCTACAGCTGTTGGGTTCCATGGCAGCCTCCATCACCATTGTTCCCCTGGCCAGGTTTTACATGTGGCTTCTACAATGGCTACTGCTCACCCAATGGTATCCTTTTCCGCATCCTCTTTCAGCCATGATTCGAGTTACACACAGGTGCAAACAGGATTTAATTTGGTGGATGACACACAATCTCTCACAATGGTCTCGCCCCTTCTCCCCCCCAGCAACCCAAGACCACAGTGACCACGGATGCCTCCCTGATGGGGTGGGGGGGCTATGTCAGGGACAGACAGTCCAAGGCACTTGGTCCGAACTGGAGGCCCATCTGCATATAAATGTTCTAGAGCTGAGGGCGGTGCTTCTGGCGTTGCAAGCATTCCATCCCCTGCTGCCATCTGGGACAATTGAGATTCAATCAGACAACATGGCGGTGGTCTGGTACATCAACAAGCAAGGTGGAAACAAATCTTACACCCTTTGTCGGGAGGCCATGAGGATATGGCAATGGGTGATGGCTACCAACCATTTTCTTCTAGCAACGCACATTCCCGGGAGTTCCAACATGATAGCAGACAGACTCAGCAGGTGCATTCTTCAACCTCACGAGTGGTCCCTGAATCCCTTGATAGCGACGGAGATCTTCCACCGCTGGGGCCGTCCTTGCTGTGACCTCTTTGCATCAACTACAAATGCAGCAACTACTTTGCCCTGATTCCCCCTCTGGGACAGTCACCCAGGGATGTTCTAGTCCACAATTGGTCCTTGGGTCTTCTTTACACATTTCCACCCTTTCCCCTCATTGCCCAGTTTCTGAAGAAAGCCCGTTGGTTAAAGAGCAAGGTGATCCTCATAGCACCATATTGGCCACAACAGATTTGGTTCCCCTTCCTTTGGCCTCACCTACTAGATTGAGCATGGATTCTCCATCCAACCCCAGAGATGATCTCATACCCACAGAACCTGATTCATCCCAACTTGAACAGCTTGAAGCTCATGGCTTGGCTACTCCAATTCCCTTGATTGCCAGGGAGAATGATCTTTCTTTACCAGTACGTGATATTCTCATTGCTTCTCATAAGTCTTCCACTAGAATTAATTATCTGAGCAAGTGGAAAAGATTTACCTGTTGGTTGAAAGACAAACAACAAAGAAAAGTATGCAGAAGCACTGAAATCCAATAAACTCTTCTCAACGGGATACAAGATTCTTCCCAATGTGGTGAACAAGTTCTTTTATTGCGATGCCAAACAAACAAAAGCTGCACGAACGGACAAACAGGATAAAACACAGTATAAATCCAAGTAAAAACCAATATAAATCAAGCGCTTTCACCCGTAACTATGACAGGCTTTTTCAAGATGAACCACAAGTAGAAGGCTGTGTGCTTATAAACAAGCATCAATTTCAATTATGTAATTAAAAACAATTGAATGAATTGGATTAAGTAGTTCAAATAGAAAATACTGCATATTTCAAGTCCTATTTAAAGCAACATACAGTTACAGATATTCTTCGGTGAGTGGAATTAGTGCGTGCGTTAGAATTAATTCAAGGAATAAAATACGAAACAGTGTGTTAAAGTACTATGTGTTTTTTGTAATTAAATTATTTAAAATTGTATTCTTTAAAATCTGAAACAAACTAATAGGTTCTGAATTACTGAACCTTCGAAAATTCTTAATGTTAAACCAGATGCATAATGAATCGTTTGATATTGCATGTGTCGTGATGTGCGTAAATGTTACACTTTTGCTTTGTAAAACCAACTACTAAAAACTAATACAACATAATGAATACATAAGTAAAAATATAAATGTTAAAGTGCCATAGTGCATAAAAAACTCAACGTTGAGAATATATTGCATTATATGACCAAATCCTATATAGTATAATGCATTTTATGAGTTTCAGTTATTTTACATCATTGAAGAGACTAGTTCAATACGTCTACAGGACTGCAAATGGTCCATAAAAATCTAAAATCGAAATATAATAATAAAAAATGTATGAATATGCATATTAATTAATAATTTGCCTAATAATTATGTTATGTAGAAATGTGTTGATAATGAATATTATAAAATATTAAATATATAAATGAATTATATATGTGTATTAAATATGATAAACTCTTGAACATACTAAAAATGTAGGACAGTAGATATTTAAAAAATATATTTAAAAATTAATAAATACTTTTTGTATGGGGAGCAAGAAAGTGCGTGTGCATTGATGGTATAAATAAACAGTAAACAAAGTCTAAATGGACACCATTTAAAATGTGCCTAAACAAAGAAAGTAAATTAACTTCTTAACAATGAGAAGACAAATCTAAAATTTCACTGTTCTACAAAAACCTAGTCATAACACTTAAAAACAGTGAGGTGTTATCACGGTGAACTTTGCAAGCTACTTGTAATTCATGTTAAACCTATTAATTGATGCCAATGCTTTGTGAATTAAATCAGTATAAAATTAATGTAAACTTATTGTGTGTCAAATACATAATCCTATTTAGAGCTTTGCCCTTCTTAATTTCAGGAGACTGGTAATACTGATGGCTTCATTTAAACCCGGAAGTTTAGATGCATTTAATCTTAACTGCCAATTCAACTCCTTAAATTCTATCAAAGTCTCCCAGTCTCCTCCTCTGGGATTTAGAGGAACTTGTTCAATGACCAAAAATTTTAATGTCATCTTGGGGCAACTTGTGAAATGCTTAAAAAATGCATTCGTCTCTTTCTTTTTGCGAATGTCATAAAGATGTTCGTAAATCCTTTTACGCAGCGTTCTCTCTGATTTACCTACGTAAAAGCTCTCACGTTCTTGACAAACTCCTAAATAGATAATACCCTTGGAGCCACAATTACAATATCCTGTTGATTTCAAAGTAAATTTTCTAGACTTAATATAATAAACATTAGTGTCCATAATATATGGACATTGTTTACAACAGTTACACTTATGGGTTCCTGTTACACCACATTTGCTCAAAGATCGTGGTGGTAGATGTCTTTCAAACATATTTTTCAGGTTAGTATTTCTTGCATTGACAAATACAGGTTTTTCAGGTAGCCACTTCTTTGTGTCTTCATTTGTTGTTAAGATGGACCAATATTTACTAACTGAATTTTTTATTTTGTTAGTATCATTATTAAAGGTACAGCTGAAAACAGTTTGGGAAGTGGGGGTGTTGTTTTTGTCGTCAGGTAACAAGTTAAATTTGGGAACTGATTCCGATACAGTACCTAACAAGGGACTGTATAGGTCAATTCTTTTCTGAAGCACTTCCTGATACATTTCCTCTATTAATGATATAGGGTAACCCCTCTCTAAGAATAATTTGGTCAACATTTGAGCTTCATCAAGGAACTTCTTGTCAGTATTACACATTCTAGAAGCTCTAATGAATTGACCTTTCAAAATACCTTTCTTCTGAGAGAAGGGGTGAGCACTGCTAAAATGTAGATATGCATTAGAGAAGGTAGATTTTCTAAACACCGAAGACTCAAACATTTGTAACTCAGTGTTCTTAAATAATACTACATCTAAGTAGTTCATAACGTTCTCACTAACATTAGATGTGAAATTCAAAAAGTTTGTAGTCTCATTAATGTAATGCAGGAATGCTTCAAGGTTTTGTCTACTACCTTCCCATAAAATGCAAATGTCGTCCAAATACCTCTGGTAGTGTAAAATATTATTTTTCCATTGTGATGTAAATACAAACTCATTTTCCCAGTGAAAAAGTACGATGTTTGCATATGCAGACGCACATGGTGAACCCATGGCCACCCCTTTGTTTTGTTTAAAAAACTCCCCATTAAAATAAATGAAATTGTTACATAAAATAATGTCCATAAAATCTGATAATAAATTAATTGTATTGTTGCTAAGATTTGAAAATTTTGCTAAAATTTCATTGAACCACTAAATACCAATATCGTGCGGAATGCTAGGAAAAAGCTCTATCACGTCAATTGTGACTAAAAAGTCTGTTTTAAAAAAGTATTCTTTTTTAATATTTTTCAGGAATTCCCAAGAGTCCTTACAAATATGCTCCATTGATGCTATGGTCTTTTTAAGTGTTGAATCAACAAACTTGCCCAAGGGTTCTGTGATGCTACCTGCACCCGCAACAATGGGTCTAAACTTCACTGGCTGTAACCCTTTGTGGACCTTGGGAATTCCAAAGATTACTGGTGTAAGAGGTTTACTTACTATTAGAAAATTGTAAAGTTTTTCATTGATTTAAAGACGTTCATGTTGAAAGACAAACAAGCAGACCCCTTTTCAGCACCAGTGTCGATAATACTAGACTATCTGGCTGACCTGTTTCAATCGGGTCTATCAGCCTCTACCGTTAGAGTTCATTTGGCTGCAATTTCTAATTTTCATGAGGGTGTCCAAGATTCCTCTCTTATGTCCCATAAATTGTGCAAGACCTTCATAAAAGGATTGAATCATCTGAAGCCACCTTTTAGAGAACCTATTCAACCATGGGATTTATCATTGGTTCTACAAGCTCTGACAATGTCACCTTTCAAAGCAGTCTCTTCTTGTGACCTCAAGTATTTGTCATGGAAAACCTTGTTTTTGGTCACTATTACTTCTGCCAGACATATTTCAGAACTTCAAGCTTTATGTATCAAGAGTCCATACTTGATTTTTCATAGAGATAGAGTGTCTCTGAGAACTAATCCGTCATTTCTACCTAAAGTGATCTCTGAAATGTCCATTAATCAATCCATTGAATTTCCAGTTTTCTTTCCCAATCATTCAAACAGAGGAGAGTATTGTCTACATACCCTAGATATACACAGGCAAATCCATTTTTACTTAAACAGGACTAAACCCTTTCATAAATCTGACTAGTTATTTTTGGCCTTTTCTGGACCTAGATTAGGATCTGCTGTTGCTAAAGTCACATTAGCTAGATGGTTGAAGGACTGTGTGACCTTTATTTATACACAACGTAATATCTCATTGCCTACTACCATGAAAGCTCATTCAACAAGGTCAGTGGCAACTTCTGCTGCCTTCCATGCCAGAGCTTCTTTACATGACATCTGTGCAGTTGCAACTTGGGCTACGCCACATACCTTCATCAATCATTACAAATTGGATTTGGCCTCCAGGGGAAGAGCATCTTTCGATTCTATGGTGCTCAGGAATGTCCTTCCATGAGAGCCTCCCAGGAATAGAGGTAGCTGGGGACTCTGTCCCATGCGTAAGGAATGAACGAGGATTAACAATATCAGATAAAGAAGTTATGTCTTACCATAATGTTCCACCTGTATTGTTGATCCTCATTCAGTCATTACGACCCTCCCTCCTGTGGTTTCTAGTGGACCTCACCATCCGGTTCTCTTAGGTTATTTGACCAGAGGTAGCCTCTACCTTCTTTGACTTGCAAACTCAATCTGAGGTAAATGGGAGAGGGGGATTGTGGGTAAGAGTTTAGCTCGAGAGATTGAAGCTGACGCAAGCTTGGAAAATGGCCAGCTCTGAACCGATACCCATGTGTAATGACTGAACGAGAATCAACAATACAGATGGAACGTTATGGTAAGACATAACTTCTTTTTATAAAACACTGAAGCTGACCTTCCTTGGATAAGTACCATTATAAAACACTGAAGCTGACTTTCCTTGGATAAGTACCATTATAAAACACTGCAGCTGACCTTCTTTGGATAAGTACCATTATAAAACACTGTAGCTGGCTTTCCTTAGATGATTACCATTATAAAACACTGCAGCTGACCTTCTTTGGATAAGTACCATTATAAAACACTGCAGCTGACTTTCCTTGGATGAGTATCTTTATAAAACACTGCAGCTGACTTTCCTTGGATAAGTACCATTATGAAACACTGCAGCTGACCTTCTTTGGATAAGTACCATTATAAAACACTGAAGTTGACTTTCCTTGGATAAGTACCATTATAAAACACTGCAGCTGACTTTCCTTGGATAAGTACCATTATGAAACACTGCAGCTGACCTTCTTTGGATAAGTACCATTATAAAACACTGCAGCTGACTTTCCTTGGATGAGTATCTTTATAAAACACTGCAGCTGACTTTCCTTGGATAAGTACCATTATGAAACACTGCAGCTGACCTTCTTTGGATAAGTACCATTATAAAACACTGAAGTTGACTTTCCTTGGATAAGTACCATTATAAAACACTGCAGCTGACTTTCCTTGGATAAGTACCATTATGAAACACTGCAGCTGACCTTCTTTGGATAAGTACCATTATAAAACACTGCAGCTGACTTTCCTTGGATGAGTACCTTTATAAAATGCTGCAGCTGACTTTCTTTGGATATGTACCATTATAAAACACTGCAGCTGACTTTTCTTGAATAAGTACCATTATAAAACACTGCAGCTGACTTTCCTTGGATAAGTACCATTATAAAACACTGCAGCTGACTTTCCTTGGATAGCTACCATTTTAAAACACTGCAGCTGACCTTCTTTGGATAAGTACCATTATAAAGTACTGCAGCTGACTTTCCTTGGATAAGTACTATTTTAAAACACTGCAGCTGACTTTCCTTGGATAAGTACCATTATAAAACACTGCAGCTGGCTTTCCTTGGGTAAGTACCATTATAAAACACTGCAGCTGACTTTCCTTGGATAAGGAGGATTATAAAACACTGCAGCTGGCTTTCCTTGGGTAAGTACCATTATAAAACCACCTCTAGCTTTGGACAAAATATTTAATTTGCACTACTTGGTAACTATGTAGATCCTCATCAAGACAGACACTGTAGCAGTTACCTGTGTAATGAGAAGACAGTCTCAGGACCATTCTAGAACACACCCACACCCCTCAGCTGATCCTGAGTGCCCTCCTCATTCACAGTGCCTTATTAACCTAACAAACCTCCCTCAGACTTTCTGAAACCCATGTTCAGGGGCAATGAGGAATATGGAACATCTTTAATAGCTTTGTATATGTTCCTGATGAGGATTTATATTTATGCTCCATGTTCCTACTCCTGACACACACACGTGCTGTCATAGGGAAGGACACGCACTGGGTATCCTGGCATACTATCCAGCCTTTGCTATGACTCAGCCAGTGCCATCTTGCCCCAAACAGAATACCCCCACATGTCCCCAACCTCCAATGGAGAGGAACTGTTCATCCATCCTGTCAAACCAGCACCTCAGATGCCCAAGGCACTAACTGTAGAGAGGGCTTTATCCCTCTGTGGCACACTGCTTGTTCAAACACCCCAGTATACTTTTGGTCTAGTCCACTGCTCTTTCACATTATGCTTTGCAGACTACCATTGATTGCATTTCTGTAAAAATAAAGGTCATGGGAACTACAACTGCTTTATTAGAATGAACTCTGATGTTACCTGAAAAAAGCTTATTTCTGGAGTCATAGCAGAATAGAATGCTAGCAGCTATCTGGCTGAAATGGTTTGATTTCCCATATGAGGTGCTTAGCCTGTCAGCTGCAAATGAGATGAAGAGTTGATTGGATTTCTGTATTTCGTAGGTTTTGGGTGTAATGCGCAAATAATTGTCTGCTATAGTCCATCTATTGTAAGATTCTTTTCCTTCAGCTTTTAGTTGAGGATAACAAAGAAAAGAAAATGCCTGTCATGGCATTTGGCATAAATAATTCAAGGGACCATAAAAATAATAATAGGGGGTCCAACATCATAGCATTCACAAGTCGCTTATGTGTGAATTCACGCATGGTGGAGGTTGGAGAATTAACGCATAAAGTTGTTGTCTTGGGGGGGAATAATGTATAGAAATTAAGAGCATTGTGGTGCTAACAGATAGAGAAGTATATAGGTCCATCAGAAATGTATCCTTACTGCACTGTGAAGAGTGACATATTCATATTTTCACAACAGCCACGTGTGACCACCCTAATCAATAACACCAGTACAGAGTGAGCTGCTGGGGGACCCATCCAATACGGGGCTGGGGTCATACAGTAGCAATAACACTATAATTCCATTACTGTTATATAACTAAATTCTTCCTCTTTTACATAGGATAAATCATTTTAAACATCTGGACACCAGAGAAGGAAAGGTAGGGTGAAACTACTATTTGAGAAGTCATATGCCATTTCTAAAAAAACACCAAGGGGGTGAAATGTTTGATACATAAAGCTTTATCTACTGAGCACTGTCTTTTTAATATTGTCATACCACTTCAATGAGTACTATTAGTGGTTCAAAAAGAATGAGTTACACCTTTTGGCATTCATTCTGCCGCCTGAGAATAAAAAATTGTGTCCTTGTGACATTATACTGCACCCCATATGGGAAAAACAGTTTAACATTTTGCATTTTCACTTACAAGACAGGATATGAGTTTCTGAAATAGCACAGTGTCCCACCCCATGGTGTTTTATGCCTGTAGCACTAAATATTAATTATGAACATACACAGTCTTTTCCATGCCACTAATTTTATACAGCTCTAAGTGATCCATATTTCTTTTATACAAATCTTTATTTCTGCTAATATAGTTTAAATTTGATAACAGAGAAGCTGCATCCCTTTCCAAAAATGATGTCTGATTGCCCCTATACATCACAGCTGTAATAGATGTATAGATGTTCCACGGCCACTGAGTCTCATGATCATTCTCACCTTATCAGTACCCTCCCTCAGGTAGCCCCACCTTTCTCCAGTAGGACCATAGCAATTAATACTGAACTAAATCTGAGGATAGCTTATGTGTAAAGGAAGATAGTGAGTTAAACTTGTTAACATATAGAGGAAGTTTATTCTAGAGGTTTGGGAATAGTTGGGTTTGAAACCTATCCCTTCATTATGTTTGATTTATCTGTTGTTACCCTAGTTCTAGTATTGTTGGCGAACATCCGAAGTTTGTCTTTAAAAATAAAAACCTTGAAGCATCTACTCTGCCAGAAGGATGGCTTCCATTATAACTCCAATTGGAACAAACAAGGCACCCTTCGATGTGGCAGATGCTCTGCTTGTAGAACTATAGATGTACTTATTATTTTTAAACATCCCATCAGTGGACTGGAATACACCATTTCGTGTAAAGCTGACTGTAATACGCAGCATTTAGTGTACCTCGCTACTTGCCAATGCTGCACTGCCTATTATGTAGGCAAAACAGATCAAATCTTTAAAAATAGAATATTTAGGCATCTGAGAGATATTCGTAATAAGGACGTTAAGAATGCCCTTGCTTGTCACGCTGCTCAATTTCCAGGACACTTTTTTAAGTTTAAGGTTATTGAAGTTACATCTAAAGGGATGAAACTAGGAGATATCACCAACAATACTGAAAGGAATGAAACCAAATAGACCATAAATTTGAAAGCAGACAAGCCGCCTGGTTTAAACACTGCAGCTCCTCTGAGGCCTATTCTGAAGCATAGGAGAACAGCCATTGGTTGATGTGAAGGTGTGTTTTTTTAAGTGCTCTGATTGGCAGGTTTTCTGATTGGAGCTCAAGGATGATACCTGGCTGTGATTGGCTTGTAATACTCTGACTGATGATTGGTTTATGCAAATAAGTACTTCTCTTCAAGCTTGTTGATTGGCGGTTTTCCGATTGGTTCTTTGGCAGAACAAAACTGAAGCCGATTGGTTGTGCATATCATTTAAAAGCATGTTGTTCCTGTTTCCCTTTACAATCTGAAGAAGGTATTTCTGAAAGCGCTTATCATTTGAAAGGGATTTTATTTTTGTCTTGCCAAGTTTTATGTCTCAAGTCTTCAGTAAAAGATTTGTGTTCATCTTTTTTGTTGGATTTTAACAAGTTTGCCAGTCATCTGTGGTGGTGTCACTGCTTTTCTCTTTGGATTTTGTTCTCTGTAACAGTGCACCTTCAGCAGTTACAGGTTTATTTTATATTCATGTTCTAGTATTGGTGGAGATATTAGGCTTGCAGAGAAACAGGATGTAAAGGAAAATTGGGTCACAAATGGTACAGCAAGCAAGACTGAGATCGTCCCTCAAAAGTCTAACACACTGAATAAAAGGATAGACTTGGCAGGACGAGGACTTTAGGTCTCTGATCATTTTGCTTAGGAACCATTGTGGTCTTTCTAATTATTTGGTATGTTTAGTGGCATACATCAGAAAAGTGACATTAGATCAATAACTGGCCTTATGAATGCTAAATACAAGGGAGCGATTACTTCTTTAGACTTTGATGATACTCCTTTGTCAACAAGTTGGGCTGTATAAAAAAAAAAAAAAACAAACAAACAGTGTGTGAACATGCAGCCTTAAACAAAAATTCAAAAACATTAACCCCAGGGTCACGCAGTACTAACACTTACACCAGGGGCCCAAATCCATAGACCTATTGGAAATTTCAGCAGGAGCAAAGTTCTAACGTGAAAAATTCCTCAGCAACCACCATTAAAAAACCTTTTTTAACCAACTTTATTTTATTTTATTTAAAAGGAATGGTCAAGCGCGTTTGTTCTCAATCATCAGGACTTCAACAGAACCATTTCAAAAGTACCATAAGCATTAATTAAATAGTTTAACATAGATCACATGATTACAACACAATGAATTATTTAAAAAGCACAATAACTTTAAGATTTTAATTATGTTAATTACTTGTGTAAAAAGGCTTCAATACAGATTATCATATGCTAATAAAAACAAAATGTGTTTAAAACTCATCAAAAGTATTTACCTATACAAAGTAATTAAAACAGAATATTTGAACAAAAGTGAATATTAAATAACCAAAACCAAAGTTGAGCAGCCCTAAGTTTCAGAACAGGTGCAATGGATATGGTAGCACTTTACTATCACGAAATACTGAAATCTCGAATTTCAGTATCTCAAGACGAAAATGCCGAAAGTGCAGTTGAGCAAAATTGAACTTGATCGAATTTGAAGTGTTGAATTTGCGGTTGTGGTGGCGCGGGATGTGAGATTTGCTGTGTTTATAAGGTACAGTGTGCTGTGGGATATGGTTTGCCTGCCATTGTGTGGATATATGTGGAGATTCAGCTAAGTGCTGTTTTTTTAAGGTTTTGGGTAGGGATTTGAGTGCATGTGAGTGTGATGGGAAGTTTTAGGTGTTGGTTAGGGTAGGTAGATAAGAGTGTGAGCATGTAAGTGTTGAGAGGGGTGGTGTTTGTACATATGTGGTTTGTGTTTGTGCAAGGGGAATATAGAGTATGTAGTGGTGTGTTTGGTGTCTTTGTCTTTTTAGTGTGACCTCGGAGTTAGTATATATAAGTAGTGGGGGTGTGGGGGCGCAGCCCCCCACATGGTGGGTGCAAGGGGGTTTGCCCCCCTGCTTATATGTAGTGTAGGTGTGTGTATTTGTGTTGTGTTTGTGTGTGTTTTGTTGGTTTGTTGTAGTATGGGGAGGAAGGTGTATGTATGTTTGTTTGTGTGGTGGAGGGTGTATTTAAAAGTCGCAATTTTGAATTTCGTGCTTTTCGGGTTTCGATATTGTGAATGTTCAGCTTTATAGTCTCGAGATACTGAAATTCGAGATTTCAGTAGTTCAAGATTATAAAGTGAATCCATGGATATATATTCATTTAAACCATTGTCGTTCATCATCATCATCTTCTTTCGGCTGTTCCCGTTAGGGGTCACCACAGCGGATCATCTGTTTCCATTTCTTCCTGTCCTCTGCATCATGCTCTTTCACAGCAACCGCCTAAATGCCCTCTCTCACCACATCCATAAACCTCATCTTAGGCCTTCCTCTTTTCCTCTTACCTGGCAACTCCATCCTTAGCATCCTTTTCCCAATATACCCAGCATCCCTCCTCAGCACATGTCCAAACCAACGCAATCTCGCCTCTCTTGCTTTGTCTCCAAACTGTCCAACCTGAGCTGACCCTCTAATATACTGATTCCTAATCCTGTCCATCCTAGTCACACCCAGTGCAAATCCTGTTATCTTTAACTCTGCCACATCCAGCTCTGACTCCTGCCTTTTCAACAATGCTACTGTCTCCAACCCATATAACATAGCTGGTCTCACTACCCTTGTGTAGACCTTCCCTTTCACTCTTATTGGTACCCGTCTGTCACAAATCACTCCTGAAACTCTTCTCCACCCATTCCACCCTGCCTGTACTTTCTTCTTCACCTCTCTTCCACACTCACTCACCATTACTCTGAACTGTTGATCCCAAGTACTTAAACTCATCCACCTTTACCAACTCTACTCCCTGCATCCTCACCATTCCTCTACCCTCCCTCTCATTTACACACATATATTCTGTTTTAGCCCTGCTGACCTTCATTCCTCTCCTCTCCTCTCTAAAGCATATCTCCACCTCTCCAGGGTCTCCTCAACCTGGTCCCTACCCTCACTACATATCACAATGTCATCTGCAAACATCATAGTCCACGGGGCCTCCTGTCTAATCTCATCTGTCAACCTGTCCATCACCACTGCAAATAAGAAAGGGCTCAGAGCTGATCCTTGATGTAGTCCTACCTCCAACTTAAATGTATCTGTCACTCCCACCACAGTCCTCATCAATGTCACACTACCCTTGTACATATCTTGTACCACTCTTACATACTTCTCTGCCACTCCCGACTTCCTCATACAATACCACAACTCCTCTCTAGGCACCCTGTCATATGCTTTCTCTAAGTCCACAAAGATACAATGCAACTCCTTCTGACCTTCTCTGTATTTCTCCAACAACACTCTCAGAGCAAATATTGCATCTGTAGTGCTCTTTCCTGGCATGAAACCATACTGCTGATCACTAATCATCACCTCCCTTCTTAACCTAGCTTCCACTACTCTTTCCCATAACTTCAAGCTGTGATTGATAAATTTTATCCCTCTGTAGTTACTGCAGCTCTGCACATCACCCTTATTCTTAAAGATAGGTACCAAAACACTTTTTCTCCACTCCTCAGGCATCCTCTGACTTTCCAAAATTTCATTAAACAATCTGGTTAAAAATTCCACTGCCATTTCTCCTAAGCACCTCCATGCTTCCACTGGTATGTCATCTGGGCCAACAGCCTTTCCATTCTTCATCCTCTTCATAGCTGTCCTTACTTCCTCCTTACTAATCTGCTTCACTTCCTGATTCACTATCCCCACATCATCCAACCTTCTCTCTCTCTCTCATTCTCTTCATTCATCAGCCCTTTAAAGTACTCTTTCCATCTACTCAACACACTCTTCTCACTTGTGAGTACATTTCCCTCACTGTCCTTTATCACCCTTACCTGCTGCACATCTTTCCCAGCTCTGTCCCTCTGTCTAGCCAATTGGTACACGTCCTTTTCTCCCTCTTTAGTGTCCAATCTCTCATACAACTCTCTATATGCCTTATCCTTAGCCTTCACCACCTCTCTCTTTGCCATGTGCCTCATCTCCTTATACTCATGTCTACTTTCTTCATCTCTTTGACAATCCCACTTCTTCTTCGCCAGCCTCTTCCTCTGTATACTCTCCTGTACTTCCTCATTCCACCACCATGTCTCCTTGTCTTCCTTCCTCTGTCCAGATTTCACAGCAAGCACCTTCCTAGCAGTCCCCTTACTAGCTCTGCTGTAGTTACCCAGCTATTCAGTAACTCTTCATTGCCTCCCAGTGCCTGTCTTAACTCTTCCCTGAACTCCACCTCACAATCACCCTTTTTTAACTTTAAACCATTATCGTTAGAGGTGTTAAATTTTAAATTGCCATAATAACTTCCTCAGTTCTGATTTTGTCTCCCAAGAACCTCCTATGTTGCCCAAAGATACTGTTTCTATAATACCAAAAAGAAACTTTTGGAAATTATCACATATCTGGCCATGCCTACATAGTGAATTATCTGTGTTCCCTTTAGTAATAGCATACAATGGCATTTGGAAATGCCACTCCATTTTCTCGCATAATAACACAAACACTTTTGACTTATAGCTATGTAGACCCCTTAGTGGCACAACTGCCATCACCCAAGATTCTCCTAGTAGGTGTATTTCCCAAAATAACTTCCATCTCCTACAAAATGTAAGTACATGGATTACCTGAACCACACGTCCTTGTACCTTTATGTATTTCCTTTATACCGGTAATGTTTTGATGTTCAAATATTTGTTTTAAGTTTTTACCCATTTTAAACACAAAGATGAGTGTCATACCCAAAGCCTTATAGATTAATTCATCTATCTTAAAGATACTCCAGTTTTTTATAATAATATCTTTTATACCATTTATAAATCCACTATAAGTCCCAACTAAAGAGTGTGAAAAGATAAACTTGCATGTTGTTACATATGGGTAACTCATTGTTTGACATGGGTTACATATGGTTGTCTTGTCCTAACAATGGTATATATTTAGTACCCCACTTTGGATAAGTTCATAACTAATGTCATTCAACAACTCTGGTAGATGCCCTCTATCTAAAAACAGCTTAGTCACAAACTCTACATAGTTATATGTCAAAAGTGTTCATGTTATTATGTGAGAAAACAGAGAAGCAGTTCTGGAAAAGATTTTACAAGCACTTGTATGTTATTACTAAAGGGAACACAAATAATTCACTGTGGAGGCATGCCCAGATTTGTGATAATTTCCAAAAGTTTCTGTTTGGTATTACAGAAATAATACCTTTGGATAACAGGAGGTTCTTGGGAGACAAAATTAGAAATGAGGGAGTTTTTATGGCAATTAAAATTGAATACCTCTAATGATAATGGTTTAAATGAATATAACATGTTCTGAAACTTAGTGCTGCTCAACTTTAACTGGCGTTTGTTTTTGGTTATTTAATATTCACTTTTGTTCAAATATTATGTTTTAATGAACTTTATACATAAATACTTTTGATGAACTTTAAACATATTTTTTTATTAACATAGGGTAATTTGTATTGAAGCTTAACAATACAAGTAATTAACGTAATTTAAGTCTAAGTTATTGTGCCTTTTACATAATTGATTGTTTTAATCATGTGATCTATGTTAAATGCTTTAATTAATGCTTATGGTACTTTTGAAACTGTTCTTATGAAGTCCTGATAATGGAGGGCGAAAGCGCTTAACCTTTCCTTTTAAATAAAATAAAATAAAATTAGTTATAAAAGTTTTTTTTCATTAGTGGTTGGTCAGGAATTTTTCCTGTTACAACTTTGCTCCTGTTGAAATTTCCACGCCTGGAGATGATGTCTTTGGGCTATATAAAAGGATTTCCTGACAGCCATTGTTACATGATGGCCAAAATAGAGAGAGCTATCAACCTAAGTACCCAGTTCCCTAATTACATTTTGGTGTTGTAGAGGTGTGTTTTTGAGACAGTAGTATGACAGCAGAATATATACATTTATGCCAGATGACTTTGCCAGTAGCATAAAACAGGAGCTTTGTAATTAGCTTTGCTAAGACTGGAATAGCCCACAAATTTAAAAAGGAAAGCTGTGCTAGCACATTCCATCAGTTATTATTAGATGAGCTTGAACATTTTTCTTAGGAACCTTCATTTATATGACTATCACTTCAGGTATAGGTTTGTGAAAATATCCTCTGTGTTACTGCAGCTATAAAAAGAAATGTAGGAAGCTCCAACATCTGATTAAACAAATACTGGCACCATTTCAAGCTACCTCTAACATATACACTGTGCATAGTACCTGGTCTCCTGACATTTCACCTCCAAGTACTTATTTTTAAAGTGATGGACACAGAGCCAAGAACATAATAGCAGTATTAACGCTTTCAATACCACTATTAGTGTTCTTATGTTCCACTGCAGTGTGTCTAAAACCATATGCCCAAATGTTTATCTGCTGATGTAACTGCTAGCATTTCTTTCAGCTGTCCTCTATTTCTCATAATGGCCCTGATTTTACTTGATATGTTTATCTTTCCCTTGTAAAACTTGTGATTTTCTGGCAAATCATTGGGGATTGCAGATACTAAATAATGATAAGACATTTGAGTTTCAGTCTTCATATCCTTAAGAAATTGTTTGCCAATGTAAAACCATGTATTCTACCAGCCTTCTATGTATATATTGCCTCTGATTCTGACACTAAGAAGCTGAGAGCTATGCACTGGGATCTAGATCAGGTAAGTTGCTTATTTTGGCATAAATGAGTTCTGCTATGACATGCTCCATGGCTTTGCATACAAGGCAAGTGGTGTTGATGAGCCTATAATTACCCATGTCCATAGAATGGCTGCCCTTGTATAGGGGTGTCACAGTGCTTGTTCTTCAGGCATAGGACACAAACCCTGTGAATAGGCTGAGGTTATACAGTTTAAGTACAGGCCCTGATGAAAAAGCAGCCTTGTATGTTGTTTGGTCTGACAGAAGCATTATTATTATTATTATTCTGTGACAGACGATATGTTCCAAAATGATTTCAGAGGATACTAGATTTTCTGGGACAGTGGGGTAACAGTGTAGGTAAAAACGTAAAGTTCCTTTAATAAAGCACATTAGCAAAGAAACTAATCAAAATAGTATCAATTCCCTCCTTATTTTAACTGTAGGACAGTTCTATAATGCACTTTTTCTTAATAGCTTCAGTAGCAGCAATTAGTTATCAGGAGTGGTGTAAGCACTTTCATTTTCTGTGGTATATACTGTCAACACTCCACAGAATACCTAGAAACTAAGATGTCACTGCAGCTGACATGTTTTGCAAACATCTTTATACATGTTTCAGTGACTGCAGTGATATTTCAGGTCAGGTCCTATGTTCATCTGGAATGGATTATTTTCTATTCTGTACACAAGGGATGACTGGAATGTGGAGAACATGGTGGTAATAATTGTGACTCTGACCTAGGGTCAGACAAGGGTGTACCAGGCTGTCCAGTGTCAAGACGTATGTTTCTAGCTCTGCTAACTAGCCGTGAATTCCAACTATGAACCTTTACGTTGGTTCAGTTTACCCACTACTTCTCTTTTGGGGAGCTGAAATTCCTTCATTAGAGTTGACACTGAGCCAAGACTCAAACTGGTATTGACATTTCCATGAATAAAAACCATGTTTGTGTAGTCAGTACATTCATTTGATTCAGCAATAAGATCACATGGTTTATGAATCTAAATTCCAACAAGAGTAGCTCCTTTCTTAATTTTATGTGAGGACCTAAAATGTGCCAGCAAACTATTTCAGTTTATTGGGAACAAAATGAAATTAATTCCCAGAAATTAAAGCAGGGTTTGAAGTTCTGAATTCAGGATAATTCTTAGGATGCTGCTCTGTCTGAGAATGGCACAGCTGGATGCTCTAAAAACAGACTTTTACTGCTGTTTAGAAGAAGCATGACTACAATGGTAGAAAGTGACTTCTGTGGCAACAGGTTCTACTGACACAGCAAGACCACCTACCACTTGTGTGCCTCTCAGAAAAATTTCCCCAACCTATAGGTGCAGCAGCTGAGGTTCCACCTCTTAAGGTGGAGACTTAAGTTTGAAAAGGAACTTGGGTCACTGGTGGCCCAGGATAGGAGATATAGCCCTTACATGTAATACTACATGTTTAAAAGATAGTAAAAATGAATAGCAGACTGTGATATTCTAGTACAGGGCAAGGACAAATTGCTTTCCTCTGGACTAGTTTAAGATGGAGACGGACAGATGCATGATATCACTGCTTTTACATCACAGATGTAGAAGTCTGGCCATATATTTTCATGAAGCATCAGCAAGCACTCAGGAGCAGCCAATGGAATATCTCAGTTTGTACCCACATATGTGTCATTTAAGTAGGTAAGAACATGCCCAAAGGATCCATTCTGAGAGTAATTAACTGCAGGAACAGCAGTCTCTCTAACCATGCCACCAAGCAGTAGGATCATTAGCCATCCCAATACAAGCCATAGGTAATAGGGGATACACCAGAAACTGGTAGTCTGGGGAGGTTGTAATATGCAACTCCTGATAGGTATTAAACTCTTTAGAAATATGTTTTCGCTCTTCCCCTCACCACACTGATCTCAAGTCATTAGGGATAGTCCTTTGTCTGACATATTATTCCTCCTTCTGGACTGGTGTTAGCATTTTGGGGGCCCCCAGCAAATGTCAATTTCGGGGACCCTAGGCACTTCAAGTCTAAGTATCACCCTGGCACTGCCACCCCCTCCTAAGAAACCTTTTAGTTCATGCTGCAAACTTTTAGGAGTAGTATGCACAGACAGACCTGTAGCTACAATGCTGTTACATTATAACACACACACACACACACATATATCCTCCAGTGCTTCCCTCTGTTTCCCCCATCATGAGCTCCCCACATCATGCACATAACTTTTTTCTTACTTTTCTCACATTTTGCCTTGCTGTTCAGCTTTTTCAAAAAGCCATGACTTTCTATATATTCTGATGTGCATTTTAATTGTTTATTTTTTTTTACAATCTTTTCGTCCAATGACGGTTTTAACAGAAATTATGACTAAGGAAGGAAATTTGGTGTGTTGTTGTTCAATTTTAGTTTTCCTTGCATCCTTTCAACAGACTTTTCCTGACCAAGACAGCACATTAATACCCATTTAGGAAATAACTCATTTAAGCCAGAGCCCCCAGCAGCCATTGGTTACAGATTCTCTGAAATGCATTTTCCCAACCTTTTAATCCAATGGTGATCTAAACAAAAATCAAGACTAAAAAAAGTTTCAGTCTTCTTTTTTAGAAGGAAGACATATGTTGTGCTGAAAGCTTAACATTCAAAGCTGCCAAAATAGTATCCCACAATAAAATAACAAGACAATTTCTGTGAGGATAAACTTATCCTATCTGGGAATACTGCCTGCCACCCTAACCCCACAAAAAGGTAGTCACTGCCTATCCATCCCTCTTGTATTAGATTGGGATAAAAGTAGAGGTTCAAGTTGCCACAGTCATGTATTTCAAGTGACTGGTGGCATACATAGACATAGCATGCATCCCAGGTCATCACCCCTACCCCCCCCCAAAGGCAGCCACTTGTACATGTGCTAGATGTGTGATTCTGAGGAAAGTGAAAAAAAAATAATGATTACAGTAATGTATTCTACTTTGTTGATCCTAGACAGTACAATGCCCCAACTCAAGCTACAGTAACATTCTTTGTACATCTCTGAGGTCTGCCAGAAAATTAAAAGAAACATTGACCGCACTGTCCCCAGCTTAAACACAAGCTATAATGACCTCCTGTGCAGACCTCTAAAGTTAGACTGTGATGAAAATTAAAGCAGTAACAAAACCCTCCCATGACCTACAGCAACTTTCTGTACACACATGTATCTCAGTAGGGTTAGGTGCAGCTGAGAGCAGAGGCCATTATTAGCGTTAGCCTAACAGGGTCATATCACAGCCCTGATCAGGTTAAACAGTGTAATCAGAAAATGAATACATTTTTTTGTTTCCTCAATTTTCTCCAACCAGTAATGGCTTTCGTGGGGCCCCTACACAGTCAAGGCTGATTAAGAGGGCTTCCCTGTATCCATTTATATAGTCTGGGGAGTGGGATCCACCAGACTGCTAAAATATCTAAGTTTCTGAATGCGCTGGGATATATTTCATGCACTACTTTTGAAATGTAATTACTTGTTAGCTGCATATACCCAGAAGAATAATGTATGTGTCTCGGCATTATTGGGTGGGTGCACAGCTAAAAGTCTGCAATATTTTTCACTTAGCACAAAAAAAATTCCAAAATCACAAACTAAGAAATACTTGCTGCTGAAAGCCAAACAGTCCAAAACCAAGCAATAAAAACTTCAAATGTTGTTCAAGAAGTGAAATACAATCCAGTAAAAGTGTAAAACACAGGTTTAATCCAAGAAATGCTGTACAATCCAGTAAGCATATAAGCGCTTTCATTTTAAACCCTTTAAAACTTCATCAGATACAAGTTGTAACAGTTCTAGAGCCATTCAAATAAACTTCACTGGTCATGTGATCCTTTTGAAATTTTAAAGCAACATTCCCCTATTATACACATCCCCCAAAAAGTATATATTGTCATTAAATTCATGCCCTAGTATACATGCTGTTTTAATTGTTGTACTATTAAAATTAGTTCATGTGGATGTCATGCACAGTAATCTTTATAAATAAACCATTAATAATAATAAAATTAAAAATAAAAATAGCAGCAAGGTGATTTTTTTTTTTTTAACAATTTATCTCTCCCATTTAGTTTCAGGATGGGAGCAATACTGACATGATCATTTAGTCCTGGATACCTGTATTCCTCTAGTTGCAGTTGCCATTTTAATTCATGTTGCTCCAGTATTACTGTCCAAGGACCCCCCTGCTTTTCTTTCGCCACGCTTTCTAATATGCCAAATTTAAAAGAGTGGTCAGAGTGTTCACTTAGATGCCTAAACAGTGCATTGGTGGTTCTTTTTTTTTTTTATTTCATATAAATGTTCATAAATACGATTATGGAACTTTTGCTCTGTTTTTCCCATATAAAACCCATCAAATCCCTGAAATTATGCGATGTAAATTATGCTTGTGGTGTCAGTTGCATTTACCCTTTATGTTTAATTTTCTTCCCTTTAGGTTGATTTGAGTGCCCTCAAGTATGTGTTTGCAGTAACTGCATCTCCCACATTTTGAAATCCTGTTAGTTAAAGCATTTGCCACTTTTCTTTTTGCTTCAACCATGTTTTTTATGTTACTGCCTCTTCTATAAATAATAGTGGGCATTACCCTTATGTCATTGATTATGTTTGGGTGTTCTTATAGCACCTTTTAGTTTTTGTTCAAAATCCATTATATACTACCATTAGCTTTATTAAAGGTGGTAATAAAGGCATTATGATATTTTTATGATTACCATGATTTCTAGTAGTACTGGTAGTTACCTTATTTTGTAAGTTCCTTGTCAAAATGGGTTGATAAAATCCATTTTTAACTTCTATTGTTAACTCATTTAATAATTCTGATGGGTAACCTCTTCTAGTTAACAACCCTACTAGGGTATCCACTTCTTTATAGTAGTCTTCATCTAAGGTGTTCATTCTGGCCACTCTAACCAATTGGCCCTTTGCCACTGCCCTTTTCTACTTAAAGGGGTGGCAGCTGGTGAAGTGGAGTAACATATTTGAATATATTGGTTTCCTGTATATACTAGCTGCATATTCCCATAATTCTTCCTAAGCATAACATCCAAAAATGGCATCTCATTTTTGTTGTATTGGCATGTAAACTTATGGAACTCTGCACTTTCATTAATATACCGTAGAAAGTTTTTTTAATGTAGCCTCATTATTTCCCCATATAAGGAAGATGTCATCCATATAGCGCAGGTAGAATTTAATACTGTCTGTGTGGACACTTATGCACAAACCTCTTTTCCCACTCCAACATGACTACATTTCCCAAAAAGGACCCCACTGGGGAGCCCATGGCCACTCCTTTTTGTTTATAAAGTTCTTCCTTGAAGTATATGTAGTGATTGGTGAGAACTATTTCTAAGAGTTCTATGACATTATTTACTATAGTCTGGTCCTGGTTTTTGTTTTCCAAGTAATCCCTAGTCCATTCTAGGGCTATATTGTGTGGAATGATGGTATATAGATCCCTTACATCTATATAGTCATAATATCTTCCTTTTCAAATTTAATAGTGTTCATTTTGGACAGGAAGTCCCAAGAGTCACTACAAAGATGTTGTTCTTGTGTTAGAAAATGTTTGCACTTAGAGTCAATATACTGAGCGCGTGGAGCAGTGATAGAGCCCCTACCACTATTGTTCTCATAGGTGGATCGTTAACTGACTTGTGGATTTTAGGGACTCCAAAAATTGTAGTGATTCTGGGTGATGTAACACTTAAATATTTAAATTCATCCATTTCTATTCTTCTCTCTATGAACATTTCTCTGATTTGATTAGTTAGTCTCAAATATGCACTGTTTAACTCTGCTCTACTACTTCTTTCATATGTTTCTGCTTGTAACATTCCATTTATGTTGTTCTTGTATGTTTCCTGCTTCATAATTACAATATCCCCACCCTTGTCGGGTTTCATGACCCGTAATTCATTGAAATGTATGAAATCCATAATTTCTTCCCCAATGTCATTACTGTTGTTTTTGCTTCTTTTTTGTTATTGCTCTCATAATGAGCCCTTAAATCAATTTCACACATTTTTTCAAATATATTTAGAGTGGGATGTACTGGTGGGTTGTATAAGCTACTTATTTTTAATGTATCATAAATGCTATTACTGTTGTCCTGTTTAAATAACAGTTGAAAATTCATTCTACGTATATATAATTTTAAATCAATTAATACATTAGTCAAGTTCATTTCACTTTTGGGTACAAAATTCATACCTTTTGTAAATTAATCAGCTACATCTGTCCATATAGAGTTTTCAGTGTAGTTATATAACTTAAAGTCCTTTCCCTTGTTGTATACAATGACTGGGCCCTCTCTCCAATCCACGTCCGCTTCATGTCCTGGTTTAGTTTCTGTTCTTTGAACTATAATGTTCTCATCCCCATGTGTGTTCAGGTATTCCTCCTCCAGTGTGGTGGTGTATTGCCTTGATAATAGGTGTTCCCTTTGCCCTGAAATGGGCCCTTCACATAGTTCTTCCTGTTATAATATACTTTTGTTGATTCTGTAGTCGTTCCGACCTCCTGAGTAATGAAAAATCCTGCTGGTAGTTAGGGTTGTTGGGTGAAAAGTTGTTATTGTGCCAGTGTTCATCACTGATATTGTTTTCTTGTTCCATACTGGTATAGTTATCCCCTCCTGTTCCCATTGCCTGGTTGCCGGACTGTTCATCAAAACCTTTCCAACTTTGTGAAGTCGATGGTGGGGGCGTAGGCCTTTCCCATTTCATACTCTCTTCTATCTCATTCGTATTTTGTCATCTTATATAACTTAGTTTTTGCAATACTTTGTTCTATACTGCAAAATACTCATCCATGCTCAGTTTTGTAGTCCCGGTATGATTTATCATTAACAATACTATCATTTAACCTTGTGACCTCTGTAGTTAATTTGTCGATGAACTTATTGTTATGGTGAACTATGAGTTCCATAAACTCACACCCTTGCTTGTCAAAGAGAGCCACAAGATCTTTGTGTAAAGGTGAATTGATGTTTGTCCCAGTGGGATACCTCCACTGCCTAAAGCTCTTCGGCACTCTGTTTGCTTTAATATTCTCCAATAAGTAAAAATTCTCCAACTGCAACTTTTTTAGCTTAAACAGTTTTTTATCCAGTAATTCCAATCTTCATGAAACATCTGTTGTTTCTATAACATTGTTCTCATTAGTAAATCCAACCCCTTTTTGGATCTATTCATTAATGTTAGGAATATTATTCCATGCTGTTACTCCATTAATGCTATGCCCCACTGTTGTATTACTACCAAAATGACCTAAGTTGTTACTTACACTTGTTGTATTGGCCAGTTAATTGGTAGTTTGCTGAGTCACAGAAGTGTTTCCAACCTGTCAGCCCCAGCAGGGTTACTGGAACTAGGAGCAGGCATGTATAGGCAAGCTCACCAGCCTGAACATAAACCCCTATGTCACAAGATGGGTTGCCAACTGGCTCACGGACAGAACCAACATGGTGAGAGTTGCAGGAGCTAGGTCCGACTCTATACTGGTTACAAGTGGCATTCCCCAGGGCTCAGACCTAGGATCCCTCCTGTTCGGCATATACTTCTCAGAGATACAGGCAAGCACAGGAGGACTATGGCTAACCAAGTTAGCAGATGACTGCAAACTAGGGACTATAATTGACTCTCCGGCTGACACAGACATCCTTCAAAAGGATCTCACTGAGACAGATACTTGGTGTCAAAATCATGGCCTCAAGCTAAATGCCAAAAAGCACATAGTCATCCCCTTTAGAAAAAAACAAAGTACCCACAAACTACCACATAGGTTGTAGTCTCCTAAATACAGAAGACGTAATAAGGGATCTGGGGGCCCAAGTAGATAGTAATCTCACATTTGATAATCACATTGCCAAAGTGGTTAGAAAATCCTTCTACGTGGCCCACCTAATCACAAAAGGGTTCACATCCAGATCAAAAGAGGTCATTGTGCCCCTCTACTCATCACTCATCAGACCCATCATAGAGTACAACGCCCCATTTGGGATGTACCTTACAAGACACCTGCAACAGCTAGAAAGACCACAGAAGTACCTCACCAAGAAGATCACTGGCCTCAAACAGATGCCCTATGCAGCTCGACTGAAGAAACTCCAGCTGTACTCTGTTGCATACCGCCTACTTGTAGGTGATCTCTGCCTGACATACAATGCCATGTCCAACCCAGAATTGATGGACATGTTCCACCTAAAGAAAACCTTATCCTCTCAAGCCATTCACTCTAGGGATCTAAACCTCACCACAACAATAAATAGGACATGCTGGAGGGATAGATTCTTGTCCCAGAGACTTCCCATGCTTTGGAACAAGATTCCAATCTACATTAGGCAGAGCTCCTCGCTAACACTCTTCAAGAGAAACCTTGACGAGTGGATGGGAAACAGAAAGTTTTCTCCATGGATTACTTCAGTGGCTCTGCTGGACAGAGGCACAGAGAACTAATCTAAGGGGGCGGCGAAAGCCAACACATTCTGGCTAGGCTTATAAATGCCTTCGGGCAAATAGCCTAGTACTTACCTATGACCCTATGAACCTATAGGGGTGTATTATCCAAACGCTGCAATAGCTGCTGCACTAGTAATGTTAAATTTCCAACTGTTTGCTGCAACACAGTGATTTCCATCGTTTCCAGCTGCCATACCAAACCAGAAGCACAAAAAAAATTTCAAAACCACAAACTAAGGAATACTTGCTGCTGAAAGCTAAACAGTCCAAAACCAAGCAGTAGAAACTTCAAATGTTGTTGAAGAAGTGCAATACAATCCAGTAAAAGTGCAAAACACAGGTTTAATGCAAGAAATGCTGTACAATCCAGTAATTTTAAAGCAACATTCCCCTATTATACACATCCACATTGTTTTTTTTTGCTTTGCTGCTATTTTTATTTTTAATTTTATTATTATTAATGGTTTATTTATAAAGATTACTGTGCATGACAACGACATGAACTAATTTTAATAGTACAACAATTAAAACAGCATGTATACTACGGCTTGAATTTAATGACAATATATACTTTTTGGGGGGATGTGTATAATAGGGGAATGTTGCTTTAAAATTTCAAAAGGATCACATGACCAGTGAAGTTTATTTAAATGGCTCTAGAACTGTTACAACTTGTATCTGATGAAGTTTTAAAGAGTTTAAAATGAAAGCGCTTATACGCTTATTGGATTATACAGCATTTCTTGGATTAAACCTGTGTTTTACACTTTTACTGGATTGTATTGCACTTCTTGAACAACATTTGAAGTTTCTACTGCTTGGTTTTGGACTGTTTGGCTTCCAGCAGCAAGCATATATTTCACTTACACACACACACACACACAGACACAAAGCCATAGCAATACTAGTTTTGTACTTATTTCAGCAAATAGCAATACATTGTGCAACACTGGTACTGCCACACCAGATCAGTGACTGCTGTTTAGAAGTCATCAAACAGAAGCAGGGATTAGTCACTTTTATTTACTTCATTGAGGAGTAATGTCACTGTCTATGATTTCAGATGCCATCCCTGGTTTTGCCTCATACTTTTGCTCTGTCCTTTGTAAAAGGTTTGATTTGCTGGTAAATCATTCCGGATTACAAGCAGTCAATAAATCCAGGCATCAGAGCATTGGTGGAAAAGGTTTTATTCTATTAAATTTTTAAGTGAATTACAATAATATTTAAAACATGTTCCTGATTTTGAGCCTTTTTTACTATTATTTTTGGCACTGCACAGAGTTCTTCAGCAAAGAAGTTAGTTGAGAGTTACAGTATCTGGTGTTCTGCCAGTATTTATAAACTCAGTGAAAGAGAAAACAATCCTTGAAGAGTGAAGCATCAGCTCTTCTTAAAACCCAAGGTGTGTACTGAGATCATTCATCCTGCACTGCTGATCTTCCCAATGATTACCTTGCCCATATTAACTATAAGCTTTATCCTAGCAGAGTCATATCACAACACTGTTCAGGTTAAATACTGTAATCAGGAAATTATTACATTTTTTCTCCCAATTTTCTCCAACTAGCAGCAGCTTTTGTGGGACCCCCCCCCCCACACTCATAGTCAAGAATGATCATTGTCTCCCCTACACAACCACGGACATTGCAGGTACCTAAAGCTGGCTATGTTGTTAGTCTTAGTGGAGTTTTAGTGGAGAGAATTTCCATCAGTCAGGTTTAACTAAGCCAGGGCACTTTGTTAGTGGTAAAATATGTAATGGAATTGTAAACCCTGTTACTTGATAAAACACTGTTACAATAACCAGAGATATCTTTGAATTTTAAAGGAGGTATAAATAAGAGTTATTATTACTCACCTGGTTTGT
The DNA here is from genome assembly GCF_019279795.1 of Protopterus annectens. Lineage (NCBI taxonomy): Eukaryota > Metazoa > Chordata > Ceratodontiformes > Protopteridae > Protopterus > Protopterus annectens. Next base: position 1,586,556,651 of record NC_056739.1, on the reverse strand, counting down.
TAAGTATACAAGATTGCTGCACTAGCTTATTTTGGTTCCACAGACATGTTACCAAATACCAAGCTAAGATAACTTGTTGTAGTTAAGTCCCCCCCCCCTCCAGGAACAGGAGGGCCCCCAGCAACTGCAAATTTCACTGGTGCCTAAAGCCATCTATGCATCTTTCCAGGAGTGAAGTCTGGATGGAGAATCCCTGAAGTCATCACACAGAAGGGGCAGACTATTTATGCTCTTCCCGTAGCTTGACCCTCTTCCAAGTACCATAAATGTAATGAATGACATTAGTGAGGTAAATGTGCATTCCATTTAAAATATCTGTCTGTGCACACCACTCACTGCTGCCAGGCAGTACAAAATCCCATGCCAGCCCATGTACAGAGAAAAGAAGAGCTAACAATCAGCAGCTCAGACCTCCCCTGTCCCTGGCATCCTACTACACCCAAGAGATTTAGCACCAGCATCACATACAGGAGTGCCTCCTCTGCATTATCAGGCTAGCTAACAGAAACTTAACTCTTAGGCAAAGGCAAGAAAGAAAGAAAGAAAGGAAGGAAGGAAGGAAGGAAGGAAGGAAGAAAGAAATGAATCAAGGGAAATGCACCTTATTTTATAAGGATCCACTAGTTTATAATAGTGAGCATTTGCAATCCATCACATTTATGTAATGACAGAAGGTGACAGTAAGTCCATACAGTCTGTCCTTTTTAGTGCATTAACATTCTACACAACATATTCTAATACTAGTTATGGATGAGGAGTTGACTTGATGTGACCTTCAGGGCACTGTACATGTCCGGCAGTCGGTACCACATAAAGTTAAGATTATAAATTGCTAATTCTCTTCACCCCATATGCTCAAGTCCATCAGTTTTCACTCAGATGCTAATTCTGAGCAAGTCACAATAGTACATCCCATTCTATGTTAACTCTGGAATAAAGGTCTATGTCTAGTAGGGTTAACCAATTAATAAATGAATAAAACTAAGTGCCTAGATGGTAAACTCAAACAAGCATTCTCAGCCTTAGAGACTATCTTCTTTATATTAAAGACTCTGCCACTGCAAAGTAAGAGAAGTGTGACCAGTCACATTAAAATGGATTCATGTCTACTTGCCAATTATGATTACACTTCTTGATATAATTAAACAGTTCTGCTTAAAGTCACTTCCAGTGCACCAAGAAAAAAAACTTTTTGCAGTGGCAGAGCCCCCAACCCACCACCCCATGTAGAGAGTAGAATCCCACACACCCCTAACTTGTATATATTAACTCGCAGTTATACAACAGAGTGAAAAAGCAAAGTCAGGTTCACTGTAAGTGGTTTTCATTGGAAGTGTTTCACTGCATCAGGGCTGTAATTGCTGTTATTTAGCTGTTATGTTTCACATGGCTGTGTAGTGTCATGTGCTGTTTATGTCAAAACAGACCCAGTTAAATAATTTCCAGAAATCGTTAGTGATAGGCATATTTGCCTTGAGTCAGCAAACATGACATGCACAGTGAAAGCTGCTTTGCAGCTCCAAGACAGAGCAAGAAATACATATACTAATGTATACTTGCTAGAAATGGCACTGAAAAACTGATATGATTTTTCAGGACACTCATAAATTGTGTTTCTTTTAAAGTTAAAGTTAGTAATGATTTAATTTTGTTTGTACTTTGAGTTTCCTGCATCTCAGTAAACCTACAATTTCACTGCCATGTAGCTGTAACTTCAGTTCACATGCCCAGGCTATTGTTATCCCCTACAATCTAGCCAGAGTGGAAGAAAATGCCAACTACCTGACATTAAATTGCAATAGAAACGCAGAGCTGATGTCATAAATTAATTTGCAGTAATGTTCAAGGATCTGTAGTCTCCAGATGAAGAATATTATTCATGCAATTAGCCTTTTTAGCTGAGAAGCAGCATTAGGGATACATCTGAAATGTCTGCTGGATGCACTATACCATTTCAGATTAATCGCCTTCCAACCCCACTGGTTAAGGTGGATTTCTCTATCACTGATGAATATTATTGATTGAAGCACAGACTACACTTAGCCCAAGAGAGGAAAAATAAAGCTATAGTAATTCTTGTCCGATAATTAATTGCCAAAGAATAAATAATGTACTTTAAACAAATTAAAAATGACAGAATGGGGGGAGGGGGTCATCTCCTGTCTATTTGCTGAAAAAAACACACCAGCACAAATAAAGAAGCTGGTTTGACTGCTGTTAGATAGTCTATGGTATCTGCAGCAGCAATATATACCAATTTAATTAAATAGCTTAAACAAAAGTATTTGTTACTTTGTTGTATAACCTACTCTATTTATTATATTTTTTATTCTACTGTATTTGTTTTAAATTAATGGTGGACTCAAGGAAACTGTTTTCCTCATTAATTCTGTTCACATCTCCTTTTCTGAACAGGGCTCCCAGTTTTTCACATATTTTCAGTTGTGAAACATCACTGAATTTTAAGTTTCCACAACAGCATTTTTTATCACTCTATTGGCACAGTGAAGCATTACAGGAGCAAATTATAGCAAAATGCTCACTTACTGTAAATGTCAGCACACAAAAATGCAAATGAGAGTTGTTTAAATAAGCAATGTCTTAGTCAAAATCCAGAATCAAATTCTTTATGAAAAACAGATCAACCTACGTTTTGCACCCACCTTACCAGCACTTTTCCAAGATCTTATCTGAGTGCTAAGTCAGCTTAACAAGTAGAATTTTTCTACCATATAACTATCCCCTGCAGTTCTTTATTGTTTTTATCTAATGACATTTAAAAATTTAATATGTGACTCATAATGCATGGAAAAATACATTTTACAGAACTAGTTATTTCACTACACAGAAACAGGTACAGACAGGGCTAGCCTTAGCAGTTGCAGGGCTGAATGGGACCATTTTGGTGTGCCCCCCCCACCCAGCTAACAGCACCATCTTTTACCCCCCACCCCACACACACACCTACTGGCCTTCTGGACTTACAGTGATTTGAGTTATGTATCAGAACTATATACTATTACTGTGTATTAAAACAAAATAATATGCTTTTATTCGCTTTTATTTTGCTATAAAATATGTTAAAACAGAAGTAGACTAAAGACCTCCTAGATTATGCCCAGATCAGACATTGCTGCTGACTATATAAATGTGATAAAATAACAGGGTTATGTCACTTTTATTTACAGATGCTCTCCATATGCACTAGTTGCAGTCACTGTATTGCCATTGCAAAATAACTCGGACTTGCTTCTCACAAATCATTCCTACAAGGCCAGATTTTCTCTTTAACATTTTCATAATATTGAATCCTGGCTTTAAAATTCCAACCCCCCCCCCCCCAACTGTTTGGACTACCTTAGTATCAAGCTACCGCATTTCTTTACTGATACATACTTCCCCCATTCTTATAAACATCAGCACTACCTATACAACTAAGCTGGCAAATTAGCTAAATTTGCAACCAACCTCCCTAACAAAATACATCATTATGTTGTACTAAACCAATTAAACTGGTCTGAACTCCCACACCAGCTTACTTACATGTATCTAATCACTGCTCACAAACCCTTAAAGTCTCCCAATAAATGCCCAGCATTACAGAGCACTCTTCTCTACTCCTAGCAGCAACCTCTTACTATGTATCAGTAACCTTGCTGGAGGTTCTGTCTACTCCACCTATATGTTAAAACTCTTGAACAAAATTTACACATACTTAAAACTGACATCTAAGGTTAACAGATTCAAAACCTTGTTTAAACATCAATTAAACCAAAGCTGGCTCTACTCTTCATGCTCACCTGGCTAAGCCTTCTCCCCAGATCTCTCTTAACTGACAACTCTAGCACCTCTCTACTTTGTAACCCATCTACTCTATCTGATCTCATAAAATCTCATTAATTCTCAAACTGTCACTTTATCCATGCTTTCTCCCATGGCTCCTTATTAACCCTCCACTGTCTACTGTCTTTCCTATCATTTCACCAACTTACTTTTGCTGTCATTCTTAATGTTAAATCAAATTATTACTATCTGCATGTGCATTTACTACCATCCAGTAAAATGCACTCAGTTGTACTTCTTTACTTCCGTGTACTGAATGGGTGTGCTTTGTATTTCATTCTCTAATGATAATTATCCAGTGCATGTCAATTTCTTTTACTGTTTTCAGTACATGTACTCCCTTTGTTTTCATGTAAAAAATTGTACTGTTCGTGTAAAATGTACTGCTTTTCTTCCCAGGATTTTTGCCCAGTCAGACATTCCTAGTCAACAAAGACAAATAAATAAAATAACTTAATCAAAAGACAGCAGTATCAGTCATTTTCTTTCACAGATAGACCCCCCCCCATACCCTGCAGTTGTAGCTACTTTGTTGACTGTGTACACCACAGGTGTCAGTCTCTAGAAAAGGTACATTTTAATTATTACAGTAATTTATTCCATCTTTGTTTCATGCTAACACACTGTAGCCAGCCACATAAAGTGCACCAGCTTGCTTCAGACAAATACATATTAGTCCTGCAAAATCTTGAATAATGATGGTTTAACACTGCAAACACCAGCAGGCCCAGGTCAGTTGCATTCATCCATAGACAGTGTCATTACCCAGCAATTACAGAGATGTGTATACCTCTGAGGTCTCATTACAATAAAATAAATTTTTAAAAAATGTCCACAGTAGTTTACTTTAGCTATGTTAAAAATACACACTAGCCAGCCACATAAGCCTGGTTCACCAAAATGGTTATAGGAATTTATTTTAGCTCTATTAAAAATGCACAATAGCCAGATAAATCAGCTTAATGCACATAAATCAAATTAGTCCTGTGTAGTCCACAGCCTGTAATATCATAACTTTTAAACTGCCATCTCCAAAATGTGTAAAACTAGCAGTTATAATATAGAATATATAGGGAAAATATGAAGCACTTATTAACAAATTACTAACAATTTCAGCAAGAAGCTCACAGAATGGTTAACACATTATTGTATATTTAAAAATGTTATTTTGATAAATTAATATGGTTCAGTACTATTTAACATTGTTACGAGTTATAAAACAAAATCTTAATACTGACTGTGTGACAACCCCTTTTATTCATTGTGGAAATGAGAAGGAACAAACCTCTCAACCTATTACTTCCAGAATCAGGGACAGCTCCAGAAATAATTAGAGACAAATAGGGACATGTTTTTAAATATTAACATTGTTAACTTGAAACATTTACAGAATATGAGAATGTTAATTAGCACAGTCTGAAGTAAAAGAAGTCTATACCTCTATTGATAATATTGTTTATTAAGTAAAGTCTGCTATCACCTTTTCTCCAAAGATTGCTAGTTTTAAGATGGATTAGAAGGAACAGTGCAAGAATTTGACCTAAAAATCAAGGTCATTTGAAGAGTACGGTGAATAACATGGACTTTTTTTAAGAATCATTATGAAGACTGTTCCATAATTGGGTACTCTTGAGAAGTATTTGAGAGGTATACATACCTGGTTGCCTGATAGTGTGTAAAAAAACACTTACCTGATATGCGGTGTGTGAGCTACACCCCAAGGGTAGGAGCAAACTACACAGGAAAAATGGGAATTGTGGGAACAATACTTACAGGGGAGGAATGAGGTTTAAAAAGAAGGCAGGACTAAAACAAACTATGTAATGTTTAACTGAAAATGACTGGATAGAATATAAATGATGTATAATGTTTGCAACTGGGAGTGTGTCAGTATAGTTTGTGATGTAAAATGCTTGCAATTAGGATTGTGTAGGTATGTTTTGATTTCATTTATATAAATGTATGATTGCTTATGTCATAAGTGATGGTTTAATAAAGATGTTTCTTGTTTAAAAAAGGGTCAGGAATTGAATAATTTATGTAATGTTGCTTAAGTCATATGATATATAGCAATATATGTGAAGTATAATGTTTGTTAATGTTAATTTAATACAATTTGATTACTTTTGTATAAATGGAAATCTGCCTATGTCACAAGTGATAACTCAATAAAGATGTTTAAAAGAAATACAACATTCTTTTATAAACCCTCTACACTTCTAACAGTGCTGCTGCCTGAATGTCTCTGATGCTTTTGTTGCCACTATCCTTCATTCTTCAATGTTTCTGGCTTTTCTGCTTGGTTGTTTCTGCCACTGCAAACCAGACAATGAATACCAGAGCTCTCAGACCCTCTCAGAGCATTTGAGGCTCTATGATTTGTTATATGGATCGTGGATGAAATCATGCAGAAATCCCAGAAATTAAGAAGTGTGCATTGCTTATACCTCTCAACCTACAGAAAAAGTAAGTAGGTACTAAGGTACTTGAAAAGTAGGTATGTGTGGCCAAACACATCTGGAGATCTAATTAGCATAAGATTTGCATATGGAATTGCATATAAATCCACTAATTCCACTTGGTCTGTGGTACTCAAGAGCTAAAGTTTAAAAAACTGATTAACAAATTAACACAAAAATATAAGCATATAAGCATATTATCGTGTGACCTTTGTATAACTTAAATACACATATCATCCTGGGATGACATGCTCGACAAGCCGCGTTGCTTCGCAAGAGATGGCTTGCACCTGTCACCCTTAGACTTTCGAAAACTGGCCAAGGCTCTTGCCGCCCCCATAGTGCCTTTTTTAGGCAAGGCTCAAAAGACAAACCCACCACCATAGATAGCACAAGTAACCAAAAAGTGAGGGTAATGCTACTCAATGCCAGAAGTCTAAACCTCAAAATGGACACACTTGAGGCACTCCTCAGTTTGGAGAACATCAACATCTGTGCAGTAACAGAAACCTAGTTTAAGGCTCCTGAGAGCACCCCAGCATTACTAGGCTATAACTCATGCCATATCTTTCGGCCACAGAACCAGGACTGAAACACAAAAGGCGGGGGTGTATCCATATTCATCAAGGATACCCACACCTCCAGGTTAGTGGTGCAGCACAATGCATCAGAGATCATCCATGTGCAACTAACAATGGGCAAAACTGCAATCCAAACTGTAGCTTGCTACAGATCACCCACCATGACCCAGGACCCCCATTCCGCATTTCTGGAGACACTGGGAAATATGAAGGTCCTACCAAACACCCTAATACTGGGTGATTTCAATTACTCAAACATAAACTGGGAGAACTACTCAAGTACTAACTTGCCCAATGCTTCCTAGAATTTATAAACTCGAATGCCCTAGATCAGCTAGTCAACACCCCCACCAGAGGGAACAACATATTGGACCTGGTCATCACCAACATGGGCGACCGGTGTTCCACACCAGAGGTCAACCCCTTGCTGGTTAGATCAGACCATACACTAATCACTCTCGATATCCACATTCCACCCCCACCCCCAATCAAGGAAACCACCATGAAAAACTTTTCAAAAGCAAACTTCACATTACTTAAGACCGAGGTGGAAAGGTTCACAGCCCCCATGCTAAAGGACAATGCTGACCAAGCTGCTGAAACCTTTACAAAGGCACTCTATGAGCATCTGCAGGAATGCATGGATTGTGCTATCACAAGTAAAACCAAGAATCACTCCTCCAAGAAAAGGAAACCAGTCTGGTGGACCCCTGCCATAAACAAGCTATACAATAGAAGGAGGAAACTAGTACAGAAAAGAGTAAAATCCCAAGAAGGAAAGACATCCCTGATCAGTATCAGCAAGAATCTACCATCCCTCATTAAATCATCCAAGGCTAGTTTCGAAAGAAAAAATTGCCAATGACTCCAAAGATAACCACAAAGCATTCTTTAGCTATGTCAAGAACCTAAGTGGAAACTCTCAGATCTGCTCTGAGTTAGTGCAGAATGGCACAAAATATACTGAACCGACTGATATTGCCAACATTCTGGCAGACAGGTTTAGTGCAAACTTCACCCCCCTCTCACCCCCTAAAGGGCTGATAACCATTTACTATATACTGTACAGAATACACTTGCTTGTACAGATTGTCTTTGTATTTGTATATACATGGCTGTAATGTACACTCAGTCCAGTTTTGAAACCCAGCATTAAACTGAAGCCTGCTAATTACATTACTTGAAACATTAAAATGTATGTTTGGTATTAACACTTTCTACTTTTATTTTAGTACTCTTTGCAGTACTGTTTACACAGTTAGTGTAATGTTGCAAGCATGCCCTTCCCCCTGTAGTATACATCATTTTATTGCAGTATTGTTTATTTGCTTTATGCTGTGAGAATTGAATGTATGCTTGCCCTTTTGGCTGTTACCTAGACTGTCACACTTTGGTCTTACACATTTGCTCATTGTTTTGGCCATTTTTAAAAACAGAAAATATTTTTGTAAAGCTTTTGCTGTTGCTATGCTGTCAAAGTTTTAATAGGAATTGCTTTTACCAATTTTGAAAAGACTTTTACTGTTACTGGTAGCTATTTGTACCCTCCCATTTTGTAAAGGGACCTGCATAATTTATTTTAACTGCATACCATAGCGCATGTACTGACTGTACTCGGTGTAGTATTTACTTTAGTAATTTTCTTACTAAATGTTAATTGTACTTAATAAATGTTAAAAGTACTTTAGTAGTTATTTACTCCCTGGTCAACCTCAGTAAGAAGCTGAGACCCCTCATAAAATCCTCAAAAGCTAGTTACGAAAATAAAATTGCCACTGACTCTAAAGACAACCACAGAGCATTCTATAGCTATGTCAAGAATCTCAATGGCAACATTCAGATCTGCTCTGAGTTACAGCACAATGGCACTAAATATACAGAACCAACTGATATTGCCAACATCCTGGCAGATAGGTTCAGTGCTAACTTTACCCCCCCTCTCACCCCCTTGAGGGCCCATCTCTATACCGGAAGAATGCAAAGTTCCTGTAATCATTGCTGCACAGGTAAAAAACACACTCTCCAAAGCCAAGAACACAGCATCCAAGGGACCTGACAATATCCCAGGCTGCGTTCTACATGAACTACAGAATGAACTGGCACCCTCCTTAAGTACCATGTTCAATCATAGCCTCACCTCAGACTTTGTGCCCATTGAATGGCGCACTGCAACGGTTATCCCACTCCACAAAGGGGGAGCCACGATGGACCCCAGGAACTATCGCCCCATTAGCCTGACAGCCTGGTATGCAAGGCCATGGAACATATCATCATGGAACTCATAAACAAAGACATTGGTAATCTCCAAACTCTGGACCCTACCCAGTTCGGATTTTTAAAAGGCAGATCATGTCTCCTAAACCTGATTGACTTCTTTGAAGCAGTCACCAAAGCCATAGATGAGGGTAAGATAGTTCACACAGCTTATCTAGATTTTGCCAAGGCTTTCAACACCATCCCCCACTCTGGAACTATAGATGAGCTCACTAAACTATGTATAAATCCCTATGTCACAAGATGGGTTGCAAACTGGCTCATGGACAGAACCCACACTGTGAAAGTAGCAGACTCCAAATCCAGCTTCAGACCAGTGACAAGTGGAGTACCACAGGGTTCAGTCCTGGGTCCTCTCCTGTTTGGTATCTACTTCTCTGAAGTACAGGCTAACACAGAAGGTCTTTGGCTAACAAAGTTTGTAGATGACTGCAAACTAGGAGACATAATCGAAACTCCTAACGATGTGGACATACTACAAAAGGGCCTCACTGAGACAGATGCCGGGTGTCAAAACCATGGCCTGAAGCTCAATGCCAAAAAGTGTATTGTCATCCCCTTTGGTAAAAACTCTGTACCCATGAATTACCACATAGCTGGTAGTCTACTTAATGCTGAAAATGTGATAAAAGTCCTTGGGACACAGGTGAACAGTAATCACATTGCCACATTGGTCAGGAAATCCTTTTACGTGGCTCACCTCATCACAAAAGGTTTCTCATCCAGAAAAAAATAGGTCATTGTTCCCCTCTACTCATCACTCATTAGACCCATTATAGAGTACAACTCCCCTTTTGGTATGTACCTCACAAGACATCTACAACAACTGGATAGGCCACAGAAATACCTCACAAAGAGGATTACTGGCCTCAAACAGATGCCCTATGCAGATCATCTCAAAAAACCCCAGCTTTACTCTGTCACATATCGCCTACTCAGAGGCGATGTCTGCCTAACATACAAAGCTATGTCAAACCCAGAGCTGTTGGACATGCTCCACTTAAAGAAATCCCAATCCCTCTGAGCTACACGCTCTAGGGACCTAAACCTTGTCACCACAATAAACAGAACATGCTGGAGGGATAGATTCCTGTCCCAGAGACTTCCCATACTCTGGAACAGACTACCTATCTATGTCAAACAGAGCTCCTCATTAGCACTCTTCAAGAAAAATCTTGATGATTGGATGGGAAATAGGAAATTCACCCCAGGGATCACTTCTGTGGCTCTGCTTGACAGGGGCACAGGAAAATCATTTTCTTGGGTGGCGACAGCCAGGGTACATTTTTGGCTAGGCTTATATAGGCCCTAGGGCCAATAGCCTAGTACCTACCTATGAACCTATGAAGAATGTATTGCCACATCAATCACTGACACACAGGATAAAACAGCCCTATCCAAAGCCAAAAACACAGCTTCAATGGGATTGGACGGTGTCCCATGCTGTGTCTTACAAGAACTCCAAAATGAACTAACCCATCACCTAAACACACTGTTCAAACTCAGCCTCTCTACAGGCTATGTACCCACAGAATGGCACACAGAAACAGTTATCCTGCTCCACAAAGGTGGAGCCACAATGGACTCCAGGAACTATCGCCCTATAAGCCTGACTAGATTGATCTGCAAGGCTATGGAGTGCATCATCATGGAACTCATTAACAGAGACATTGGGAACCTCCAAACCTTGGACCCTACCCAGTTTGGCTTTGTTAAGGGCAGATAATGCCTCCTAAACCTAGTGGACTTCTTTGAGACAGTTGCCAAAGCATTAGATGAGGGAAAGGAGATCCACACAGCCTACCTAGACCTCGCAAACGCTTTCGACACCATTCCCCATTCTAGTATTATAGACAAGCTCACCAGCTTGAACATAAACCCCTAAGTCATGAGATGGGTTGCCAACTGGCTCATGGATAGAACCCACATGGTGAGAGTTGCAGGCTCTATGTCTGACTCTAAACCGGTTACCAGTGGCATCCTTTAGGGCTCAGTCCTAGGATCCCCTCCTGTTCGGTATATACTTCTCTGATGTACAGGCAAGCATAGCAGGACTATGGCTGACCAAGTTCGCAGACAACTGAAAACTAGGGGCCATAATTTATTCCCTGGCTGATACAGACACACTCCAGAAGGGTCTCACAGAGACGGATACCTGGTGTCAAAATCATGGCCTCAAACTAAATGCCAAAAAGTACATAGTCATCCCCTTTGGAAAAAACAAAGTAACCACGAACAACTACATAGGTGGTAGTCCCCTAAATACAGAAAATGTAACAAGGGGTCTGAGGACCCAAGTAGATAGTAATCTCTCCTTTGATAATCATATTGCCAAGGTGGTTAGAAAATCCTTCTATGTGGCCCACCTAATCACAAAAGGGTTCACATCTAGAACAAAAGAGGTTATTGTGCCTCTCTACTCATCACTCATTAGACCCATCATAGAATACAATGCCCCATTTGGGATGTACCTTACAAGACACCTGCAATAGCTGGAAAGACCACAAAAGTACCTCACTAAGAGGATTACTGGCCTCAAACAGATGCCCTATGCAGCCCGACTCAAGAAACTCCAGCTGTACTCGGTTGCATACGCTTACTCAGAGGTGATCTCTGCCTAACATACAAGGCCATGTCCAACCTAGAATTGATGGACATGCTCCAACTAAAAAAAAAAACAAATCCCGGAGAGCCACATGCTCTAGAGATATAAACCTCACCACAATGATAAATAGAACATGCTGGAAGGATAGATTCCTGTCCCAGAGACTCCCCATGCTTTGGAACAGGATTCCAATATACATCAGGCAGAGCCCCTCACTAACACTCTTCAAGAGAAACCTTGACTGGTGGATGGGAAACAGAAAATGTACCCCGGGGATCACTTCAGTGGCTCTGCTGGACAGTGGTGCAGGGAATTAATGGCTCTGCTGGACAGGGGAACAGGGAACTAATCTAAGAGAGTGGCGAAAGCCAACATATTCTGGCAAGGCTTATAAATGCCCTTGGGCAGATAGCCTAGTACTTACCTATGAACCTATCCACTGGCTACTGTTACTGCCCATAGGATGCAAAGATCACCCAATAACTATTGCAGTCAAAAACCTCTTTCTATCCCACTTCATGAAAAATAATTTTTCTGAGAGGGTACATAATGTATTTTCACAAGAGATCACTGGCACCAGGAAATACACAAGTTATAGTCCTTTGTCATTAACTTTTGCATCAGGAAAGTATATTCCAAAGAGGAGAGGGACCAGAACAGAACCCTGTGGGATACTAAATTTGACTTTTTTTCTATCCAGAACAAATGTTGGAGAGCCAATTAATTGCTCAGTGAATTACATATGGGTTACCACTGAGATGAGAAAGTTTATCAGTAAACCTAACAAGAAGGAGAGAGAATGTGTTAAAGAGGCCTAGGTAGGCAGCATGGCCTGTATTCTTCACAATACCCAAAAAAAAACTAGGAAAACTTACATAAAGTCTAATTTATTTCTCAGGATCCCTAGCATTTTAGCATTTTCTACCTTTGCGGAAGCAAAAAATTGATGATATATAGAAACATTTCTTATAGACAAACTTACTACCAATCACATTATGCAAGAAAATCAGTTAAGTAATTAAGTAATCAGACTTTGAATTCACATTTAATATATTTTTCTTTTAAACTTGGTATCAGCTGTTATTTTTGAAAATAAGAATGAAATATAACTTTAGCTCTGAGGAGTATTAACCCCATAAAAGATCACTCTATTGTTGAATAATTTCTGAGTTTACTAGTAAATAAACTTAGCATTATACTTCAAAATTATTAATGGTACTTACATATTATTACAACCAGATTTCAGAAGTCACATAATTCATTATGGTTGTGCGAAACGATGTCTGGTAACCAAACAAGGGGTGTGTAAAGTCTTAACTACTATTCTTTCAGATTGTTTTCCACAAGGGGAGAGGAATAAAGTCCAAATTCCTCTTGCTGGGTAGCATCCTTTCCCGACCTGTAAACATGAATGTCAGTTGTCAGCCCTTCAGGATATCCTGTTGTTGGGGAAACCATTGACCAAAAACTCATTTTAAGCTGTATGCTTCTTTTTCGTGCTCTTTTTTTGGGGGAGTGGGGGTGGGGTCTGAAATTGGAGGTTTTCAGAAATGTGTAACACTCTTACAAAGATACTGTTGCTCAGCCCAAACCCAAAATTTTTCTGATGGAGCTCGGCAAAGTTGTACCTCTCGATGGCATTACTGTTAGGAGGTCTACCAGCATCTTTTGTTTCATTAAAACACATATAATTTTATTTTCTTATAAACAACAATGAACTTACAAGAGGGATAACAATATTTAAAAGACTGCCGTGATCAAACGATGTTACCTAACAACTGGAACAATAAGTAAACTGAAAGAAAGTTTGATTATGAACAGGAGTTTCCCTCGGAGAAATAATGATCATACAGAGTGACCAGCATGCTGACTACCATAGCATTTTAAAACATGCTAATGTTTTCGATATCCATATAATTTGTGTTGTAAAGACAACATCATACAAAAGGTGGATTTTCCTTCTCAAACAAAACTGTAGGTTGAAGGGCTGGCAGAACACATAAACAGTGACTCCTTTAGAATCTGGTTGCGATAATACATAAGTACCAAATTAACTTAGCATCTATTTTATTTAACATTTGTTGGACATCACTGCATACTCTAACAGAAGGGACAGACAGAGCATAACATTTTAATGGGCTTATCTGAGAGCTCTGGTATTGTATGCAAAGCTATCACACTACATTGAAATTCTCTAAAATGTTCTTGTATACTGATTTTAACTTTGCTAGTCTTTGCCCCAAATACCACTTCTGTGTGGGACAATTGCAAAATAATTCCATAAATAACATTTTTAGTAAAATAATAAAAGTACTAATTGCATCTAATTATATTCTTACTGATTACAGACCTTTTGTTTTTATATGCATGTTCACAGTATATAGACAAAGAAACATCCCCTTTCTATTTGAAACTGTTTTTCACATAATAGCATTAAAAGAAAACAGCTCCCCCAGACTGAATGATTTTTCTATAAGACAATGAGGGATGCTTTAGCAAAATGTCACTTAACTTACCAGATAGTTGTTCAAAATTACTCTTTTCACTTCTTTTGAAAACTGTATAAATGCAATATCAAATATATATGCTATTTATCACCCCCATTTTTTATTCTTATTCAGCCAAAAACCTTCTTCTAATATGTTGAGCACATCTCCGTTTCTCTGATGCTACTAAAATCTTTTCAGTAGCACTAACTACTTTTGTGTCTTACTCACTCTTCCCTAGATACTCAATAAATGAAGTTTGGCAACAAACCAAGTTGTCCCGAGACATTTTCAGGGTGGGTTACATTGATATATTAATGGGAGTTAAGTGGGTTGGGGAGGTGAAAGGGTTAAATGGAGGGAGGGATGATTGGGAGGAAATGAGGTAAGGGTAGGGAGGGGCTTAAGGGGGTTAGACAAGTGTAGCTGGGTAAGTAATCACATTTTGGCATGAACTTGCTATACTGCAAGATTATGTCCAAGACGACCTATACAGTGGGCAGGTAGGCCTCAGCTATTAGTAGTGCATGGGAGGGAAAGTATTGCTTGTTTATATTAATGTATTTTGTTCTTATTCAGCTTTCTTTTCAGAGTATTGGCTAAGTTTAATGCATGTGAGATAGTAAATCCTTGTGGCAGGGTGGGGGAGTATAGCCTTTGAGGATTCCCTTATGTTTCTTTAGTTGAAGTTGTGAGGAGCAGTTTGTTCGGTTATCCATGTGGTCACCAGGTTTCTTTAGAAGATAGGTGTGGTTGGGGTTGTCACTTTGTCGGTAGATCTTGACTAAAAGTTTTTTTTTTTTTTGTTAGGGACACTGTGTGAGCCTTTAGGTTGGTTGGGGTTTAGACTTGTCCCTATGGTAAGGTTTCTGCAACTCCCCCCCCCCTTTATTTGGGGAACAAGGAGTTGCCCTGAGTCAACTGGCATGGCTGTTTAATCTGTTTATTGTGGGCCACTAGGCCTGCAGTGCAGATATGGGTACCTTTGGCTGTTAAGAGGAAGAGGAGATGTAAAGTTTAATGGCATGTGGTATGCTGCTTCAGGGTACGGATTTCTACAGAAGATACAGGTGTTGCCTGATTAATTGGGGTTGGCTCTCATAAATCCAGGCCAGTTCATTCATATCATACATGGTTACAGTGTTCTGGTGGGAGAGCTTTAACAACCTTGGCATTCGGGGAAAGTTTACAAACATTCCAGTCTACAAGCCATGTGCGGGGAGCATTGAAGGCAGTACTCTAATAATTTTGCATCATCCTGTTTAGGCTATAAGAGTGGGGGAGAAGTAGACAACGATTAAGTTACAGACTTACTTTGTTGACTTGGTGGTGGTAGTGGCTTCTTGCCATGGTACTCCAGCAGTTGGGAGATGGAGTTGGGCCTGCGCAGGCCTTTTCATGGGGTTGGTTGGTTGGTGTTGCAATAGCTTGTGTGCGTGACAGCAGTATGCCTTTTCCTTGTAGGGAGTTTCACAGAAGGTACGGCTTTAGGTCTCAGAAGTTGGGAGCTTTTCATAAATTAGTGGCAAACCAGAGGAAGAAAAAAGGACCGCCCCCTTTCAGGGATGTATGCTGCTGCAAAACCTGCTCATGTTGGGTTATCGGCTTGGTACAGAGGGTAGATGGTGCCATGGAAAGGTGACAGTATTGTGAATGATTTTATAAAAACAAAAAAAAAACAGAATGTTATTCAGAGCAGCAGCATTGCGGTGATTTTTTTGCCTGAATGTTCTCAACGAATGGGTGGAATGTTAGGGGTGCAGAGTTGTCGACTGAGTTTTCAGCCTGATTATGTTCATTGCATCATCCTTGGTTGCAGTGGGTTTACATCAGTGTCAGAGCCATTTTGGAGGAGTATCAGTGATGGCTGTGGGATGTGGAGTGGGATACTGAAGGGACTTTCATCAGGGTGGGTTTGAGAGGCTAGACTGCTTTTGTTTCTGCAGGACAGATGAGGAACACAGGGGAGCTGTTTTCAAGTGGAACTTGACATGGCCTGGATCTGTACTTCATTCGAATGACTAGCAGTCATCAGTATACACTTTGCTAGATTGGTTGGTTCCTCTAGATTTCCTGCTCTAAGGAGTTTGATAGCATGGTGTCAGCAACGTGGGGGTGGGTTCAGATGTGGCATAGTACTTTGGTTATAAGGTGGGTCCACTTTTCAAAATAGTGTTTTCCTGGCTCATTGCACCTTATGGATGTGCAACATGACTGTTGTTTGTTTTAGGATTAATACACCTGTAGATAAGTCATCTAAGTAGGGAGAAATGACTGCACTATCTTCATAATGGAGTAAATAAGAGGCATCTTTGAGTCGGCATTCCAGTGTTCGCACATTTCGTTTGCCTTGTGTGATTGTTGCTCTGATAGGAATTTAAGAACTGTGGAGGTGCTAGATTAAAAAAATATATATATGTTTAGCTTATGGTTAGTGACTTGAAGAAGCGGACTAAAAGGGAAGGTATTCTCTTGGAGTGGATGTTCTGGAGGTACAGTGTGTCATGGGTAATCCTACTTTATTTAGTTTCATTAAGGTGTGTTTCAGTGCTGGTATGCCATGGTGTGGGGTTGATGATGGGGTTCTAATGTACTTTACAGATGAGGGGTACACCGAATGATGTTTGGCTTAACCCTTCCCTTTATGGGAGGTAGTTGGTTGAACAATTTTGGGTAGAAGGAAGGAGGAACAGCCTGGTTAGGCTGATTGGTGGAGAAGAGGGACAGGCTTGCCCTCTTCTGTTCCCCCTCTGGTGTCTGGATGTTCATTTCAAGGATTTGGGGGAAAGGAAAATGAATAGCTAGAGGAAGTTTGCTGAATAGTTAAGCAAGCGGAGGTAAGGATGCTGCTTATCTGGTTGGAAGGTAATTCAATGAATACTGTATGAAGTGAGATGGGGACGCTGCTTCATAAGTAAAGTAAGCAAGTAGAGGCATGGACGGTGCTTACTGGGGCAGGATGAGTTGGTACACTGTTCTGAGTAACATCACAAGGATGTTTATGCTGTGTTTAGAATAGACTATGCTAAGTCTGGTTGTAATTAATAAATTTGGTAATCAAGCTATGTTATGGAAATTTTAATAAAGGTTGTCAAATGTCATTCGGTGTGATGTGTTTAATGAAGGGGACCGGGACAATCTCCCTTGCACTCTTCAAATGCATCATCTCTGAAGTAGTGGTTCTACCTGTCCTTCAGTATTCCGCAAAGGTAAGGGCATTAATCAAGGGAGCAGGCATGCTCTTCCAGCATGCAGAAATGTGTTAGATACTGTGGGTTTCCTGCAGAACTGATGTGCAGGGAAAACTGCCAATTTCACCCATCAATTTAACATCCAAAAATGCAACATTATTCTGAAGGGCCTCGTAAGTGAAATGTATGCCACAAGAGTTTTTACTAACTTCTTCATAGAAAGATAATAATATAAATGTTTGGTAACTTTCACAATGACTATCAAATAATTAATGTATCACAAGTGTACAATGGCATTATTACAAAATAGGTATGGAAAACTCATCCTGAAATGTTGATGTAAAAGATTTGCATAAGCTAAGGCAGATGCTACCCCCATGGTTGCACCTCTTTTTTCATGGAAAGCTTTCCCATTTAATTTCAGTACATTGTGAATAAGACAAAAGTATAACAGATACTGAAGAAAATATAACTGAAGGAATTCACCAAGAACTATAGTGATTTATTATCAAACCATATTTATATGGGATTAACAAATATGGGCTGCTAACATACATGGTGGTGCAAAAACAATCATGCCTTTGGTTTATATTTGTTAATTTAGATAAAACTTCTGACATTTTTGTGTCTATCTGCTGATTTCTAAAGTATCTGCACTTAAAAGTAGCTTTTGGTCGACTCTGGTCGATTATTACTGTTTTTTTATTAATTTAACTGCTGAGGCTGCTCACTAAAGTGTGCTAGCCTGTGTAAATCGATTTTACTGTTTGTTTAACTGCATTTCTGTGCGCTTTCTTGAAAAAACAAAAAACAAAAAAAAAATACTCCTTGTTTTCCCACCTTTGCTCGACTAGTATAGACCACTATACAGGCTTTGCTGTATTTTGGGCTGTGTGTAGTTCCTGTGTTGGCCATTGCCTTACTTGGATAGAAGGAAGTTTCTGATCTCACCAGTGGGAGTGGGGAGCCTTGAGCAGCCTATCTGTCCCTGGGGGAAGTGACCTCAGCACTTGAGCTGTAAATTATTGGTTGCTCTGGACCATTTCTAGCTCTTTTCAAGTTCCCTGTATAAAAATCTGCCTCAGGGCGTTTTTTTCTGGCTATATACCCAAGCAGAGCTCCACGTGGTCCTGCAGAGGGGTCCTGGCAACAGAGAACTGAAAAAAGCGTCCACTTTCCAGATTTAAGTATTTTTTGGCTTTTTTTATCTGCATTGTCCTCTCTGGCTTTCATGTAACTAGCTAAAACTGTTTTTGTGTCTATCTGCTGATTTCTAAAGTATCTGCACTTAAAAGTAGCTTTTGGTCGACTCTGGTCGATTATTACTGTTTTTTTATTAATTTAACTGCTGAGGCTGCTCACTATAGTGTGCTAGCCTGTGTAAATCGATTTTACTGTTTGTTTAACTGCATTTCTGTGTGCTTTCTTGAAAAAACAAAAAAAAAAAAATACTCCTTGTTTTCCTGCCTTTGCTCGACTAGTATAGACCAGTATACAGGCTTTGCTGTATTCTGGGCTGTGTGTAGTTCCTGTGTTGGCCATTGCCTTTCTTGGATAGAAGGAAGCTTCTGAGCTCACCAGTGGGAGTGGGGAGCCTTGAGCAGCCTATCTGTCCCTGGGGGAAGTGACCTCAGCACTTGAGCTGTAAATTATTGGTTGCTCTGGACCATTTCTAGCTCTTTTCAAGTTCCCTGTATAAAAATCCGCCTCAGGGCATTTTTTTCTGGCTATATACCCAAGCAGAGCTCCACGTGGTCCTGCAGAGGGGTCCTGGCAACAGAGAACTGAAAGAAGCGACCACTTTCCAGATTTAAGTATTTTTTGGCTTTTTTTATCTGCATTGTCCTCTCTGGCTTTCATTTAACTAGCTAAAACTGTTTTTGTGTCTATCTGCTGATTTCTAAAGTATCTTCACTTAAAAGTAGCTTTTGGTCGACTCTGGTCGATTATTACTGTTTTTTTATTAATTTAACTGCTGAGGCTGCTCACTAAAGTGTGCTAGCCTGTGTAAATCGATTTTACTGTTTGTTTAACTGCATTTCTGTGTGCTTTCTTGAAAAAACAAAAAAAAAAATACTGCTTGTTTTCCCGCCTTTGCTCGACTAGTATAGACCAGTATACAGGCTTTGCTGTATTCTGGGCTGTGTGTAGTTCCTGTGTTGGCCATTGCCTTACTTGGATAAAAGGAAGTTTCTGAGCTCACCAGTGGGAGTGGGGAGCCTTGAGCAGCCTATCTGTCCCTGGGGGAAGTGACCTCAGCACTTGAGCTGTAAATTATTGGTTGCTCTGGACCATTTCTAGCTCTTTTCAAGTTCCCTGTATAAAAATCCGCCTGAGCGTGTTTGCGCGGTTGGGCGCTTAGCACAGCAGCGGTTATACAGGTTTAAACTATTTCTGGCTCCGCCAAGTCTACTCTTCAAATTTTCCCTTGGAAAGCTCTACTCAGACTATTTAGCTGTATATATTAGCACTGTTTTCGTGACTTCTGTTCTCAGCAAGCACTCTTATACTAAAGCAAGCACTCTTATACTAAAGTAAGCACTACAGCCATCCACTACCCCCGTGAATACCCACTTCCTTTAAAGGCACAGCACTCCTTTTGATATTCTAGCATGTCGAGAGGTGGACCACTAGCATCCTCTCTTGTTCAGCTGGTTAATCTGGGAATCCTAAGACAATGTTACAATTGTCTCATGTACACAGACAACCCTCTCCTCCTTCCTACTAACACAAATACTTGTGAGAGATGCAACTATATAGCCAGACTGGAGGCTGAACTCTCTCAACTCAGAACTGGCAAGACCAGACAGGAGGAGAAGGCACCCACACCCGAAGCAAAACCAGTCACACATAAAACCACCACTACTACAAACCAAACACATAAGAACACGAAGACATACTCGGAGGCTCTTATAAAAAACTTACCAAAACAACAGAGGCCTCCAAGGCAGACACCCAGAAATACACCCTCACAAAACATAACACCTACAACACATACCTCAAGCAACAGGTGTGTCACACAATCACAGCCCCTAAGGCAAAACACTATGCCAGAGACATTAGTAATTGGTGACTCTATAGTCAGACACACCAATGTCCCACTTACCAGGCTGAATAAGGAGAGGGTAACGGTGAGCTGCCTATCGGGAGCTAGGATCCGCCACATTACACACGCACTCAGGTCACTCCAAAGCAAGTACAAGTATGATGCAGTCATTGTCCATGCTGGCGTGAATGACCTGAGACGTACCTCCCTGGACTACATGAAAAGAGACATTGAGGAGCTCTCCGATTATGTAGCCCAGACTGGTATGACCCTGACCCTGAGCAGCATCCTGCCTTCACCAAGAATGATGCCTCAGTACAAAGACAAAATGATCAGTTTTAACAATTGGCTTAATCACTGGTGTCATTCTAGGGGGATCCAATGTCTGTCAGCCTGGGATCACATGCTGGACAAGCTGCGTTGCTTCGCAAGGGACGGCTTGCACCTGTCACCACTGGGCTTCCGGATACTGGCCAAGGCTCTTGCCACCCCCATAGTGCCTTTTTTAGGCAATTCTCAAAAGACAAATCAACCTCCATAATAAACAAAAATGGAAAAAAATTAAGGGTAATGCTGCTCAACGCCAGAAGTCTAAATCTCAAGATGCAGGCACTCGAAGCACTTCTCAGTATGGAGAACATCGATGTCTGTGCAGTAACTGAAACCTGGTTCAAGGCTCCTGAGAGCACTCCAGCACTACCAGGCTATACCTCATATCATGCTTTTCGGCCTCAAGTTCCAGGCCGAACCACAAAGGGAGGGGGAGTGTCCATTTTCATAAAGGACACCTACACCTCTCGATTGGTGGCTACCCAAGAAGCATCAGAAACCATACAAGTTTTACTCACCATAGGCAAAACTGCCATACAACTGGTCGCATGTTATAGAACACCCTCCCAATCCCAGGAATCCCATCAAACATTCCTGAAGACACTGGAGGATATGAATGTCACACCAAACACCATCATATTGGGTGACTTCAACTACCCCAACATAGACTGGGCCCACTATTCTAGCCCTAACACCCTCGCCCAAAGATTCCTAGAATTCATTAACTCGAATGCTATGGAGCAACTGGTCACTTCTCCTATGAGGGGAGATAATATACTTGACCTGGTTATCACAAACATGGGGCCCAAATGCTCCGCACCGGATGTAAACCCCTCACTAGTAAGATCTGACCATAAATTGATCACGTTGGATGTACATATCCCACCCCCACCCCAAGAACAAAAGACTACAGTGAAAAACTTTTCAAAAGCTGACGTTATGCTCCTTAAGTCAGAAATGGTATCCTTTAAGCCTTCTGGGTTAATGGAAACCACTTCCCAAAATGCTGAATCCTACACAAAAGCCTTCTACGGACATCTCCAAGAATGCATGGATCAAGCAATCCCAACAAAAACCAAAACCCTCTCCACCAAGGGAAAACGCCCGGTTTGGTGGACCCCAGCTATAAACAAACTGTACAACAAAAGAAGGAAGCTACTGCAGGACAAAGCCAAATCCCACAAGGGAAAGGCTTCCCTGATCAGCACAAGTAAAAAACTACATTCTCTCATAAAAACATCTAAAGCCAACTTTGAGAGAAAGATTGCCAAGGATACCAAGAACAATCACAAGGCCTTCTTCAATTATGTCAGAACCTTGGGAGGAAACTCTCAGATATGCTCTGAGTTGGTACAAAACGACAAAAAATTCACTGACCCTACCGACATTGCCAATATTCTGTCAGATAGGTTCAGTGCAAATTTCTCCCCTCCCCTCCCTCACCCCCGAAAGGTGAAATAATTATCCCTGCTGAATGTAACCTACCTGTCATCTCAGACGTACAGGTAAAATCAGCACTCAACAAAGCAAAAAACACAGCATCTATGGGACCCGATGGTATCCCCGGTTGCGTGTTACGTGAACTTCAAGATGAACTAAACCCGCACCTAAAAATGCTATTCAATCTTAGCCTCACTACAGGATATGTACCAGAACACTGGCGCACAGCAACAGTGGTCCCACTCCACAAAGGGGGAAATTCCACAGACCCTGGAAACTACCGACCCATAAGTCTGACCAGCCTGGTCTGCAAGGCTATGGAAAGAATCATCATGGAACTCATAAATGGCAACATTGGGGATCTGCAGACCCTTGATCCCACCCAGTTCAGTTTTGTAAAAGGCAGATCCTGCCTCTTAAACCTGGTTGACTTCTTCGAGTCAGTCACTAGTGCCATCGACGAGGGCAAGGCTGTCCACACTGCCTACTTGGACTTGGCTAAAGCCTTTGACACAATACCACACTCTGGCATCATAGACAAGCTCAGCAGCCTAAATGTAAATCCATATGTCACAAGATGGGTAGCAAACTGGCTAAAAAACAGAACCCATAAGGTCAAAATTGCTGGAGCCATGTCAGACTCAAAAACCAGTCACGAGTGGTGTCCCACAGGGCTCAGTCCTGGGACCGCTCTTATTCGGCATTTACTTCTCAGATGTGAAAGCAACTATGGGAGGATTATGGCTGACGAAGTTTGCAGATGACTGCAAACTGGGTGCCATAGTCGATTCACCTGCTGACACACACATCCTACAGAAAGGTCTCACTGAAACGGACAACTGGTGCCGGAATCATGGCCTCAAACTTAATGCCAAAAAATGCATAGTCATCCCCTAAGGGAAAAACTAAGTACCCACAAATTATCACATAGACAATAACCCATTGAGTACGGAAAAAGTAATCAGAGACCTGGGGACTCAAGCTGATAGTGACCTCTCCTTTGACAACCATGTTGCCAAAGTGGTCAGAAAGACCTTCTACCTTGCCCATCTCATCATGAAAGGATTCTCATCCAGATCAAAGGAGGTCATTGCACCTCTATATTCCTCCCTTATCAGGCCCATGATTGAATATAATGCTCCATTTGGGATGTACCTCACCCAGCACATACAACAACTGGAAAGACCCCAGAAGTACCTCACCAAGAGGATCATGGGACTCAAACATATGCCTTATCCAGCTAGATTAAAGAAACTCCAGCTCTATTCAGTAGCATACCGCCTGCTCAGAGGTGATTTGTGCCTAACATATAAGGCCGTGTCCAACCAAGAACTAATGGACATGCTCCATCTCAAAAAATCCAGATCCACCAGAACCACGCGAGCTAAGGATTTCAACCTCTGCACAAATATAAATAAGACATGCTGGAGGGATAGATTCATAACACAGAGGTTACCAGTACTCTGGAACAAAATCCCAGTACATGTGAGACAGAGCCCTTCATTGGCACTGTTCAAGAAAAATCTTGATGCATGGATGGGAGATCGTAAGTTTACCCCGGGAGTCACCTCAGTGTCACTACTAGACAGAGGTATAGTATACTAAATAATGGGGTCCCACATGTGTCACTACTAGAGAGGCGCAGCTATATAATACTGGGTGGCGAAAGCCACATCACTATTGGCTAGGCTTGTAAATGCCCCAGGGCAGATAGCCTAGTACACTACTATGAAACTATGAAACATGTCATTAACATAAGACTTATCCCTTGTAACATTTTGTAAGTACAGAATCTAAGCATACTCTGACATAATGATGATTAGAACCAATGCCTAAAACTACAGGTGCACCCAGGGAGTTAACAAAAATCTTTATGAAGTTTAGGCAATGAATATTAAATAATAACTGAAGGATAAATACAACTTCTTAACATCTTGTTCTTTGAAAAACCCAATTAATTTCTTCTGTCAGGCAGTGTCAACAATTCAAAATTGTATTAGTGTATAGTACTATGTTCAAAATAAAGTGTATTCTAAGTTGTTATTCAGTATTGTAAAGCATACTTACTTTGTTTTATTTTTGTCACCACAATATTGCCCTTTTACTTGTTTTGCAGGTAAGACTTCTGTCCTTCATTCTTTTTTTGTGTTTCCAAACATTCACATTCTGATAAATTATAACTTTTAGGTAATGACCAGCATTTTCAAATACTAGAATGGTAACATTATTCCAATTTGTTAATTTGATGTAACTACCAGTTTAAAAAAAGCATGTTTTTATACAATTGAGTTTGCTGCCCACATGTAATGTATGTCAGAAATAAAAATAAGTGGCATATTATAGCAATGCACATTCAAGACAGATTTCTCCTCAGGCAGTCATGTTATATTTTCTGCAGTATCCATTAAGAGGGTTTTTTTCTACAGAAACTGAACAAATATATTAGATTTTTTAAAGACAATACATCTTGGATGGAACACAGCTACATTGTTATTAATTAACTGATTGTCTTGCATGACATAATTGGTTGTTAAGTTTGAATATAACAAGTTTTTGTATGTATGATCAATCTGTTTGCTCGTAGATGGCAGTCAATGCTGAAGCACTAGGAGTTCTGATGAATAAATTTGATTTTATGTGAATGCTCCTATCCTGTTTTGCAGTATTTAAATACTATTTATTTAATAATTTATTTGTTTACTTGTTTTATTGCTAAAGTATAGACTATATGTCCTTTATTTATGGCCGCTGTAACCTTTTCAAAGAACTCATCTAGGATGACTGCGCATGATCTGACTTTTATTAAGCTGAACTGGTGTATTTCCAGGAATATAAGGTCATCTGTATTATTATTTATAAGTTTAGCTGTGACATTTTGCACAGACATACAAATACTACTACTAATAATAATAAGACTGAAAGGACTGTTATTCGCAGAGTCAGTAGATGGATCAGTTTTAATCAAAGGCACCATAGTAGCCATTTTCCACTTCCCAGGGATGGAAGCAATGGATAGACATGAGTTGAAGAGCTGGTTGAAGGGTTTTTCTAGGTGAGACCTTACACTTTTTAGCAGACATCCAAAAATATTGTCATAAATCATGGATCTTGTATACTTAATTTTTGAATGTGCAGAAATGATTTGATCTACAGTGGTTTCAGGAACAGAGATTGGGAGGGGGTAGCTAGAAGGGTGGATGAGATAAGCTTAGAAGAGAATTTGTCCAGAAGAATGCTGGCATTGTTTTTGGGTCAAAGAAGGAGGAAACAGTACAGAACTGTGAGCTGATTTTAAGCTTCTTAATATAACTGAAGAAGGACTTCTGGCTGTTTTCTTTTTGTTCTACTCTAATGCAGAGTTAACTTTAAATTTCCGAATGATAATCTTAAGGGACTTAAAATATTGGTTCTAAATCCCTTTTATAGTGATGAAGTAGAGCTTTTTATTGATGGTCTGGAGCTTGTTATTTTTATTATTCAGTTTGTTGATCTGGGAGTTCCACCATACCGGTTTAATTTAAAAATTGACATTATGCTTTTATATAATGAGTACAAATGCCTCTGTACAACTATGTAATATGAAATGGAATTCAGAGGAGTAGGCAGCAACCTCATGTACAAGGGACACTGTCACATATGCTTTAACGATACTCAGAATTAAATATTTCATTATAGCCAATTATAGAACCCTGTCTGTGTCCCATCGGAGCACACTGAATATCTTCACCAGTTAGAAAAGTTAGTTATTGAACCAAATGCATTTTTACAGGTGATGTCAGTTATCCACACATAATCTGGTAAACTGGTTATATGTATGGCTATCTTGACAAGGTATTAATAGGACTTCCATCATTTCCAGATTTGAATTATATGGCTGGAAGATGGTGAGACACAGTGAGATTGTGTATAAAATACAGACATGATCCTACATTTGCCAGTGGATCTGAAGGCATGATAGGCATTGTTCCCTGGAACACAGGGAAGGCTATCACCATACTGGAGCCAGGTTTTTCTAACTGCACTAATGTCAATATTTTTGAGGATAAGGAATGCCTCAAATTCACTTAAGTTTTTTTTCAGATATTGGCAATAAGCCATGATACCTCAATAGTATCCAGACTGTAATTTATTATGATGGATTGTCCATCAGGAGAAATTTGTTTAAAAAGGTGCTGTGAGGCAGCAAAAGTTTTAGTCAGTAAGCAATACAATTATGGGAGAGTGGTGCAGTCTGTTTTTGGCAAAGTAGGAGGCTCTCTTGACTATTTTATCCCATGCTGACACACACTGGATCTTCCAAGAATGACAGCAACACTCTACCCAATTGTTGAAGCTAGGTATTTTATCCTTGTATTTAGACACCATTCTCGGTGAAGACAGAATGTTGATCAATGCTAGCACCTTACCTTCAATCAAGACATGAACAAAGATCTCAACAATGTCTTTCTGCATCCCACCTGAAACACCTAAAATTCTTTGCCTCACATGGGCAACTACAAGGTTATAATCATATGTGTGGTGAAGGGATCTAAGTGACCTGGTGGCATCCCTAATCATACCAATAAAGAGGCAGCTATTACCTTGTCTTTTGCTAGCCTGGTGAGTCATATGCCTATCTTTCAATGGTATCACCGATGACTAAGACATTTCTACAATATGCTGCAGTTTTATGACACCTTAGGAGTACAGGCCTACAATATACATAATTCCCAGTGGCATTAGGTGTGAAAGCAAATGTAAGTGTGAAATATTTTGATGATGTGGCTGAGTTAAGCTAGTAGCATGTCTCAAAGACTTAAAAGGTTTAGGAAAGGACTTTTTTTACTACCTCAACATATGTAGGAGTGATGCCACAGTACTCTGTTGGGGTATTGTCATGGTATAGCTTTCTGACCATGGAGAAGATTAAGACACAAGAGTCCATGTCTCATAGGTGGAATCAGTATGTATAAGAAGTAAAGGTAATCATAATCCAGTTGTGACAGGCAGTAAGACTTCCAGACCTAAACCACTACTTAGAGACTATCAATTATAGTTTCAAAGGAAAATCTATTTAAAGATGCCACTTTAAACAATCCAGCAAAAGCGGAATTTTCTTGACTTCATAATAAACCACTTTAATTAGTCCTTTCATTGGAAAGAATTCTGAGAAGTCTTCTATTCTCTACTACATGCAGGATTTTATTGAAAGAACATCCAAACAGACAATATTTTGAGTAGTTTATGAGTGTTTTCACCTGAGATAAGCTGGGCTTCATCTGATATGTTCCCTCCCTAGCTAAACAATATACAAAGGATGCAATCATCAGATACTTTTGTTGATCTAATGAAGCACAGTTTATCATGGGTGAAAGCACTCACTGCACTACTTGAAATACTGATGGTTTGCATGTGTTTTGTGGCACAATGGATAGAGTTGTCACCTCAAAGCAAGAGGTCCTCTGGTTCACTTCTCAGCTGGGGTGCCTTCTGTGTGGAGTTTCATGTCCTCCCTTTGCTCATGTGGGTTTTCTCCAGGTGTTCCAGCTTCCTCCCACATTCCAAAGACATGTAGCAGTAGGACTGGACACTCTAAATTGGCCATAGGTGTGAGTGAGCCTGCGAGTGTGTGGTATAGAAGAACAGCCAAGGCAGGGCTAGTCACCCAGGGTGTGAACCTTGGCTCTAGATAATTGTCACTGTTGAAATGACACCCTGACCGCATGTGTAAAAATGAGGTTGTAGATGGATGGATGTGCTCTCTGTAAAATCTTGGATGAAGAAAACAAGAAATGACTTCTGGGAATTCTTTCTAATAAAGGGACTCATAAAAGTAGTTTGCTCAGTAGACAAGAACAGTGCCCTTTTTATGGATTATGTAAAGTGGTCTCTGAAAACAGCTTTTCCTTTGTAACTGTATATGTTAGAAGTAGTGACCTCTCAGTAAACATTAGACAATTGGTACGCTGTCTCAAAAAAAAAAAAAAAAAAAAAAAAAAAAAAAACAAGTGCCAGTAGGTGGCTAAAGGCAAGGCTGCAGCAGGTTGGGCCTGCATGGTGGCAGATAGTGTTTCTGAGTGCTGCTTGAGAGGTGTAAGCTAAGGGCAACACAGGGTTAAAGTATAGAGGTGAAGAGATGGATAAGAATGAGCTACTGCAGATACAGGAACTATATAAAACATTAATGAAATGTAGACAGTTTCTACTAGCACTAGATCAACGTATAAGCATGACACATACCACAGATTCTAAACTTTTAGATGCCAGTTTTTTAACAGTGCAACACAGTACTGTACAGCACAAAAGAAAGCCAAGCCATACAATGCTTCTAAATTTACAAGCAGTGAGTACAAACAATTAGGCAATCATGAAACCATACTGAGGTATGTCCTATATGAAAAAAATAAAATAAAACAACTGGAATAATGTTGGCTACCCTTCCTATCAATTGGGGGCAATGTGACAAACACAAGAACCACTTCCAAATGCATCTGCAGGATCAATATAAAGTAGATTATCAAAGCCTGCAATGATTACTAGAATGAACAGATGAGAAAAGACTTGGAGGAGCTGCTAAAGTCAAATTTACTTAAGGAGCGGACAACTCAGTAGTCACAGGGCTTAAGGGCACAACATGTGCAAGGTGGGTAGGGAGGGGGAAATCCAGAAATAATGACAGAAGAACTTTACCTGACAGTTCTCACAGATTAACATTGTCACAGAGTGATGCTGAGGTTGCAACATTCACAAAAGCAGTTGGTTTCTGACTAAATTGTTTGGGCTTTATTCATCTGTCATAAACTCCCAGATTATGTGTTTCACTCCTTGGAGATTATAATACATTAAATAGATAGCCATAGCTAGTACAATGGATCTCAGTAAAACCTGATGTTTGAAGATTATATTACTAGGACTGCTACCTCATAGACATCTGTACCACTGAAAACAGTAGAAACAGTGAGTTCTATGTTATACCTTTTAGAATGCATTACATGGGGATACTAACTTCTTACCCCTTTAGAAACTAAAACTTAATTAAAGTGAGGCAGATAAAAATACAGCAGTGCAATTAAAAAGATTTTTAATTCTCAATGTATGTAGACCTAGTCACTCGTTTGTAAATGTGTTTCAACTGACTGTTTTTATTATGTAATTTTTGATGGGAGGGATCCCAGGAATCCCATTTGACACTCTTTGTAACAGTTTGTTACTGCATCATAGGAGTACATGTTTAACGCTTTTCTTGCCATTAATGTGCCAATTAAAACCTCAAGAGGAAGCCCGTGTTTAGGACAAAGCATAGGTACTAGCAGCTGCTACATCTTCCTCCTTGTTGTCTGAATTGTTATGTACTTTATTTATTGGTTTGTTTGCAGTTGCCAACAGAGAAAATCTTCAGTGCAAAGTCCATTTTCAGGGAAGACATGAGGAGAGAAACTCCACTAATTACATAGGTTAATAGGTTCATAGGTTTATACTAGGTTAACGATCACCAGGGACCTTACAAGCCTGGACATGCAACCCAACCCACTTTTGTCCTAGAGTTCCTTGGACGCCTATATGGTGGGATAAATAAGTATAACATCAAAGTACATAGTGATTATATAATTTATATAATTTCATAAAGTACAACAACATGCAAGTATCATGTTATTGATACAGTTTTGTATAAGCAAAATATATTCATGGGCTAAGCAGCATAACTGCAGTACATCTGTATACTTCCAACCACCAGGAGGATACTGTATAGAGAATGAATACATCTTGGGAATTCAGACTTTCTAGGTATCATAGTCAAGCCCTGAAATAATGTAAGGTAAGTAAAGGACTATTAAACCTTACAACTATATTGCGCCTGCTTGGAATATGTCATAGAAGCAAATGATGCAAAATGCATGGAGTGAGAGTAACAAAATGAGTCTAATGGAAAATCTGCAGGATATTTATACTACCTTTCATGAAGAGTAGTGTATACCTGATATGGAGAGGTTATGTGACACCATAGAAAGTTAACCTGGCATCAAAGTTAATGCAAAATGTGTTTTCTTAAAAGATTTATGAAGTGACGGAAGTAAAGTGCACTACTTTATTAGAAGATGAGACTGAGGAATCAAATAACCTCACAGTTGCATGTTGATTCTACTTTTAGCTGAGGCATAAGAAAATGTATACATTTCTGTAAAAAGAGGCTGCTGATGTGTATTATAGAATAGATTGGCCCATGTTTTGGATATTGAGTATGTCACTAGGCGCTTTCCACACTTATTTCTTGATCTTGCTGTATTAAACAAGAGCATGGACAAGGATCTTACATTTCTTTGAAGACAGTACCATGCAAGAGTATATTTAAGATGGAGCATATCTGTCCACAAAATGGTTTCATCTCATTCAAAGTTGGTGTTTAGACAAAAGTGAAGGAAGTGGCAGTCTCACCCAAAATAAAGTAAACTTTACTTGCATTTGTCTCTCTACAGGATATGTGCTTGAAGAATAGAGAAATGCCATAGTTGTTCCCCTCCATAAGGACTCCCTTCTTCTGAAACAGGTAACTATATATATCTTTCAGTCTCACAAGACTTATCCTTAAAATCACAGAATGAATTATTGTAAGACTAGTCAGTAAGAGCATACAAGATATGCAGACAATAGACCCTTAACAGTAAGGCTTTGTCAATCGTACATTATGCCTTCTTAATATTTTTAGCTTCTTTGAAAAAGTCAACAAAGACCTACAAGAAAGACTTCCTACTGACATTGTTTAGCTGGATTTTTGATTCAATTCCACACTCTGGAATTATAACTAAGCTAATCCAAATAAACGTCGACAGCTTTGTAATTTGATGGATCGCTAACCACCTGCCAAACAGAACACCCTCAATCAGAATGAATGATGACGTTTTCTGAAATGCAAAATCAACTAGGAGCATCCCTCAGAGTTCGGTCATTGGGCCGCTCCTCTTTTGAATATATTTCTCCAATGCAGAGGCAGATTTTAATAACTTCTGACTTAGTAAATAAATTTGCAATTGACTAGAAACTAGGTATCATCCAACCCCCCCATCCCCCATTTACTAATACTCCAAAAAAGCCTTCATCATACTAATAGCTAATGCAGTAATCAGAGCCCCACCATTTGTGTCTTCGGCTTTTCCCGGTTAGGGGTCGCCACAGTGGAACTCCGGTCCACTAATGATTGGCAGTAGATTTTTACATGCTGGCTTGCCGGGCCTAATGCACAACCTTCAACGAAGGAACACCCATTCACGCATGTCGACACACAGAAGACGCTCTAACTGAGAATCGAACGGGCAACATCTAACTGTAAGGCGACAACGCTACCACAGCACCACCACCGCAGTCAATCAGAGCCCCACCTTAAATACAAAATAATTGTAGTAGCCAGGGACCCACCATAAATATAAAATAATGGTAGTAATCAGGGCCCCACCAGAAATACAAAATAATTGTAGTAATCAGGGCCCCACCATACATATAAATTAATTGTAGTAATCAGAGCCCCACCATAAATACAAAATAATTGTATTAATCAGGGCCTTACCAAAAATACAAAATAATTGTAGTGATCAGGGCCTCACCGTCAATACAAAATAATTGTTGTAATCAGGGCCGCACCATGAATACAAAATAATTATAATAATCAGGGTCTTACCATAAATACAAAATAATTGCAGTAATCAGGGCCCCACCATAAATAGGAAATAATTGTAGTAATCAGGGCCTCACCATAAATACAAAATAATTGTAGTAATCAGGGCTGTATCATAAATGCAAAATAATTGTAGTAATCAGGGCCCCATCATAAAAACAAAATAATTGTAGTAATTAGGACCCCACCATAAATACAAAATAATTGTGGTGATCAGGGCCTCACCATAAATACAAAATAATTGTAGCAATCAGGGCCCCACCATAAATACAGAATCATTGTAGTAATCAGGGCCCCACCATACATACAAATTAATTGTAGTAATCAGGGTCCTATCATGAATACAAATTAACTGTAGTAATCAGGACCCAACCATACATACAAATTAATTGTAGTATATCACTTTTGTTAAAACTAGCAGTCCTGCACTGTAACACATAAACGGAACTCGCCTTAAGATGGACACCATGAGCTAGGATTTATGAATTTAAGAGCACAATATGATCTTCTTAAATCAATATATCTCAAACATTGTCACAATAATCCCCATACCTCTTCCTCTCTCTCTCATCTGTCACGGGTTGTCATCAAGATCCCAGTCCATCCTATTCCCTCTTTACTCTTCCCTCACTGCCCCATCATAGAAGATAATACTCCAGTACTTTTGCCATGAAAATCCTTTAGGCAAAAACAAACAAAGACATGAAATGACACTGGAAGCCGAGAGCCTCAGTTCTGAAGGTGTCCAGCATACTACTGGGAAACAGTAGAGGACGCATACAGATAGTGCTATAGGTTCCATTGTGGATGAATTAAAGTAGAAAGAATGTCCATTTACTGTGGTTCTCAGAGACAAAATGAAAGTCTCATGATGTAAAGATTTACATTCCACTAGAACACAGAACATATGACTTATGACCTAAGGTAAACTTGAAGTGGTTAAGGATGAAGTGACGAGAATACACATTGACATCTTGGGAATTAGTGAACCAAAATGGACTAGCACGGGTCTTGCTACATTAAATAATTTTCATCTTTTCTGGCAAGGACCAGAACCTTGAGAATATATGGATCACCCCTCATAGTTAATGAAACAGTGTCAAAAATCAGTGTTCAGTTAAAACTCAAAATGATAGAATGATCTCAATCATACTGTAAGATAAGTCATTCAACATTACGTTGAATATTACTAGTTTATGCTCTAGTAACAAATGAAGAAAAGGAGAAGTAACCTGTTTTATGAGGATCTACAGCATTTTCTGGAAATAGCATCAAAAGAAGATATATTCACCAAAGGTGATTGGAATGCTAATGTTGACAGAGAAAATACAACTGAAATATTGGGCAATTTTTGCCTTGGACTATAAAACGATGAAGAACCTAGTAGAATTCTGCTGAGATAATTCATCGGTCATAGTAAACAATCTCTTTCAACCACCTAGGAGACTGCTTTTATAAGGATATCACCAAAACGTCATTATTAAAATCAGAATGACTACATACTTTGCAGTCAGATATGGAACAGTTTCATATAGTCAGCAAAAACAAAACATGGAGTTGACTGTGGCTCAATCCATCAGCTTCTTATTGCAAAGTTTAGAATTAAATTAAAGAAAATAAGAACAGCCTCCACCCAGCTATACAGGAACGTAATATTCCAAATAAATATGTAGTTCACATGAAGAAGAGAGTTAATGGATTAGACCTGGTGGATAGAATGCCCAAAGAACTCAGGACAGAAATTTGTGATATTATCCAGGAGGTAGAAGCAAAAATATTCCAAAACAGAAAATACAATATTATGAATATAACATGTATGTCCTAACTGAGGAAAGATGGTGATAAAATGCTAATGTTTACAGGAAAAAACATATGCAGATGCCCCACATAATTTTTAGAAACTTCTTAACATGCCCCCTCCTAATAAATGCCCACGATACATAAGGACACAGTTGGGTTGGATTATATAGCTAGGCTTATAAAGGCCTTGGTGGTCATTAGCCTGGTATATATCTATAAACCTATGAACCTATCATGTTATCTTGAAACTGTCAGATAAACATCTAAGCTTCTAGTCCTAGCAAACTAATGATCAACATCCTAAAGGTTAAGAGTCCAACAGTATTCGGACCAAGAACTACAAGATACACAAGCTGGTTTTAGAATGGGCAGAAGCACCAGGGATCAAATTGTTAACATTCATTGGATAGTAGAGAAAGAAAGGGAGATCTAGAAAAAAATTACTTCTATTTTATTGTATGTTTAAACTTTTGACTGTATGGATCATAAGAAACTGCAGTACCTTACTTCCCTTCCCAGGAATCTGTTTAAAGAACAAGAAACAGCAGTTAAAACTGAATACACAGTAACTGTTTCAAGACTGGAAAAGAAATTTAGCAATGCTGTATATTGCCATCATGCTAATTTAATTTGCATGTTGACTATATTGTGCAAATCAGATGCTACAATCAAGACTGCCAAAGAAAATATTAAGAACCTCAGATATGCAGATGCTTCCACTCCAATGGCTGAATGTGAGAACAATTGAAGAAGCCAGTAATGAAGCTGAAAGAAGAAAGTGTAAAAGCCAACTTGCTGCTCAACATAAAAATAAGAATAAATGTGTCATCTAACAATCTCAGTTCTATGCAAATAGAGGGAGTAATCTCAAATTGTATTTTCCTGGACTCAAAGATGTCAGCAGATGGTCACCGCAGCTATAAAATTAAATGATGCATGCTTCCTGGGTGGACATTAAAGACATAGTTTTACAGAAATAGCATAGGACACCAAGAGTTGGACAGCTAATTAGGTTGTCAGTGGAAACTTATATATGTAAACTGTATTGTTAGAGAAAACTTTTGAGAATACCAAGTAATGCAAGAAGATAAAATCAGTCAATAGTTAAGGAAATGAGCCCAGACTGTTGACTGTTAAGTGTGATAGTAAAACTTAAACTGATGTGAAGGCAGGTTGACTAGATAAGACAGTAATCCTGGAAAAGACCACAACATAGCCCTCAATCTCTTAGCACAAAAAAATCTGGACAAGCCAAAAATAATGGGGGGACAAAGCCCCAAAAAATATGGACACATTTTAAATACTGCTCTTATAAACTTAGAACGTTGCTGGAATAAAAGGTCTTGTGCTTCAATGCATTTTATGAAGGATATGAACTCTGAAACTCAAATGCTTGTCATTATTTAGTAAATTCAAGTCCTCATTGATTTGCCACAGAAATCCAGAAAATCACAAACTTTAAGAGGAATAGATCAAACATGGAGCAAAAATCTGGGCAGTTGAGAGGTATGGACCACAGGCAAATGAAAAGGGTGGCAGAGGCTAAGATGGGTAGATGGCTTTGACTAACTGCTGCTCTGTAAGCAGCAGTTTAAAACCCAGTGCAACATCAGTGCCACATGTGACACCTCTGTCTGCATGTTTAATAGCCATACTGAGTTAGTATCTTATTGATTTACCTTCGAACCATTTAAACAGAGATTGCTGTACTGCATGGAATGGTATATTTGTCATTTTCTTCCCAGTAGTGCAATGTTGGAATTGGTATATTTAATTAGCAGGGTGTATGGGGAGTGCAGGGGCTTGCCCCCCTGCAAAAATGTAAAAAAAAATAATTTTATTTTTACTTTGTTTTATTTACATTTCAAAGTTTCAAAACTTCGATCTTATTGTCTCGACCATAAGAAATTTGAAGTTTTGAAACTTCAAAATTTAGAAGTAGACCCATGTATATATATATATATATATATATATATATATATATATATACACACACACACACACACACACACACACACACACACACACACACACACATACATATATATGTATATGGATCTGCATTCAAATTTCAAATTACCAATATCCCAAATTGCAAAATGTCGAGACCACAATAGCAAAACTTTATTTTGCTGAAAGTTTAAAATAATGTTAACACAAAATATCAAAAAAACCAAAGCTAACCTTCCAACCCTGCACCACTGTGAAACACAACAAACACTAAAAACCAACAGCAATCTAACTCTCTACGACCCTCACACTCCCTGCTAATTTAATATATCAATTCCATGATCGCACTACACTAGAGAAAATGGTAAATATACCATTATGTGCGGTACAATAACACATCCTAGGTTCAACACAATCACATATGCAAATACATACAAAGACCTTCCTTACCAATATATCAGCTAATAAATATGAAAAAACAACACTACCTATAACATTTCCTTCACACCTCCACTTGAAAGACAAGTAGATTTCATACCTACCCAACGTTTCACTCTGTCAACACCTAATGACCACCATACTGTTTCCTACACACTACAAAACCTTAAAGGGATACTGCACAAAACGTAACATAATTACAGCAGTCTAACAGTGAATAATTTAAATTTTCACTATTCTGGCCTCGACATTTTGAGATTCGGGATTCTAGTAATTTGAAACTTGAAAATAGATCCATATATATATATATATATATATATATATATATATATATATATATATATATATACACACACACACACACACACACACACACACACACACACACACATACATATAAATATTTCAAGCATGAGCATTAATGCCCTTCTAGCCTGCCAATGTACCAAAAGACTTGTTCCCATAATGTGTCCAGGCTGTTCTTAAAAAAAATCTAAACTAGTACTTGCTTTAATGTAATAGGATAGTCTGTTTCGTGCATCAGCTGGTCTCTCAGGGAACCAATTTACTTTTATTTTTTTATTTATTTCACATTTGTTAACTAGGTTAGTCCAACTGGGCAAAAGCCCTTTTCAGCAGAGGCTCGAGGAGTAAAGCTCAAAACATATACAAAATACAAGATAAAATGCAATACACTTTACAATAACAAAAAAAAATAATTACTGTAAGATAGCATAGTAGAAATTGCCACTGATTACAGTCAAGGTTGTCATAGACCACAATACAAAACCCATATGAATCTAGTAGTAACCCATAGTTGTGAGTGCGCACAGGATGAAAATAAGGAGGGAACTAGAGAAGGTAGATTAAGTGGGTGCAGAGCAAAAGCAGGACCATGATTTTAGTAGGTAGTCCTTGAAGCTGTAAGTGTTAGAGATAGTTCTTAAGCATAAAGGTAGTTTATTCCAAGCTTTACGATGGAGTGATTGTAGAGAAATTTGCCTATGTTTTTATTAGGCTCGTGAATTTCTAAGAGGTGAAGATCAGAGCTTTGGAGAGTATGTTTTTGAGAGTAGGAGAGATGAGGGTTGAGAGAGAAGGACAGGAGGAGGGTTGGTTTAGGATGGAGTGAGTGAGATGAAGCTCAGGAAGGAGTTGTTGCTGCAATTCAAGCCATTACACGTTTTTTAATGCTATGCAGTGGTAGGAGCGGTAGGGGAGATTGGCAGCAAATCTAGCAACTTTATTATGTGTTTTCAAGTTTAAGAGATAGATTTGATTGTATGTTGATGATGATAGGTGCAGCACACAACAGGGTGGGCAGAAGGCCTGAGCTAGAGAACATTGAACTTCATTAGTGAGAATTTTTTTGTGCCTATATAACATCCCTAGTTTTTGCTGGGTCATTCTGTTGAGTGTGGATGTTGAATTTAAGTTGGTCATCGATAGTTACTCCAAGCAGTTTTATATGTGGTTCAACAGAGATAATAGTGTTATTTAGGGAGGTGACCATGAAGATATTTTTGTGTTGTAGAGATTTTGAGAGGAAAAGTAAAGGTTTATTTTTTTAGGGTTAAGTAGGAGTTGATTACTGGTTAGCCAGTGTTCCACAGAAAGGAATGACTCTTGGGTA
Source organism: Protopterus annectens (assembly GCF_019279795.1). Classification (NCBI taxonomy): domain Eukaryota; kingdom Metazoa; phylum Chordata; order Ceratodontiformes; family Protopteridae; genus Protopterus; species Protopterus annectens. The sequence goes on along the minus strand of NC_056739.1, from coordinate 1,586,518,929 downwards.
AGGGTAAGGAGGGAGAGAGATTGTCATTAACAGGAGGTATTTGTAGAGACATTGGCATATTGATTAGTACACTTCTCATTCCCATAGAATCTTATGCATAGGCTGTCTGGTGATTCTCTACTTGTTTGTTTGTGTCTTTCGGCTTTTCCCGGTTAGGGGTTGCCACAGCGGAAACTCTAGTCCGCTAATGATTGGCAGTAGGTTTTTATGTACTGGCTTGCCAGGCCTAACGCAAAACCTTCAACGAAGAAATGCCCATTCACGCATGTCGCCACACAGAAGACGCTCTAACTGAGAATCGAACGGGCAACGTCTAACTGTGAGGCAACAATGCTACCGCAGCACCGCCACTGCAGTCTCTGATGATTCTCTACTACTTTTTGAAAATGCCAAACATTCTCAGAGATAGTTGTTTTTAAATGTCCTATATACCTGAATAATATCTCCACTTAGATAACTATGAGACACTGTACAAGTTCAGATATTTTAGTCTTTCATAATTACTTAATTTACCTATCGAAGGATGCTGTTGGTATATTTTTTCTGTACTGTTTCCAGTTTACTCATGGTTGTTTTCTTATAAGGTTTCCATGTTGTTGTTCCAGCCTCAAGTTTGGGTCTAATGTAACTATGACTTCATCATTTTTTATTTTCTAGACTTTATAAATCTTTTTATACAACTTATAGTTCTATAACTCTCATTAACCAATTGGTTGATATGATTAGAAAAACTCAAAGCTGGATCTACCCATATACACAGGTCCTTAAATGAATCTACAGTTTCAATCACTGTGTGCTGTATTAACTATTTACCTTTCAGTTTATGTCTTCCAAATCTCACATGCTGATGTATTTATCAGCGTATTATTCTCCTGTGCCCAAATGGTCAGTTTAGTCAAGTTCTTTTGCAGACATGCCTTATCTGCAACACACATAATCAGTTTATCCAATATCAGGTCATCTGCATATAGACTGTAGAACATCTCAGATGAAAAGTGTGTATGTGTGTGTGTGTGTGTGTGTGTGTGTGTGTGTGTGTGTGTGTGTGTGTGTGTGTGTGTGTGTGTGTGTGTGTCTGTGTGTGTGTGTGTGTGTGTGTGTGTGTGTGTGTGTGTGTGTGTGTGTGTGTGTGCATCTGTGTGTGGAGATATATATATATATATATATATATATACATGTGTGTGTGTCTGTCTCTCTCTCTCTATGTGTGTGTGTATATATATATATATATATATATATATATATATATATAGATAGATAGATAGATATAAATACATTTGCCCTTTCCCTACCGTAGACCAATCTCGGTGTTGGTATATATAAATAGCAGGGGGTGGGAAGTGGGCTTTCCCCTACAAGAAACATGCTTTGTTTTTTCAGCGATTTGGCTTTCAGTCTTTCAGGATCAATGTATAGCGATTCGATATTTGTGTACTTTGATATTTCAAAGTACATCCATATGTGTGTGTATATATATATATATATATATATATATATATATATATATACACACACACACACACACACACACACACACACACACACGCACACACACACACACACACACACACACAGAGTATATATAGCTATAGATATATAGATATATACACATAATTATACACACACACACACACACACACACACACACACACACACACACACACACACACAGATATATATATTACAGACAAGTGAGCAACCGTTCAAATTGTCAAACAGAAAAAAGCTGGCACAGCTGTACTGGATTTTTTTTCTGTGCCTGATTGTGGTACAGTAAATATCAGGTGAAAAATTACTTTATGCTAGTCATTTTAAAAGTCCCTTAATGTCATATAAATATTCAATTGATAAAGCTTGCTAATGTCTTGGCCAAAAACATTTGTAATCTGCCTTTCAGTGTTTACACAGGCTAGAAATGGTTTGGGAATTTTGGTGAGGAAAAGACTTTAGAAGGCAGTGAGGGATGTCATCAGAATTAGTGACAGACTTGTGGCAATCAAACTCCACCCTAATGATAGGGCAGTATTCATAATCTCAGCCTATGCCCCAAAGCAGGGTTGTGATTGCAAGGAAAAGAGTGCATTCAGACACCAATTACAGGGCCTACTAGATAAAGCAGGACAACATGAACTGGTGTTGATAATGGATGACTTGAATCCACATATCAGTAAAAACAGAACTGGATAGGAGGACTTCCTGGGTCCACATGGGTGGGGAAAAAGGAACAAAGAAGAACAGGCCATTCTAGACTTCTGTCTGGCAGAATTTAGTCACAAGATCACATACAAGAGTGACCAACATGCAACTCAGGTAGACTTCCTTCTAGTAAGAAAAGGGCATTGGGGTAGACTCAGTCATTGCAAAGTCATCCCAGTGAAACCATCAACCCTCAGCATAAACCACTGGTTGCCACAATCAGCTGGAAGCAATGGTTAGAGAAGGCTCTAAGTTCAACAGAGACCAGGCTGAAGACGTGGAAGTTGACTGGAGAGAAAGCACAACAGTTCAAGGAATTACTCAAGGCTCTAGCACCTCAAGAAATGCAGGATATAGTTGGAGTTGAAGAAGAATGGCAGTGCCTCAAAAAACATATGTGAGTACTACAGAACAGATATGCGACAGAGCCAGGTATGAAATAGGGTATATAATGAAAACTGCTGGTGGAATGCAGAAATCCAGGAAGTCATCAAAGGAAAGAGGGAGTGCAGGAAAAAGTGGGAGATAAGAAATATGGACCAGGCCAGGAAGGAATACTGGTTGGCAAACAAAGAGGTTATAAAGGGAGTTGCAATAGTAAAGAACAAGGCATCAAATGCAATCTACCATATTATGGAAGTTGAGTCAGTAGTTGGAACAAAGAAAAGTTTGCAAGGAAAAGACAGAATGATAAAGAAGATAGTCAGACACCCCTCATAAGGGATGCCGGCAACAATCTGCTCACCAATCGGCAGGACATCAAAGGCAGATGGAAGGAGTACTTTTAGCAGCTTATGGATGAAGAAAACCCCACAGAAGCTGCACTGCCCTAGACACAGCCAATGATGAAAAGAGGAAAATCCGACCATAGAAGAATTAAGAACAGCACTAAGGAAAATGAAGTCAGGGAAAGGAGCAGGCATTGATGAGGTCACAGCAGATATGATAAAGATGCTGAATGAGATGGGGAGAAATGGCTCCTGAAGGTACTCATAGCAGGATGGAAAGAAATGTGTATCCCAAATGACTGGGAAATAAGCATTCTAGGGCCAACTTCAAGATCAAAGGGAACATTTACAACTGTGGGTAGTACCGGGGTATCAAACTCCTGTCACACTGAATGAATGTTCTGGAGAGGGTGATTGATAAATGAATACACAGAGTAGTAGAAAGTAAGAAGGGAGATAAGTAATTCAGATTCAGATCAGGATGCAGCACAAATGACCTGATGTTTGCAGCAAGACAGCTGAGAAGAAACTAGAGATGAAGAAAGAGTCTAACTGGGCATTCTTAGACTTGGGGAAAGCACATGACAAGGTCCCAAAAATGATTTGGACAGTCCTGCAGTGGTGGAATTAGTGCAAGCTATGTACAAAGACCCAATGACTCAAGTACAAACAGTGTTCTGTCTCACAGGGGGATTCCCAGTGGGAGTGGGTGTGCATCAGGGTTCTGCCCAGAGCCCACATACTGGTGATGGACTACATTGTCAAACAGGTTGGAGGGGACATATCAACAAAGTTGCTGTATGCAAATGATGTGGTATTACAGGCAGACTCTGAACAAGAACTTCAGCAAAGGATAGTGGAATGCAATGCAAAACTAAAGGCACATAGGATGAAACTGAGTACAGATAAGACAGTTGTAATGGTAGCAGATGGGGGAAATCAGAAGAAGCTAAAAGCTGATATAGAAGGGAAAATAGTGGAAGAGGTTAACAGCTTCAATATCCAGGAGGGATGGTTGAGGAGAAGGAAGTCTGAATGAGGACATCAGAGCTAAAATCAGAGGCCCTGCAGCCAACTGGCACAGAGATTCAGTAAAGTATATGACAGAAGAATGTAAAGAAGCTGAAAAGCAAGGTGTACTAAACAGTGGCGTGAACAGTACTACTGTATGCTACAGAAACCTGGGCAGTAAAGGCAGAGCAGATGAGGATGTTAAAGGTGATGGAAATGAAGTACCTGACAAGGGTGGTAAGATACACACTGTGGGATAGACGAAGAAATGAGGACATAAGAGCAGAAGCCAAAGTAGCTCCGATTGCAGAAAAGATGAAAGATAACAGATTACAGTGGTTCAGACACACATGCAGAAAAGCAGAACACAATCTGGGGAAGAAGATTTGGAACAGACAGAAAGAAGGCAAGAGGAAATGAATGTCCAGCAAAGAGGTGGATGGATTGTCTGAGAGAAGACCTACAAGACTTGGCATTGAATATAGAGAGATGGTAACAGTTGACATGACACTCTGATCCCATGAAAAAACTGGGGAAAAGGGGCTTGATGATGATGATGACAATTTCAGTGTTGACACAGTCCATGTTGATAAGTTCATAGGTATATACTGAGTCTGCAGCCTAGAAGACAATTGAGAAGCCTATCCCAGTTTTCAATGTAAGGCTCCCACTCAAAGTATGTAGTCAGAAATTTTAAGGCAAAGAACTGCACAAATGTAAAGATGTGTTTGCAGATAAATAAGCCAGAGCACATATGTTCAGTAGTTATAGACTATGATAAACTGGAGAAGTGCTGTTTTGTGCATTACAGTCACAAAACTAAACAAAATGAATTTACCTGATTTCCTGGCTTAAGGCAAGATACACCATGCCCATTTGCTCTGAGATTCAGCCACAAAGATGAACAGTGAGTTGTGATTTCAAGCATTCAAAATTAACAAAAAAAAAATGAGATTGAGCACTGTACATAGACACTGCCTGTCAGGAAAAATGAATCCCAACAAATATGTCTAAGTACTTCAAGACTAACACAGAAATGTAATAAATGTGAGCTAATACTGATGTTTTCTGATGTTGCCATTCTCATCAGCAGCTTTCAAAGCACTACACAGTAATTTTGATGAGGCAGGAGTTAAGAAAAAATACAGCAAACCACCCATCTCATAAGCAGCTAAAAAATACACCAGGTGTATAGATGCTCAGCTTTGTATACCACTAACCCTTAAGTGTTAATTAACAGAAATAAGTGACAAAAGGCACGATTGCTACCAGTCGTCTAACGTCAGCATAATCCTGCTGTCATTACAGCACTAGATGGTAACTCACCCTGATGTCAATTTGAAGTGCATATCAAGAAGACTAAGGCAAATCTCTAAACAAACACCAATGAAACTGATCACCACCATACTAGTAAAGTCAACCGAACTGATATCCAAAACGGAAAATGCTTTAAGAAAGTCCATGGAAAAACATAAATCCATAAACCAAAATCATAAAACAATTGAAGTTCTGTAAAACTGTAGTAAACAAGCAGATAAAAGAACTAAGCGCTTTCACCTGTACAATTCAAAAAACAGGCTTCATCAGAGTTAACTGGAGCTGTGTTCCACATAACTTTAAATACATGACACATCATGCACACACCTATAGATTCCACCAATCAAAGCCTAAGGTACTTCACGTTGTCTAAAGGTAAAAACTTAAATAACATTGTAATAACCTAATGAACTGAAAACTAAAACGTAAAAATACAGAATTTTACTTAAATAAGTTAATATATAAATTTATGTGTTAATATATATAAATACACTCAATGTATGAAACTTTAGGTAAAATTAATTCGCCCATTATTCCAATCAACGAGTCCACCTACCTATAAAAATTCTGTACAAAAGTCACATCACATTAATAACAATACACACTTGTACAAATATTAATTGTAAGGTATAAAAATGTTGTGTAAAAATATAAGGAAAATATGTAAAAAAGAAGTGAAAACAACAAAAATAGAAAAATGTATTAGGAACCCTACTAATGGATTTTGACATTGCATAGTGTATGCTAATTTTAACCCTACTCAAGAAACTTAACAAAGTTAAATATAATACAACTTCATTTTCAATATGCTAGATATAGATATATGGTCATTAATTCCGGGGGGCTTTGTGGCATCAAGTCTGAGTTGCCATAGACATTCCTTGACTTCTAACAAAGTCTTAAGATCACCTCCCCTATCACTTTGTGGAACCCTATCTATTACAAAGAATATAAATTTGTTGAAATTAGGACAATTCCAAATGTGCAAATATAAAGCATTCAAAGTTTTTTTTTTGTTTTTAATGTCTCTAATGTGCTCGTTTATTCTTAATATTAATTTTCTAATAGTTTTTCCTATATAGAAAGTTAGGCAACTTAAACATGTAGCTATGTAAATCACCATCTTTGTGTTGCAGTTTACATAACCTGGACATTTTATTGTTCTATTGACATTGTGAACAGCCACTTATGGTCCGTTGTTAATAAATTTACAAGCTGAACAGGCACCACATTTACTCATTTTAGAGTTAATATACACCTCCATCTTATTGCCCGTTTCCATTATCTCTTTTAAATTCTTACCCCAGATGTGTATAATCACTGGTCTGTCACCCAATATTTTTGTGTTGTCATTATTGAGTACACTAATCCAAGTGTCATTTATAATGAACTTCACTTCCTTTGCCATGGGGTTATATGGAAGGATCATCGCCTTTATGTTGGTGTTATGTGTAGCTTCCATCTTAATATTTAGCTCTGTGGCTGTGTTAAGTAGCCCTCCCTTTAATGTGGGTTTGAAAGTCAAATATCGTTGAACAACAATTTCTGATCGTGTTTTCTCCAAAATCTCACTTGGGTACCCTCGCTCACTAAACATCCTGACCAAGTTGGTGAGTTCTTTCTCAAATAAATTGTCATCACTCACCAATCTGGAAAGCCTCACCATCTGTCTCTTAACAATATTCTTTTTCTGGTGAAACGGGTGGCAACTCTCAAAGTGCAAAAAAGAGTTGGAGTAAGTTTTTTTTCCTAAATACATTAGATTCCATCAAACATTTCTCTTTGTCATAAATTAATAAAAGATCTAATCTAATAATGGAAACGGGCAATAAGATGGAGGTGTATGTTAACTCTAAAATGAGTAAATGTGGTGCCTGTTCAGCTTGTAAATTTATTAACAATGGACCATACGTGGCTGTTCACAATGTCAATAGAACAATAAAATGTCCAGGTTATGTAAATTGCAACACAAAGATGGTGATTTACATAGCTACATGTTTAAGTTGCCCAACTTTCTATATAGGAAAAACTATTAGAAAATTAAGATTAAGAATAAATGAGCACATTAGAGACATTAAAAACAAAAAAACTTTGAATGCTTTATATTTGCACAGTCGGAATTGTCCTAATTTCAACAAATTTATATTCTTTGTAATAGATGGGGTTCCACAAAGTGAAAGGGGAGGTGATCTTAAGACTTTGTTAGAAGTCAAGGAATGTCTATGGCAACTCAGACTTGATGCCACAAAACCCTCGGAATTAATGACCATATATCTATATCTAGCATATTGAAAATTAAGTCGTTTGTATTTAACTTTGTTAAGTTTCTTGAGTAGGGTTAAAATTAGCATACACTATGCAATGTCAAAATCCATTAGTAGGGTTCCTAATACATTTTTGTATTTTTGTATTTTTGTCATTTTTGCATTTTTGTTGTTTTCACTTCTTTTTTACATATTTTCCTTATATTTTTACACATTTTTATACCTTACAATTAATATTTGTACAAGTGTGTATTGTTATTAATGTGATGTGACTTTTGTACAGAATTTTTATAGGTGAGTGGGTTCGTTGATTGGAATAATGGGCAAATGAATTTTAACTAAAGTTTCATACATTGAGTGTATTTATATATATTAACACATACGTTTATATATTAACTTATTTAAGCAAAATCCTGTATTTTTAGGTTTTAGTTTTCAGTTCATTAGGTTATTACAATGTTATTTAAGCTTTTACCTTTAGACAACGTGAAGTACCTTAGGCTTTGATTGGTGGAATCTATAGGTGTGTGCATGACGTGTCATGTATTTAAAGTTATGTGGAACACAGCTCCAGTTAACTCTGATGAAGCCTGGTTTTTGAATTGTATGGGTGAAAGCGCTTAGTTCTTTCATTTTATCTGCTTGTTTACAACAGTTTTACAAAACTTCAATTGTTTTATGATTTTGGTTTATGGATTTATGTTTTTCCATGGACTTTCATTAAAGCATTTTCCATTTTGGATATCAGTTCGGTTGACTTAAATCTCTAAATAATCTCAGAGTCTTGGGTCTCAGACCAATTAAGCTGGATTATAATATTTTATATTATAATATATACATTTGTCTGTGGCTAATAATAAGCTGGTTCAACACTTTATTCCCTTTCCAAACTTACTCTTCTAGGTTATAATTAAGATAAATTAAAACAGCTTGCATACACCAGGTTTAATTTTGTATAAAAAAATGATGACTTTCAAATGAAATTAATAATTTAATGTTTACGTAGACACACTGACTGATAAAAAATAAGACTGCCATACAGCACACCAATACAAAGATTACTTTACATTAGTTCCTGGTAGTATGGTAGGGTGTACAACTTAATATTGGTCAGTGAAAGAAAGGGAAAACTGTCAATGTCCTTAATTCCTTGTTAATGGAGTCTCCATGTTCATCTCATTCAAGTTTACAATGCCATTTTTGTATACTTTCAGTTCACAGCCATAACTCCTTATGGTATTTAGATCTTTTGGGCCTTGCTTCTTTAACCAAGTGACTTATCAGCTAGTAAAATTGCATTATTAGAAAGTGCAAGGACTAATTAACAAAACGCTACTAAGATTGTTAAATCAGGATGCCTCGCAGTAGAGAAATGGATCAATTAATGACACATTCATATTTTTATATTAATGCTCATATTTTTATACCTGAGAGCCCTACATGTTACTGAGGGGTATGGTGTACAATGCCACAGCCTACCTGGACCTCGCAAAAGCCTTCGATACAATACCCCACTCGGGCATTATAGATAAGCTCACCAGCTTAAATATAAACCCCTATGTCACTAGATGGATTGCAAACTGGCTCAAGGACAGAACCCACATGGTTAGAATTGCTAGAGCCATGTCAGACTCCAAACCAGTTACAAGTGGTGTCCCACAAGGCTCAGTCCTGGGACCTCTCTTGTTCGGTATATATTTCTCGGAGGTACAGGCCAACACGGAAGGACTGTGGCTGACCAAGTTAACAGATGACTGCAAACTGGGCGCCATAATCGACTCTCCAGCCAACACAAGCATCCTCCAAAAGGGCCTCATAGAAACAGACAACTGGTGCCAGAGCCATGGCCTCAAGCTAAATGCCAAAAGTGTATAGTCATCCCTTTGGCAAAAAAAAGTGCCCACAAATTACCACATAGGTGGTAATCCATTAAGTACAGAAGAAGTAATTAGGGACCTGGGGACCCAAGTTGATAGCAATCTCTCATTTGACAACCACGTAGCCAAACTGGTTAGAAAAACATTTTATATAGCCCACCTAATCATGAAGGGATTCACATCTAGATCAGGAGAGGTCATCGTGCCTCTTTACTCATCCCTCATCAGGTCCATAATTGAGTACAATGCCCCTTTTGGGATGTACCTTACCAGACACCTGCAGCAACTGGAAAGACCCCAAAAGTACCTCACCAAGAGGATCAAAGGGCTCAAACAGATGTCATATGCTGCCCGGTTAAAGAAACTCAAGCTCTACTCAGTGGCATACCGCCTGTTCAGAGGCGATCTGTGCCTGACGTATATGGACATGCTGCACCTCAGAAAATCCAAATCCCATCGAGTTACGCGCTCGAGAGACTTGAACCTCAGCACTGAAATAAATAGGACATGCTGGAGGGACAGATTCATAACGCAGAGGCTCCCTTCACTCTGGAATAAAATCCCAGTCCAGGTTAGGCAGAGTCACTCATTGACTCTCTTCAAAAGGAATCTTGATGAGTGGATGAGAGATCGTAGGTTTACCTCGGGTATCACTTCTGTGTCACTGTTAGACAGAGGCACAGTATACTAACCTCGAAAAAGGGCATAGCAAAATAAATTTAAAATGGGTGGCGAAAGCCAAACACATTCTGGCTAGGCTTATAAATGTCCTAGGGCAGATAGCCTAGTATGAACCTATGAACCTATGAACCTATGGTGGGAAACAGGAAAATTTATTGTCAATGTTCATTTATATCACATTATACTTGAGATACTGCTAGCTGTTTGCTAATAATTGTGAAAATAAACAATATTTCCATATGTACGTAATATTTCAAAAAACAAGTTTCTTACAAACTGTTGCAAGACATCAAGTAAAACCTTAAATGTTCTTAAAGAAAAATATGTTTGATATTTGCACTGCAAGCTGCACATCTTTACAGATAATCAGTGCTATTTTTATTGCTAATTATACAATTATGCATATGTTTTCATATTTCTGCAAATATTTCAATAAACATGCATTTTAAGAAGAATTGCTTGTTGTTATGTAAAATCTTTTGTCTGGTTAACAAAAATATTTTAACAAAATATGTCTAGGTAGTATAGTTTCCAAGATATAACAATTGATTTGTGAAAGTTTAACAATAAATATAATTTGGGGGTTGTACACATTGTAATATAGTATTTATGGAAAGACTATGAATGCACTGACTATTATCACTGTAAAGAATATTTCTTAGTGATAATATTGCTATGTGCATAGTTTAAATAGCTTTTATCTGTCACAAAATATTTAAATTTGTTTATCTTATTCTTTTTAAGTTTATTTTTCTGAAAATGCTCTGGAATGGAAGATATGTGTAGGCTGCCAGAGATGTGACATTCCACACCACATAGGAGTTAATGAGTTAGGGGTCTCTTCATCATTAATGAGTACTAGGAAATAGTCCTACATTTTGTATCTACTCCATCTCTCAGAGATCAAAAACTGAAGATAGCTCTGGTCGTACACACTGGTTCCTCTGTAGGCAAAAATTAAACTTATTTACAGGTAGATATTGTGGAACACCTTTCTGCTACACGACATACTCTCTCACTCCAAAGTGGATCTGTCCATGTGGATTAACCAGGTCCTGAAGAAACAATGTGCGATATCACAGACTTTGGCTCCTTTTTTAGAGTGCATAATAGTCCTCTAGTAAAGCTCTTTCAGACTGTGTCTGCCTGTTAGCTGGCAACTAGCAATCCAGTTATGACTGGAAAAAAGAAGCATGAATGAATATCTGTAAGTCTGAGTTCCTTGTTCATGTCTGTCCAGTATGTAACTTTAGTTAGAAGGGAGGGCTTTGAAATTCTTTTGGTCTGTCTCTGCAGTGGGTTGAGTTCAGCTGTGGATATATGAATCTCTTTCTCCTTTTAGCCTTTGGCCAGTTTGCTTTTCTTTCCACAGTTTATGTATCTTATCTTATTTATATTTATTTATTTATTTCATTTGTTTACCAGGAAAATCGTAGGGGGCAAGTACCCATTTTCAGCAGAGGCCTGGGGAGAAAAGCTCCATACTAATATACTAAAAAACAAATTTGTAATTCATTTCTTTTCTTTTCGTTTTCTTTTTGTTTTTCATATGAAGTGAGACATTGAATTCACAGTTTATACATTATAGTAGGACATTTACATTTATAGCATGTGCATATTTCATGTTAACTGTTTAAAATATAATCTTAGCAAAAGATAATGATTTAGAATAGAGCGTTTAGAGGATAGGCTAGCAAGAAGTGAGGAATGGGAAAAATGGGGGGTAAAATAAGATGCAAGGAAAAGGAATAGGTTGAGTGGAGGGTCAAAGTGGCAAGTCTATTTAGAGATCCAGATTAGCTGTTAGGAATAAAGGTTATAGGAGGGAAAGGTGAAAGTTGGAGGGGAGAGGGAAGTAGGGAGGAATATGGTGAGATGCAGCAACAGGCATAATGTTTAGTCAGGGTAGAACAGGAGGAGAGCCATGTTTTACTTAGGTTAGGAAATTTTCAGGTTGTCCTTAAAAATCAGGAGGGAGGGACTTGACCTGATGGATACAGGTTTGGAGTTCCAGGCTTTGGCAACACAGCAAGAGTACAGAGCCTGAACAGTGGATCTGAGGCATTTGCGGATAGAGAGTAGGTTTTGGTCATAAGATCATCATGTCTGAATGGCGACATAGTTATGAAGAATAATATTCCGGGCAGGACATGCATCAGAGGATATTGGATAATTTTAAAGGTGGTAAGGCTTCATGATTATGTTAGCTCGCGGGGAAGTTCTAACCAGTTTAAAGATTTTTAGGGTTATGCAGTGGTGAATTTGGAAAAGAGTATTAGCTGTAAATTTAATGATGCTGTTATAACATTGCAAAAGTTTTGTTTCTTGTGAGTCTAGAAGTTAGAAAGGATGGGAGAACCATATAATATTGACGGAAGTAGATAAGTAGTGGCCATTGCAGTTTTTCTTGTATCACAAAAGTGTTTAGCTCTATAGAGCATTCTCATTTTTGATGAGTTTTGTTTATACAGCTTTGAAAGTGAAGGTCATATTTAAGATTATTGTTAATTATCATGCCGAGTAATTTGGTATGGAAAGTAATTTCAGTGAAGTTGTTATTGACAGAGAGAATTTGGAATTTTTTTTTCATGAAAAAGGGATTTGGGGAAGAAAATAAAAAGTTTTGTTTTGTTTTGGTTAAGCATAAGTTGTGTATCACCAAGCCATGTTTTAGTAGATGATAATGCTGTCTGAGTAATCTGGAGATGGCAGAAATTGTCTGAGGTACGTGTCCTTGGCATATTGTGTAAGGGTAGCCTATTGTGTGGATGTCTGCAGAGTGTTAGGATATTAAAGAAGTGTAGGCCAAGGACTGAGCCTTGAGGTACACCAGGGGTAACAGGGAGGTCAGTTATTTCCAACTGATTACCTAGTTCTATATTGGGGTCCTCTCCTCATGCCTTCATTTAAATAAGTTTACGTAATAGCAAACCTTTCACCTGTAGCTGACTGAGCAGTGTTATCCAATGGAGAGCAAGAATAATTCACTTTTGGATATGGCTGATCATAAACAGCATCTAACTTATATGCGTCTCCCATCATAATTTTGCTCTCATTTCTTGACACTAAAGGGATGTATATTTTTTCTTTCTTGTGTCCGTTGCTCTCTCCCAAAATAAAAGTTGGCATATATTCATGTTTTAATAGCAGTGCAGTTTCTAGCCTCCATATTAACACTCTTTAATTCTGTGCTCAGTTCATCTGACATCTTTAAAGCAGCACAGCAGAAAACTGAATCAGAAGAAAAAATTTACAATATTTTTTTTCATTGGGACTTTACTGGAACATATAACAGAAAAAAAATAGAATCATGACTGAGTCTGGTCATTATCATTCAGTAATAGTAACTACAAAATTAAATCATAAACTGGAGGGTGGAGTACCCATTAAGACTGGCGAAGTGTTGTGCCCTGCATGCAGCAGAAAGCAGACTGACAGAATTCATAAACATGTAAGTCACACCAAACTGAACCATTACCACCTCAGAATGAAACCACTATGTATTAAAAGGGCAATTCTTGCTTTCAGGATGAGCACTTTTCATTTCCTGCCAGCACGGCCCCAGATTAATCACTGTCAGCTAAACTGTCTCTTGGTGTTGTGTATTTATTCCCCAGAGCAAAGCTAGTCTGGGTGTAACCAGACTGATACTTTGTAGCAAACAGACCACCTAGGAGCTTTCCTGATATATTAATATTTCAAGTCAATAGCCTGAGTGATACATGTATGCAGAATGTATTTATTTCATTCCTTCAGTATATGCCACTGGAAATTAAATAACTGGACACACTCAGGCCATCTTCAGTCTCAAATCACCTATTTAAAGAAAAAGCAAACAACTGCCATCAGACTCCAAAAGAAATTTACAGAATTCTTTTCGCAGCCTCATAAATCTTGTTGCTTTAAGCTCATTTACCTCAGTAACAGCAAGTGCGGTGTGTGGAGCTCTCCTATGCTTAAGATGATCGTTCCTGATATGAGGAAACAAGAGGCTGTCAAAAAGATGAATGATTCTGTTCGGCTGATATAAGATGTGGTATAATTATTTTATTGTAGAATTTTCTTGGCATTTTCAAACGTGAAATAGCATATACCAGTGAAACTGCATACCTTCCACCGTTACATGTCTGGTTATTATCCAGTGAAAATGCATACCTTCCACCATTACATGTCTGGTTATTATCCAGTGAAAATGCATACCTTCCACCATTACATGTCTGGTTATTATCCAGTGAAACTGCATACCTTCCACCATTACATGTCTGGTTATTATCCAGTGAAACTGTATACCTTCCACCATTACACGTCTGGTTATTATCCAGTGAAACTGCATACCTTCTACCATTACATGTCTGGTTATTATCCAGTGAAACTGCATACCTTCCACCATTACATGTCTGGTTATTATCCAGTGAAAGTGCATACCTTCCACCATTACATGTCTGGTTATTATCCAGTGAAACTGCATGCCTTCCACCATTACATGTCTGGTTATTATCCAGTAAAACTGCATACCTTCCACCAATACATGTCTGGTTATTATCCAGTGAAAATGCATACCTTCCACCATTACATGTCTGGTTATTATCCAGTGAAACTGCATACCTTCCACCATTACACGTCTGGTTATTATCCAGTGAAACTGCATACCTTCCACCATTACATGTCTGGTTATTATCCAGTGAAACTGCATACCTTCCACCATTACATGTCTGGTTATTATCCAGTGAAAGTGCATACCTTCCACCATTACATGTCTGGTTATTATCCCGTGAAACTGCATGCCTTCCACCATTGCATGTCTGGTTATTATCCAGTGAAACTGCATACCTTCCACCATTACATGTCCAGTTATTATCCAGTGAAAGCGCATACCTTCCACCATTACATGTCTGGTTATTATCCAGTGAAACTGCATACCTTCCACCATTACAAGTCTGGTTATTATCCAGAGAAACTGCATACCTTCCACCATTACATGTCTGGTTATTATCCACTGAAAGTGCATACCTTCCACCATTACATGTCTGGTTATTATCCAGTGAAACTGCATACCTTCCACCATTACATGTCCGGTTATTATCCAGTGAAAGTGCATACCTTCCACCATTACATGTCTAGTTATTATCCAGTGAAACTGCATGCCTTCCACTATTACATGTCTGGTTATTATCCAGTGAAACCATGCATTCCACCATTACATGTCTGGTTATTATCCACTGAAACTGCATGCCTTCCACCATTACATGTCTGGTTATTATCCAGTAAAACTGCATACCTTCCACCAATAGATGTCTGGTTATTATCCAGTGAAAATGCATACCTTCCACCATTCCATGTCTGGTTATTATCCAGTGAAACTGCATACCTTCCACCATTACATGTCTGGTTATTATCCAGTGAAACTGCATACCTTCCACCATTACATGTCTGATTATTATCCAGTGAAACTGCATACCTTCCACCATTACAAGTCTGGTTATCATCCAGTGAAAGTGCATACCTTCCACCATTACACGTCTGGTTATTATCCAGTGAAACTGCATAACTTCCCCCATACATGTCTGGTTATTATCCAATGAAACTGCATACCTTCCACTATTACATGTCTGGTTATTATCCTGCATTCTCAATAGTATCCACTGTGGCATATTGTCACAGTCATAGAATGGGGTACCAGGTAGTAAATAGATAAGAAACACCAACATTAGGCCAAGTATATCTCATATCTCCATGAGTACCATTAAAATACTACATTAGTAAAAGAAAAATAACATCTGATGCTACTATATGTTTTTTTTTACCATTCTGCACTGACAATGTAGTCTGGAGAAAGATTAATTTTATATACAATATATATATATATATATATATATATATATATATATATATATACACACATAAAATTACTAACTTTGACATCCACAAAGTTGATAAGCAAAATGTTGACAAAATATAACTGACAACAAATGTTGACAACACACTTACCATGATCCGTGGTACACCCTTGCTAAACTCATATACCCTGCTAATTAAATATACAAACTCTGAGATCACACAACAGGGAAAAAGCATGCTTTTCAGTCTCATTACTACTGCCATCTTGCGTAATTGTTGACCATCTATTTTGTCGACCAAAGTGTATCAAAAAACAGCTATCAACAATGCCCAAATTTGACTAAAATGAATACTCCCATACACACATATATACATGTATTCATGCTAGGTTGTCTGACAGAGTCAAGCTTATTTTTAGTGGAGACCTAAAAGGAAAAGTACCACTCCTGCAAGTAGAATACATTACACTATTGGTTGGGAGTGAATATAAGATCAGACATCGTGTCATGTTTGCTCTATGGTAGCCAAAACATAAAACAAACGACAAATTTAGTAATACTGCGACTACATAGGATCTGCAGTGACATCACAGGGAGAGAGTTTGTATACTGATTTACAACAGACTTAGATAAACCATCATTAGTATATACAGCTATAATATTATGTAAAATGAACAAACAGGATGATATATACAGAGACGCATAAAGGAAAGAAAGCACTGTGCCAGCAGTGGAACTGTATAGGGACAAAGCTAACATATGCCCAAATAAAACTACCTCACAAATGGTCTGATAGTAAGTTTGGTTGTGTATGGCCACAAAAGTGAATATATAATCAAATTTACAAACAGAATGATGATTTTTGTAATCAATGCTAATAGTCTTTTTAAGTTCCTTCTTTATCTGCATGCATACTGTTTGAAAGTAAAGGTGAGTCACTACCCACAGCCTCGTTATGTACTATTGACTCACTACTAACACATTCAAACAAAATAATATTTGAACTATAGAAAATGCAACATTCAAACAATGCATAGAAAGTATAGTTACCATGTTGTTAAAAGAAAAAATATATAATTTGGGAATCACAAGTTTATTAAGCAGCAAGATTCTATAATATTTTGTTAAATAGGCAGTTTGGGGGCAACCCAAGAGTTCTGGTCCTTTTAAGTCACTTTCTCAAAGTCATACAGTTTGCAGGTGGACGTCCTAGCAGCTCTAAACCTTACCTCTATGCAAATGTGCATGCATGTGTGTGTCTGTAAACAATAAAGCTAAATGTAGCAGGAATTCAATATTATAGCTATTAATCTAGAAGTATGATAGGCAAGGAATAGGAAGGTCGCACAGCACCACAAAATCCTTTATTTAAATGCCAACTATCCTGGAGGATGTTAGCATTTTAAGAGTTGTTACCTTAGCAAATACCAGAAAACATCACTGTGATGTAGTGACTCCCTTTAACTCACAGAGCAACATTTCTTACCAGTAATCAAACTTAAAATACTGAAAGAAGGTTACTGATCCCCCAGTGAGGAGAATTATAGCGATCTGAGAAACAAACCTACGCATTAAGAAACACTAGTGATAAAAGCCTTCAATTAGTCTGGCCCTTTCAAGGCAACCATAGGAGTAAAAGCTTTCTCCAAATTTGGTCCTGCTAAATGTAACAAATTACCTATTCTTGGTTTCCACATTCCTCTGCTTTATACACATTAGGTAAACTGAACAAATTGCAAAGTGACATAAGAAACCAACAGACTTTTGTCAGGATTCAAAGCTACATTGAGAAAATGCGTTCAAGAGGAAGTGACTAGTACCTGTTTTGAGGGCACTGGGATAATAATCCAACCTCACACCATACTAACTTCATCTAAAATACTTTATTACATCAAAGTAGCCAGATAAGGTAACTAATGTAAATAATCAAAACATGTTAATAATGAAAAGAATGTCATTACTGTTTTCTGTATCTACCACTATGTTTAAAATATTGTATTCTGCTCTGCTAGAACTTTGTAACCTTCAGTGCTGTGATTGTAGCCTATTAATTATTTCGTCCTCTCTGTTCTATGAGCTCAGGTCATGACTGGTAAGGGTCAGCAGACGAGTTCACTAACCTGGTTAAGAAATGACAAAATAAAATAAAATAAATGGATATAAATGTTCAAGAGGAGAACTATCCACTAGATGGGAAGTTCATTTTATGCACAGTATCAATCAAACAGCACATAGTTTGGTTACATCCATATTTACTCCAGTTGTATCAAAGGATGAAAAAATATTTTGTAATGATAAAATGCACACTCTTTCAGTTATAAAAATGGAGAAGTCAGAATATCTCAGTTGTAAATGATGTCTTCCTTAGATGAACTGTCCTCTTTATTTATATCAGTATTAATGTCTGCCTGTCACATTATCTCTCAATAAATGGCCTCATTCCTAGGGAAACTGGGTCACATCCACTGACCCTGTCTTGCTTGCAGTCAGTGTTACTAATCTGACGATGAAGTGGGAATAGTAATAGGTAGTCTGCAATGCTGGGGGACAAAAGAGGTAGATATAATAATAATAGCCCCAGCAAAAAAGGCAAATCATAAAATAAAAATGGGCTAAAAATTACACTATAAATTAAGGAATAAGGAATAACTTTAAAAAAATAGCTGCTTTCAAAGCAAGAAATTGTACTTAATCAGCATTTGGTGACAGAGGAAATTATTAACATACTTTATTATGAGTGACCAGCTGTACAAATGTGTAGGTGAGGGTGTTGTATTTATCAAATATTGTCTAACTTACATCCCAAGTCAGAAGGAGTTTCCTAGTATTGTGGGACATGAACTACTGCATGTTAACTTACATGCATGCAACTCCAAAAGGATATAATATGTTTGTTCTCAGAATTCACAAGCATAATTATGAACCTACATTTTAAATAGAGTACAAATTAATATGTTGATAATCATTCTTTTGGGGGAAGGGGCTTTACCTCACCCATGCTCATGCAGATCTCTTTGTACCCTATACAACCATACTAAACATTAATATCCTTAGGCCACTGTTAATGAAAACTAACTGCTTATACCCAAGTGTGTTTGAATACTCCTTCTTTTAGATTTGTGAAATTCAAAAAATTGTATAAATCTTGCTCAACCCTGTATATTTTGGTCTATATCTGTCTATTTCCCTGGACCACACCATATTTATATGATCCAGTCTACTGATGGATAATCAAAATTGCTAAATCAGAATTAGTACTCCAAAAACTTTTTAAAGTCAACATTCACTTGTGTATTTAACCTTGTTCACAAGGCAGGTGGGCTGGAACAGGAACCCTTTTCATCCATGACCCGAGTCATAATAAAGGCAGAATGAATGTCCTCATCAAAACCACATGCATGTCAGAGGGAAAATCATGATGTTCTTCAGTGATACGATATATATGGTTTACTATCAAAACCTTGCAACACACTTGTGTGAGTAATTATGTGCCCAAATTAAAACATCGTAAAATTCAAATACCAACTAATCACAA
The DNA here is from genome assembly GCF_019279795.1 of Protopterus annectens. Lineage (NCBI taxonomy): Eukaryota > Metazoa > Chordata > Ceratodontiformes > Protopteridae > Protopterus > Protopterus annectens. The sequence continues at coordinate 1,586,499,483 of NC_056739.1, read as the reverse complement.
CACCGAACGTGGTCATTCCAGAAAATCAACAATCAGCAATGTTTACATTACCAAACCCACCTGGACTTCCGGTTATATCCTACTAACATTTTGCAGGGGGAAAGCCCCCCTGTACGCCCCCATGTTGGGGGCTGAGCCCCCCAAACTCCCTGCTAATTATATATACAAACTCTGAGATTGCACTGCAGTGAGGGAAAGAGTACATTTCCCGATCCCCCACTGTAATGCGATCTCCATTCAAAACAACGAATCCACAACAGCAAATGCTAGTGTGTGTTCACTGTTGTGGATTCAGACATCGGATCATAGGATCATAGGAAGTTACTAGGCTATTGGCCTTGAGGTCCTTATAAGCCTAGCCAAGAGTTTAGCCCATGTATTTACAAATCAGCACCCGATGCCCCTGTCTAGCAGGGACACGGGTGGAATCCAGGGATGTATTTTCTATTTCCTATCCAGTTATCCAGGTTGCACTTAAAAAGGGGTAAAGAGGTACTCTGCTTGATGTGGAGTGGAAGTCTATTCCACAAATGGGAGAGTCTCTGGGACACAAATCTGTCCTGCCAACAAGTCATATTAATGTCACAGACTAGATTGAGACCACGTGTGTGGTTACTTCAGTGGAGCTTGACTTGTGGATATGCAGCAGTCCCATCAAGAGTGCAACAGAGACAGGGTGAGTAGGAGAAAAAAAATCAAAAACAGTCACAGAGCATTTTTAAGGCATAAAGGATGGTGCAGTGGTGCAGCGGTAGCATTGTTGCCTCACAGCAAGAGGTTCTCCGGTTCGATTTTCAGCTGGAGTGCCTTCTGTGCAGAATGTGCATGTCCTCCCTGCATTCATGTGGGTTTTCTCCAGGTACTCTGGTTTTCTCCCATGTTACAAAGACATATGTGTAGAGCATTTCTCCCCAGGCCTCCGCTGAACATTTTCTTTGTTCCATGTTGGGCTTTCCCGATAAACAAATGTTAAATAAAAATTAAATAATAATTAAAGCCTAGATACTGTTAACTTTAATTCACTCATAATTGAGATAGCATCATTTAAGCCTGGAAATTCATTAGTATTTGAACTTGAACTTAGAAAAATTATGACAAAGAGAAGCATGTCTAGCCAACACACTCTTGTCATCTTTTCTTGAAATATTATAAACATGTTAGTAGATCCTTCTATTAAAAGCATTATTCATCTTGCCAAATGTAGAAGGGTAGACATGTTTTGCACCTGGCCATGTATACCACCTTATTGGACTTCTCTTTGTCTTAATTTTTCTAAGTTAAGTTTTTCATATTAAACAGGATCAAAACTTCAGCCTTTTCAGGGATTGGCATAATTCTCTTTTACATCTTTGGATGCTCTGGCAATTGTGTTTAGATGGTAACAACTTTCCAGGCTTAAATGATGCTATTTGATTACGACAGAATTAAAGTTAAGAGCATATAGACTTTCATTTTGCCTTGAAGATACTCATCTTATGAAGTTGTCAACAAGTTATCCATTCATTTCATTATGAGTGGTGATTGGCTTAATTTTTTTCTAAGGCTTTTATTGGACCTCGATCTGATTGGTCCAGTTTTTATTTTTAAGGTTGTTATTGGTCACCGATTTGATTGGTTACCCATCTTTTAAAGATTTGAATATCCTTTGGGATTTGTTTACATTTCTAATTGATTGAGTGGTAAAAATGGGGTTGGGGTATTTTTACTTGTATGCAATTGGTGTTCTTTAATGTTTCACTCACATTTCTGATGATGTCTAAAAATGAAAGTGCTTAACTATGGTTGATTCTGTTGGTTCATTAAACTTCCATTTCGAGTGCTACCTGGTTGTTGTTGTTTTCCATTTTAGTGTTTTTTACAGTACAGTGGTGGTTTTGTTGTCTGATTTTGTGATTTGGAATTTTTTCAGCTATTTGCTGGCATGTCAACATCCAACACAGAAGTTCTTTTCAGGAAGATCTCCAGCACCAGTCTTACCGGTGTAGCAGGAAATCTTATGCTGCTTATCCATCAGTTAACTCAAATTGTTTCTCAACAAAACAACCAATCCAAACAACCAAAGGGATTAACTTCACTGCAACTCGAAATAAAATTATAAAACCAGAAGTCCACATGCAAGTGAAGTGAATGACTGTGAAATGAATCAATAGCTGTCTCCAATTCCAATAATAGCACCAACACAGCGATTCCAATTTAAAGATTTAATAAATGCTAGCACAGTCAGTAAGCGCTTTCACCTCAACGGCTTTATCAAACTACAAAGTGCATAGTCAGTAAAAACATTTAAATACAGCTAAAACAAACCCAATAGGTTAAAATTAAAACAGATGGGAGTGACATCATTAAATGAGAGCATACATTCCCTCAATTAACCCTTAGTAGTAAACACATACTAAGGTCTATATAACCTCTTTCTCTTAAGGGCAGGCTTCACTTGTACCTTGTCATTAATACCAGGGTTTTTATCTGCACTGAGTCTGATGATCCATTTCAGTTCGCATTCTAAGAGACATGTATCTGCATCCCCTCCCCTAAAATTTGTCTTTACTTGTTGCAAAACACTAAACACAAATTCATGCTCAGCTCCCATAATTTTAATGTGTTTCGCTAACGCATTGCTGTCAGATCCTGTCCTGTGCTGGCAGATTAAGAGAAAGAGGTTATATAGACCTTAGTATGTATTTACTACTAAGGGTTAATTGAGGGAATGTATGCTCTCATTTAATGATGTCACTTCCATCTCTTTTAATTTTAACCTATTGGGTTTGTTTTAGCTGTATTTAAATGTTTTTACTGACTATGCACTTTGTAGTTTGATAAAGCCGTTGAGGTGAAAGCGCTTACTGACTGTGCTAGCATTTATTAAATCTTTAAATTGGAATTGCTGTGTTGGTGCTATTATTGGAATTGGAGACAGCTATTGATTCATTTCACAGTCATTCACTTCACTTGCAAATTGTTTCTCAACAAAGGACTTTGATTGACACTGCCTGTGACACATCTTCGCAAATTCCAGTAGGTAATCTGCTGTCCTCTCACACTGTACCTTCACACCAGTCGCCACCTGTTAGTAATCACTTTTCTTTATCACAAAGTGATTTTTCAGATACTGGTAATGTACACAAGTAGCTAGATTGTTTTACCTATCCAGCTGAATTATGCTACATAACATCTGTGCAAAGGGGCTATCTGTCTTCAGATCAGCACATATCTGCACTGGATACATTTTGTATAGATTCAAAACTCTTCAACTTGACAACTAGTTTCTAGTGGAAAGTATTAAAAACTCTGTACCCATGAACTACTACATAGGCGGTAGTCTACTTAACACAGAAAGTGTGATAAGAGACCTTGGGACACAGGTGGACAGTAGTCTCTCCTTTGATAATCACATCACCTCAGTAGTCAGGAAATCCTTCTCTGTGGCACACCTCATTACAAAAGGTTTCTCATCCAGGAAAAAAGAGGTCATTGCTCCCCTCTACTCATCCATCATTAGACCCATTATAGAGTACAACTCCCCTTTTGGTATGTACCTCACAAGACATCTACAACAACTAGAAAGGCCACAGAAATACCTCACAAAGAGGATTACCGGCCTCAAACAGATGCCCTCATGACCGTCTCAAAAAACTCCAGCTTTACTCTGTCGCATATCGCCTACTCAGAGGCGATCTCTGCCTAACATACAAAGCTATGTCAAACCCAGAGCTGTTGGACATGCTCCACATAAAGAAATCCCAATCCCTCCGAGCTACACACTCTAGGGACCTAAACCTTGTCACCACAATAAACAGAACATGCTGGAGAGATAGATTCCTGTCTCAGAGCCTTCCCATACTCTGGAACAAACTACCTATCTATATCAAACAAAGCTTCTCATTAGCACTCTTCAAGAAAAATCTTGATGATTGGATGGGAGATAGGAAATTCACCCAGGGGATCACTTCTGTGGCTCTGCTTGACAGGGGCATAAGAAAATAATTTTCTTGGATGGCAAAAGCCAGGGTACCGTTTGGCTAGGCTTATATAGGCCCTGGGGCCAATAGACTAGTACCTACCTATGAACATGTCACAAAGGGTTTGTGAGCATGGAAATTTCCACAGGGTGTGCAGGAGAATTTTGTCTTTCATATGTGATAGAACATGCCTTCAACTTACTCGTCTAATTATTAAAGAAAATGAGAGGTGTATTTTAAGTTTCGAGGAAGAGATTTCAAAACTGGTAGAGTATATTATGGAAGATTGTCGATACAAAATTGATTTCTGAGAAAAGGAATAAGGACAAGAAGTTACAAAGAGATGACAATGATTATAAGAACAAGATTCTGCATCCAAAAGATTTTGGTAAAGGTTCTGCTCCAATTTCATATGATGGGTATGGTATATCAATAACTGATGGAAGTAATGAACAAGTCAGTGAACAGGAGGAAGTCCAACATGAATTCCCTTTAGATCCTCATGTCCTGCGGTACTCAAACAGGATTGCCAACAAGCAACAGGAGAAAAAAGAAACCTTATTTTGTTCACACAGAGGGAGCTATTGGAAGAAGGAGTACAACACCGCCCCTCACAGGATATGTAAGTTGACAACTATCCAATTAAAAAGACCCAGGGATGGGCAATCAAGGTATTGTTTCTATAATTTTGAGAACTTTAAAATTTATAACTTTTCAAATATACAAGTTCATTTTGACCATCATAAGTTGTTTCTTAAGGGGTTCACATTTTACCCACTGGACGTGCAAACGTTGAACATACTGTGTTAGATCTCAAATTGTTTACAAGAAAGCTTCATTTGCATCTGTTATATGGTGGAGAGACAAACAATGATATTCCACTTAATGACTTTAAAAGGAGTAGTTTAGCTACCCCCTCCCTTGCCAATGTGCTGTACAATGTGTTTGAGAGAACCTGTGAAAAGTAAATTCGAGAATTACTGAACAAGAGTTGTAGCAGATATTTTAATCTGACTAAACAGGAGAAGGAAATGTTAGATAAAATTACATTTGATAAAGGTATTAGAGCTATAAAACCAGATAAGGGAGGGAGCTTGGTCATTATGGATGTCATAGACTACATTGGTAGAATAAGTTCCCTACTTGCAGACAATTTGGTATATGAGGTAGTGTCAATCAATGAGATCAATAGCACCTAGAGGGCAATTAACTTTCAGTTGGATGAATGGCTTTTATTTGATAACATTTCTTTAACTATGCATGATATTTTTGAAGGTACAATGGCCTATCATTCTGAAGATTTTTGTTATCCCAAAGATTCATTCATCGGTGGATGATCCCCACCCCTATGTCTAATTGTTGCAGCCAATTGTTCCATTGCTGAACCATTAGCTAAGTATATAGATTGATGTTTAAAGTTGCTTTTTTCCAATTTCCCACACATTCTTCAAGATTCATAGGACCTACTGGATAAATCACGTAACACTCTGGGTACAGAGATTCAGTTCTGTGTTATTGTAACATCAAGAGTTTATATACAGTGATTCTCCATGAACAGGGGCTTCACTGGTTTGGTAAAGTGATCAGAAGGTATGGGTTTCTTTCTGATTCACAAGCCATGCTCATTCAGGAGTGTATGGAGATTGTTCTCAGTATTAACTTTTTTTTTTTGAGGGAGAATATGACAAGCAATTAAAATGAGTTGCAATTGGGGCCACATATGCACCTACCTTTGCCAATTCCATCCAATGGCGAGAAAGTGAATAAGTCTTTAAGTTGGGCTCATTACGGCAGAGTGTAGCTTACTACTATTTCTTGGACGACATCCTTTTGGTTTGGTCTGGCAGTAAGGAAGAATTTGATATTTTTCTTTCAGATTTGCAAGCATCTACATCCTTCTTGGAATTCATCTACCACATCAGTTCAGATTGTATTTATTATTTCGACATGCAATCTCTATGAGGAATTAAGGTTCTTTTGTTACCAATATTTATGAGAAACCAACCTTTTGCAATGACTTTTTTCATTTTCAAAGTAATTGCCCCTTTCATCTGAAAAGGGGTGTGGTAAAAAGTCAGTTCATCCTTGTTTCTCATCTGACTTCTGTTGATAACATTTGCAATCATAACTTTAATATTCTCAAGAATATGTTCTTCGAGAGATGGTCTCCTTGTGCCTTAGTCAATCTGCTTTATCAGGAAGTCTTACATGAAAGAAATGGCAAATATGTTCCTATTTCACACAACTTATTCAAGCTCCTACATGGATAGACAAAAACTCCAATTGTCAATCTATACTGGATTGGACAATAACCAACAAACCTCAGAACTATCAGATTACTGGCTACTTACCTGATAGCGTTAGTGATCATATGACAACCTATCTATTGAGAAAAAACATCAGACCTACCAAGATCACCACCTTCTGTCAAATCTGCAGTAAAAAAAAAACTTTAACCCCTAAGACCTAATGATTACCTTAAAAAAATTTAACTGGTCTCCATTAAAAAACCTGCCCCTTGATGCTGCAGTAGACTATTTCAACAGTACCTTCCTTGCAATTCTAAACAAATTGCACCCCAGGTCAATTCATGTTAAGGCCACATACACACCATAGCTAACTAACAACACCAGGATGCTCCTTAGGAAAGAGACTAAGCTTGGCAAACATGGCTCACCTGTAAAACCCAAAACAACCGCACAGCATTCTGACAAATTAGAAGCAAGCCTGAACACCAAATCAATCTAGATAAAAATAACTTCTACTATACCCTGCAACAGAAACACCAGCATAACTCCCAAAAAGTTTGGAACACCATAAACGCCATTCACCACCCAAGACAAGCCACTACCCCTCCCCCCAACTTACCACATTCTCCTACCACCATTGCCGAAGAATTCAATAAATACTTCACTGAAAGTGTACTATCTCTAACTAATAGCAATTCCAGAGAACCACTACTAGCCACCAAGCATGTCAGTACTAACTACAAGTCTTTCTCGTTTCAGCCCGTTCCCACAACTACCATTAAGAAACTAATCAAAAAACTCAGACCCTCTTCAATGACACATTACCAGCTGAATATTTAAAACTAACAGCTGATGCCATATCTTATCTGGTGTCAATCTTTATTAACAGGTCCATGGCAGAACAATATGTCCTAGCAATTTGGAAAATTGCATACATTATACCCTACAGAAAGGCAGAAATTCCATAGAACTGGCAAACTACAGACCAATTGCCATTCTCTCTCTCCATTATCAAAACTCCTTGAAAGATGTATCCACTCCCAACTGATCCATTATCTTACCTCCAACAACCTGATAGCAATATGTCAACATGGTTTTAGGCCCCATTATAGTACCACAACTGCACTCCTCAGTTTCACCGGTACCATCAACCAACTCAAAAACAATGGCAAAATAGTCTCTGCAGTCTTTTTAGACATGTCCAATGTCTTTGATAGCTCTCCTACCCCAAACTATTAAATACACTCTTCACAGTGTATCTCAGCCCCATGCACTTCAATGGTTCTGATGCTATCTACAGGACTGCCAGCAATCTGTAAAATGGCTTAATGTCCTATCCCCCCTCTTCCCATCACACTAGGAATACCTCAAGGCTCAATTCTATGGCCACTACTCTTCACTATTTTTACAAACACCCTCCATACTACTACCCAACTGGCTTCAACTATCCAATATGCAGATGACACAACACTTATATGCACCACCAATGACCTGCAACACCTCCAAGATATAACTCAAAAATCATTCTTATGTACCAAGCTATGGATCTCTAACCATCAGCTCATACTCAACCCCAATAAAACAAAACTCATGATCTTCCCACCAACAAGATCCTCTCCCCCCTGCACCTTCTTTATCACTGCTAGGAATAACAATAAAATTAATCCTGATTCACGAATAAAACTACTAGGAGTGATAATAGATAATAACCTAAGATTTGACCTACATATCACACAAACAAGAATGTTCACAAAAATGGGTACTCTTTACAGAAATAAAAAGTATCTAACTAAAGCCTCTAGGGTTACCATTGCTAGAACTCATATTCTATCAACACTTCTGTATGCTTTCCTAATTCTCACCAACTTTAAAAAGACAGATTTAATTAAACTTGAGATATGCTACAATAAAACAGCTAAATTTGCAACTGACTGCCCACATCATACCCACCACTGTCACTCCTTAAAAACCTCTCCTGGTTAGAACTCCCACAACTTGCATCCTATAACCAATTAACCTTGGCACACAAACCAGTATATCAACCTGAAAAAAAATCTGCCCTACTAAACATTCTCAAGCCCCATTACTATAAACAGAAGTCTTCGCTCAACAAATCAATCTCTACTACAAGTGTCCAAATCCACTAATACGGTAGGGGACTCAATATTTTCTCACCATGTAGCAAAAAGCTAGAATTCACTACCTCACAGCATCAGAACAAACACAAATACCAACCAATTCAAAAAGATTCTTAAAAATGTTCTTAATGACACCTGGCTTTGTTCCTGTACTACTCCAGGCTAACTAGTTATAATAGTTCTGGTCATACTCTTCCTTCTTCCCTGACCACCTCCTAATCTATGCTCTCTCTCATGCCTAGATAACCTCTAACCGTATCCTTTACTAACCAATTCGCCTACAAACCACTCCTCAGCTTACTTTGAGAAACTACTATGTCTACACAATAAAAATGCATTATATCAGATGAGTGTATAATACAAATGTCAGCTGTAACAGCAAAGTATGTAATTTCTATGGTACTGTATATATTGTATATTTTTTGTAAAATGCTTGGATATGTTTTGTATATTTTCTCTATATGTAGAGCTTTTCTCCCTGGCCTCCTAAGAAAATGAGTCTTATCCCAGTCGGACTTTCCCGGTAAACTAATGTAAAATAAATAAATAACTTTTCAGGAATACAATGAATTTATTTAAGGAAGGTAGATCTAATAAGGTTATTAACAACAGTTGCACTGATTTAAGTAAATGAGAGTATTGTCTAGAGGTAGAATCAATACCATTTGTGTGGGAATTCTGAGAACTTTTCCCCAAGTTCACATTCTTCTTCTTTTTCTATCTCTCATAATATGGTCCTTTGCTTTCCCTTGGATGCTTCTGGCATTTATAACATTTTATCAGAAAATTGGTTTACTCTTCAATGTGATGAGCATTCAAAATCACTTTTCAAGGATCCACCTACTTTGTACTTTTAAGAACTGATCTAACTTCAAAAACATGTTAGAGAGACCACAGAGGGGTTGTTGTAACAGTTCTATACTAACTTACAAATGCAGTCACTGTTGACAGTGCCCCTTCATCAACACTGATCCTAATAATGAAAGTTTGGAAAAAGTCTCCAAGTGGATGGTTAAAGGGAGATATAACTGTATGTCCGATAAAGTGCTGTACATGGCCAGGTGCACCACATGTCCGGCTTTCTATATCGGCATGACTAACAATGCCTTTAATAGAAGGATCTACCAACATGTTTATAGTATTTCTAGAAAGGATGACAAGAGTGCATTGGCTAGACATGCTTCTCTTTATGTTCAAGCTTTTCATATTAGACAGGATTGAAACTTCAGCCTTTTCAGGGGATTGGCATAATTCTCTTTTGCATAGGGAGATGCTCTGTCAATTGTTTTTAGACGGTAATAACTTTCCAGGCTTAAATTATCCTATCTCGATTATGAGTGAATTTAAATTAAGAGCATCTAGACTTTAATTATGCCTTAAAGATACTTATTTTATGAAGTTGTCAGCATGTTATCCATTCATTTGCATTATGAGTGTTGACTGGCTTAATTTTTATTTCTAAGGCTTTTATTGTACATCAATCTGATTGGTCCAATTTTTATTTCTAAGTTTGTTATTAGTCATCAATTTGATTGGTTACCAAGCTTTTAAAGATGTGAATATCCTTCAGGATTGGTTTACTTTTCTAGTTTGATAACTGGTAAAAAATGGGGGGGTTAATTGTATTTAATTGGTGTTCTTGAATGTTTCACTGACATTTCTGATGATGTCTAAAGATGAAAGTGCTTAGCTGTGGCTCATTAAACGTCTGTCTGGAGCACTATCTGGTCATTATTTTTCAGTTTTAGTGTTTTTTACAGTCCAGTGCTGGTTTGCTGTTCAATTTGTGATTTTTAAATAAAAAGCTACAACTCAGATCTTCCCACAATTCAGTAATTACTTTGCAGTTAAAGACTCTAAAATAAATCTTCAATGACTGACCCTAATCAAGAATGTTTTATATCTCCAAGAAAAAAAAATTAAGTAAAACTGTAAATCTAAAACAAAACAAGCTGCAATAAAATAAGAGCAAACAATGAATCATGCAAACTACAGAGCAGAAGTCACAGGGAAATGGCATGTTCCACAGACTATATTATTTCCTGCTCTGCTTAACTTAAATAAAACACTACTCCTACAATTCATACAGTTAATGGTTTTGCCGTCAAACAGTTTTAGTTAACTGGCCCTAACCAAGAACTTTTGGTAAACAAACTTAAAATAAGGCAGCACATTTAAGTTTAAAAAAGGAAATAAACAAAGGACACCAGCATCAAGAATATCCTTGAAAGAAATCCATTTAGTAGTACCACCGGTAGACTGGGAAAAATGACTAAATGTGGGCAGTGCATGCAGTGTAAGCACATATTACAGGGAGACAGGGTTTTACTCAAAGGTTATGAATGGTTTAGATTATTTAACAAATACGATTGTGGTAGTAAAAAAGTAATTTATGCCAGCATTTGTCAGACTTGTGTGTGCTTTTATATCGGAAAACCCAAAAATGCTTTTAGAACCCGCATTTATCAACATATTTATGATATATATAAATGTAACATTACAAATGCATTAGCCAAACATATCAACCTTCACCCAGGTCATTATTTCAAGCTTACAGTTCTTGAACAGATCATCATAGATGAAAAGGGTGGCCCTATTAACCATTTACTGGAGTATAAAGAACTATTATGGCAATTGAGGGTCAATGCCACCACTAGCCCAGGGCTTAATGACCTGGTTTCACTTAGCAGTTTTTTTAATTAAAAGCAGACTTCTGCATTTAAATATTCCATGTTTTTTACAACCATGACAAGAATGTTATTGATTTTATTTGTTCTTGGTTATGAAAATATAGTTATAAAGGGATATAACACCTATGGTCATAATTTACATGACTTGCTAGTAAAATGCATTAAGGGAGCCTGTACCTTTAAAAGTGGATGGACTTTTTACAGTTATTTTAATTGATTTATTGCACTGTTTATATAAGACTCAGTGTGTAACTTGATTTCATTCTGAAGAAGTCATAGTTAAAAATTGACAAAAGTGCTCAATAAAATTTTTACTTTTCCTGGTCTTCCAGTTTGCTTTGAATTTCTTAAATCTAAAACAAAACAAGCTGCAATAAAATAAGATCAAACAATGAATCATGCAAACTGCAGAGCAGAAGTCACAGGGCAATGGCATGTTCCACAAATTATATTATTTCTTACTCTGCTTAACTTAAATAAAATGCTACTCCTACAATTCATACAGTTAAAGGTTTTGCAGTCAAACATTTTTAGTTAACTGGCCCTAACCAAGAGCTTTTGGCAAGCAAACTTAAAATAAAGCAACACATTTAAATTAAAACATTCTGCAACAGTGTTGTAATGGCACACAAGGATAAAGTCCTGGCTATGACCCCAGCAACTTTTGTTTGATTGGTGGTACAGGTACCTGCTGAAGGTGGAGTGATGAGGATAAGAACAAAAAACGATATAAGTATGCAAGACATAAACCAAGAAATATAAAATGGTCAGAGCAGCAGTCACAGACCAATGGCACTTCTCACAGGATAAACCTTGCCCTGTTTTGCTTACCTTAAAGTGCTCAGTCACAATTTTTAAATTTCTTTGTGCAGTGTGATATGTTGTGCATGCACGACCTTGCATATTTTTTATCAATTATTCCAATTATATCTAGTGTTTAACTAAAAGCATTCATAAAATACTGTTTTACCTATGCTAATGTCACTGAGCATTCAGTTAACTTTACTCTCAGTGAAAATGACTGGTAGCATGGGGGTTCCATAAATTTTAATTATAGCACAACTGAGCATGTTTAGGGATCTATCATTAAGCTTTATGGATGAACACTCTTGCTATCCATAAGGTAAAATCACTGGGCAATACAGCAGAATTATGTGGGTGTATCCTTAACTAAAAGTGTATAAATACTTGTATAAGTTGCTACCATAAACTGAGATTGATAAAAGCTTACATTGTAACATTTAAGCTATGATGTGTCATGATGTATATGTAAAGTGTGAGTTGATGCTTTAAATAAAATTATATTTCTCAGCTCTTTTCACAGTTTAGATATAGTTAATATTTTGTTTCATAGGTTCATATGTGAGTACTAGGCTAACTTCCCTTGAGGGCCACTTTAAGCCTGGTCAATTTCCCTTTCAAAATAACCAATCCCATTAGGTTATAGACTGGACTTACCTATTGTATTGGTCAATAATTATATACATATTACCTCTAGTGAGAATAAATGAGATACTAACATAGTTAATTTGAGGTGACTCATGCATGGGATAAAGCACTGAAGATCATAGGATCATAGGAAGTTACTAGGCTATTGGCCCTAGGGACCTTACAAGCCTAGCCAAGAATTTAACCCATGTTCCAACAAATCAGCACCCTATGCCACTGTCCAGCAGGGACATACAGTAGTTGGAATCCCAGGGGTGTATTTTCTGTTCCCCATCCAGTTATCCAGGTTGCGCTTAAAAAGGTTTAATGAGGTACTCTACTTTACGTGGAGAGGGAGTCTATTCAACAAAAGGGGGAGTCTCTGGGACACAAATCTGTCCTGCCAACAACTCCTATTGATGTCACAGACCAGGTTGAGGTCTCACATGTGGGTTACTCAAGTGGACCTTGACTTGTGGATATGCAGCAGTCCCATCAGTGCGGGGTCTGAGATTGCTTTGTATGCAGACAGAGGTCATCTCTGAGCAGTCTGTAGGAGACTGAGTAAAGGGGCAGGGCTTTTAGCCTGTCTCTGTAGGGTAGATGTTTGAGGCCCTGGATTCTCTGGATGAGGAATCCTTGTGGTCTCTCCAGTTGCTGCATGTGCTTTGTGAGGTACATGCCGAAAGAGGCATTGTATACAATAATCAGTTTTATAAGGGAAGAATACAGGGATGTTATGACCACCTTGTCCCTGGATGAGATACCCTTACTAATGAGGTGGACCATGTAGACAGCTTCCCATACAATGTAGGCAATATGGTGGTCAAAAGTCAGTTTGCTATCAACCTGGGTTCCCAAGACCCTCATGACTGATTGTGTGCTTAGTGCCTTATTATCAATGTGATAATTTGTGGGGATGTCATTCTCCCCAAAAGGGAAGATGATGCATTTTTTGGCATTCAGTTTGAGGCCATGTTTCTGGCACTAGTCATTTGTTTGGGTGAGACCCTCTTGGAGGATGCCCACATCACTAGGGGAATTGATGACAGCACCCAGCTTGCAGTCATCTGCAAACTTGGTCAGCCATAGCCCACTAGATTTGGCCTGCACCTCTGAGAAGTATATAACAAACAGCATATCTACGAAGCAAAAGGACACAACTCACAGCTGAAGACGCACTCACCAAATGCAAGATAAATGAATGTAAAAAGATGAGAGCAGCCACCACGAATAAATCACCAATGTAGATAAAGTCAAAAAAAAATGGCGTTATGCTCGCTCAACACCAGTCAGTAGAAGTTAAAAAAATCTAATATTTCTAAACACAGGGCGAAGCGCTTTCCAGCTTCATCTTATACTCTAGCATATACATTAGCTCAATGGAACTCATCAAATATATGTACCAAACATTTTGCGGCTCATTAATTAATAATTTACATTACACAATTTAATTAAATTAAATCGAATCCAACGAATCAATTGAGGTAAAAACTTGTACTTCACAAATTAATTCAATTCAAGTAAAAGTATGACCTAAATCATCAATATCAAAAAACTGCAATGCTACATAATACGCGCATATAAAGCTAAGTTTAAAATTTTAAACAGTTCTATTTAAATTGTTAAAATTATATATATATATGAGGTTCTTTACAGAACATTATCGCTCCTCGCCCATTGCGATATCAGCAGCTAACGGATACTTACTACTTTAAGCTGACTGGCATCTGAAGGCTATAGCGATCACATGAAGGAAACAACCAAACTGGCAGAAGTAGACAGCCACAAATTAACGACAGAAGAAAAACTAATCAAAAGCAAACTTATAAAGTGCGCGACATATATCATCAACAAACAATGACGTACTCAATCATAGTCTCCTCCTCCACCCATAAATGTAATCACATGTAATCAAAGCACCAATGGGGTGATGGGGTGACTTGCTCAGTGTTCAGACTTGGTCTTCTTAGTCACAACATGAGGTCATGATAGTTCATGAATAATAGCTGTTCACTCATCAGGTCAACTCAGGCAAAAACTAATAAAAAAGCCTCACAAATTACTATTAATAATAGTTCTATATGCTGAAAGTTCTGTGGTATAAAATATTCTGAAAGTTAATGTTATAAAAAATAAACAAACAGTTTGTTTAATACAAATTAATATATCATAATTATATGTACACATTTACACTACGTCATCATCAGAAGATATATGTACCAGACAGATCAAAAAATATATGCATAATGGTGTCAACGGAAATGAATGCATAGCTATAAAACAAAAATAGACTATTATTGATTAAAAATTATTATTAATTATTAGCCTAGAGGAAAAAGACTTCTCTTTCCATAGTAAAGTAATATTACTTATACAGGACTTTAGATATATATTAATAGACTTTATCCATTATAATTATCCATTATAAATTATGTATATGAAAAATTAACACAAAAAAATACAAATACACATTATACATAGAAAACATCAAATGATTAATCTGCAATATAAACCCATACCTACAATAGAAACCATCAAACTAATGATGCAATATATAACCTAAAGTAACAGTATAGATGACAAACCTTTAAATAGAAGACACTATCTATGCTCACTAAATTCAGTTTTTCAATTAACACATTGTTTTCAGCTGCAGCGAAGCCGCTAACTTTAGGAGAGCTCTTAGCTTAACTTTAAAATCAGCTTTTTCAATGCTACTTTTTTTACATTACTAATCCCCAAGACCCTAAATCCAATATTGTCTCAGATGTTTTGTTTCAAAATAAATTCTTCATTCCTCATTTCTGTCTCAATTTCATACAGATAGCCTATTACTCTTCTCTTTGTTTCTACATTAAAGTGCTATAAAATGCTGTACAGAGGAGCAGGTATTGTGATATATCATGTTTTTTATGTTATATGGGAGCATAATGTTTAGGATATAACTATATTCGGTAATCGATGTTTGTAAAATCGTTTATTATTCAAAAACTAGCATATAGGACAATGTTTGTAATCCTAGGGTCATTTTTGTTACTATGTCTCCCCAGTAACAAACAAGTAGATTTTATGTGGTGTCGGTATATGTTGATCATTTTTTAGTTTTGTTTTTGGTTGTCACTATAAATTTTTTTGTGTTTACTATTCTGGTAATATATATCTCTTTTGTATTTGTTTTATTTACTATGTCCTCATTTCCATTTTTTATACTGTCAAATTTCTAATATCTATAACCTCATTAGTATGATCTAAATGTTTATAATACTCTATATTAGTAGGAATGTAAATGTGTTTGTTCCTGGGTAATTATCAGATGTATTGTGAGTTTTATCTCCTGTGATTGTATGTGTGTGGTATTTGATTTCTCTATGGTGTCACCTCCCCATGTTCTTGTCTATTCTTCCTTTCATTAAATAGGAGACAGCCCTTGTTAGATCGTAGGACTTCCCAAGGTCTAGATCCTGTAAATGAATCGTCTTAAATTTTGGACTTACATGGATACTCCCTTTGTAGTTCCAATTCTACTATCGGTAACTATGCTTAGTGTGCATGCTGTCAGACTGTTTTTCATAGCATGTTTTTCCATTTTTTCCAGACAGTGATCTTAGTGTAATACGCTCATCTTACCAATCTCTGCATGATCTCTCCAAACGCCCTTAAAGTGAAATTGTGGGACATAGATAAACCAAAAAAATCTGTAAATCATCAAATGTTTTGTAGATAAACTCTGAATATCAGATAAATCAACTGCCATAATATCCACCTTATTAGTCAGGAACATCTTATATTAAGGAATAATCTGCCTAGAGGACTACAAGGGAAAGGTTAGCATAGAATATAAATAGCTTTTCCCCAGCTATTATGTTATGCAATGTAAGAAATAGTTTCTGTGTCTGTCCCCATACCTGTCTTGTTATTTAAAACTATCCTTATTAATTGTGTAAAGAAATATAATCTGTGTCCTGGTAGGTGAAGTTTGTTGTGTATATATCCTTGACTACTCGTGTACCTATAAGAAGTGTAGCGATAACCTGTTGTATCTCCTTACTATTATCTTTAAAAGAAGTGGTGAGAGTCTCTCTTTCTCCAGTTACATATAGCAAAAACCATCTTAGGCTATCATAAAGTAAAGAAAGTATAGTATTAAGCATAGGAACCACCCATCGTATCCACTGTAGCGTAGAAGAGGGATATATCTCTTGCGTATGATTCTTCTCACCTGCCAAGCAAGGATAATCATAGGAATCTCCAAGGGATACAGATACATCGTGATTCCTTTGGAGGATACTAACACATAATAGATATGCAATATCCGATTTGATCTCTAAGCTAATAATCCATTATAGTGTTGATTCATACATGGTTATCATTTAAATGAACAGCAGATCTAACTGTACTTAACCAAGTACAGTTAGATCATATCTAAGTCTAGTGTTCACGCTACTTAATACAGAGAGAAGATTTGAGAAGGCCAGCCCACTTAGGTTCTTCCTTCCTCTCTTCTTGCACTTAAAAAAATAATTTTTTGCTCTTTATTCATTTGCTTTTACTGTATTTGTGTTTCCTTCTACTTTAATTTGCTTTTCTTAAAAGTACTCAATTTTATTTATTCTGCTGCATTTATTACTGCTTGGTCATAGCCTGATTAAAGTGTAACTGTTATTCTAAGTCTTTTGGTTTAAGCAGTTGGACTTCATACAGGCTGTTTTACATTAAGAAGGCTTGTGGTCTGCACTGTTGTGGCAGGACAGGTAACTTACATCCTTCTAAGTTGGGAATTGCTGATTGAAGTCCCAGTGTCTGCTATTCTAAAAGTGAATTACTTCTGGCTTAAGCACTTGGGCTTCAAGCCAGTTATTCTACATTAAGAAGGTTTGTGGTCTGCAGTCTTGTGGGAGGAGAGCTGGATTCTGCCCCTCTGAGCTGGGAATTTATGGTCACAGGCTTATTGTGACTGCTTATTTGAACAGTTTCTTTCTGAAATTGGTGCGCCTTGTTGCTGTAGCATAGACCAGATTCAGGCCTGCTGAATCTAGCTTTGTTTGTATAACTTGAGCACTGATCCAGGCCATCTTTTATGGAGAAGGTTCCCCTGCACCCTAGTAAGCAGGGGTGTGCAGTTAGAACATGTCTGATTGAAGACTGCTGGAACAGCGTTCAGTTTTGAGCTTTTTTCTGGTTAATTGGGTAACTTGTTTAAGTCAGTTTGTTTGTTTTCTATTGTTTTTTATATATATATATATATATATATATATATATATATATATATATATATATATATATATATATATATATATATATATATATATATATCAAAAATTGCATTTTATTCATCTGCTTTTACTGTATTTGTGTTTCTTCCTACTTTATTACTGGGGCATTGACTACAACTCTGATCTGCGATATATAACAATAAGTATCCTTTTCTGTGCTTTTAAACTGTTTTTTTGAGTGTATCTGCTTTATTTTCTGAAAAAAAAAATATATATATATATACTTGCTTCTCACCTTTCTAAGATAGTATAGTCCTGTTTTCAGGTTAGTGCTGAATTCAGGGCTGTGTTACAAATCTTTGTATTTGCCCATACCTTACTTGGATAGAAGGAAGTTTCTCTGTTCACCTGTGAGAGAGGGGAGCTTTGAGCAGCCAATCTGTCCCTGGAGGAGTGGTTTCAGCCCAGAAATTAGTAGTTTATTGGCCATTTTGGGCTAATTTCTATCTCTTTATTTTCCCTGCTATAAATACCGTATTTGCCCGGTTTTGCACGCCGGGCAGCACTGGTTAGCTAGGGTAAAACTATTCCAGGCTCCACAAAGTCTCCTCTTCAATTTTTCCCTTGGAACTAGACAAACTTTCAACTTAAGCACTCAAGCCATTAATTTCTCAGCCCGGCACTTGCTCAAAACGTATAGCAAGCACTTATAAACCCTAGCACTAGACCCTCTTGTACTGCACAAAAGGACAAGGCTCTCTATTTGACCTTAACAGCCATCCAGTAAAACAGTTCACTGTATCTATCCAGGCATGTCCAAAGGGCAGTTTCAGGTGTACTCTCCAGTCCAACTGGTGAATCTGGGCATTTTGAGGCAATGTTACAACTGCCTCATGCACACAGACAACCCCCTCCTCCTACCACCAAACACTAATACATGCAAGAGATGCAGTTATACAGCCAAACTAGAGGCTAAGCTCTCTCAACCCAAGACTGGATCAGACAGTCAGGAGGTGAAGGGAAATACTTGCATCACACCACCAGACTTACATAGACCCATTAAACCAGCACCGGCAAAAAACACATATAAATACATGAAAACATACTTGGAGGCTCTAAATAAAAATCTGCAAAACCAACAGAGACCTCCAAAGCAAACATCCAAGCAACCTCCACCCCCCAACACAAACCATGAAACACATACTTCACAAAACCAGTGTGCCATGCAATCACAGCCCTTAAGGCAAAATAACATAACCAACAAACTAGTAATAGGTGACTCTATAGTCAGGCACACTGACATCCCACTCACTAGGCTGAATAAGGAGAAGGTTACTGTTAGCTGCCTGTCGGGTGCCAGGATCGCCACATAAAACAAGCACTCAGGTCACTCCAGAACAAGTACAAATATGACTCTATCATTGTCCATGTTGGTGTGAATTACCTGAGCCGTACCTCCCTGGACTACATGAAGAGAGACATGGAAGAGCTCTCTGATCATATAGCCCAGGCCGGTATGACCATGACCCTGAGTAGCATCCTGCCCTCACCAAGAATGATACCACGGTATAAAGAAAAAAATTTCGATTTCAACAATTGGCTAAGTTTCTGGTGTCATTCAAAGGGGATCCAGTGTCTGTCTGCCTGGGATGACATGCTCGACAAGCCACGCTGCTTCGCTAGAGACGGCTTGCACCTGTCACCCTTAGGCTTTCAAATACCGGCCAAGACTCTTGCCATCCCTATAGTGCCTTTTTTAGGCAAGGCTCAAAAGACAAACCCACCGCCGTAAATAGCACAAGTAACAAAAAACTGAGGGTAATGCTACTCAATGCCAGAAGTCTAAACCTCAAAATGCACGCACTCGAGGCACTCCTTACTAGGGAGAAAATTGATATATGTGCAGTAACAGAAACCTGGTTTAAGGCTCCAGAGAGCACCCCAGTATTACCAGGCTACAACTCATACCATACATTTTGGCCACAGAACCCAAACCGAAATACAAAAGGTGGGGGTGTATCCATATTCATCAAGGATACCCACACCTCCAAGTTAGTGGCACAGCACGATACTTCAGAGATCATCCACGTGCAATTAACGATGGGCAAATCTGCAATTCAAATTGTAGCTTGCTACAGATCACCCACCATGTCCCAGAACCCCCATTCTCCATTTCTGGAAACACTGGGAAACATAAAGGTCCTACCAAACACCCTAATATTGGGTGATTTCAATTACCCAAACATTAACTGGGAGAACTACTCAAGTACTAACTCCCTTGCTCAACTTTTCCTAGAATTTATAAACTCAAACGCTCTGGTTCAACTGGTCAACACTCCCACCAGAGGTGACAACATATTGGACCTGGTCATCACCAACATGGGTGACCAGTGTTCCACACACCAGAGGTCAACCCCTCGCTGGTTAGATGTGACCATAAACAAATCACTTTGGATATTCATATTCCGCCCCAACCACCAGACAAGAAAACCACTGTGAAAAACTTTTCAAAAGTAAACTTCACATTACTTAAGACCAAGGTGGAAAGTTTCAAAGCCCCCATGCTGAAGGATAACACTGTCCAAGCTGCAAAATCCTTTACTAATGCATTCTACGGGCAGCTACAAGAATGCATGGATCATGCAATCCCAAGCAAAACCAAGACTCACTTCTCCAAGAAAAGGAAACCAGTCTGGTGGACTCCTGCCATAAACAAGCTATACAATAGAAGGAGGAAACTAGTACAGAAAAGAGTAAAATCCCAAGAAGGGAAGACATCCCTGATCAGTATCAGCAAGAAACTACGATACCTCATAAAATCATCCAAGGTGAGCTTTGAAAGAAAAATTGCCAAGGACTCCAAAGATAACCACAAAGCATTCTTTGGCTATGTCAAGAATCTAAGTGGCAATGCTCAGATCTGTAAATAAAAAGCAGGAACAGGCCCCCTCTTGCAAATAAAACCGATAGTTTATTGAACTTGAAGTGCGATAAATTACAGTACACTTTTCGTCAAGTGAGTGTACTTGACTTCTTCAGAAACTTAAAACAGTGAACAACAAGGATACAGCAATTATATACCAAATAGGTTGATTAGTTAATGGGCTGTTTACTTCACCCTGGTTTTAATTTAGTTACCATGGTAGCGTAGTTTTTCATGTCGCCACCCCTTTGTGTGTTTCCACCCAAGTGTGAAATTAAAAATACAATCAGCCCTATAAAGTAATACAATATGGTATAAGTAAAAAACAACAAAAAACAAATGGTACAAGCTAATAGTAATAAATAGCCATCTCATTTGTCGGTAATCTGGTTGCTATTTAAACAACCATTCACAGTTTTATCTTGATTTTAAAATTTTTAAGATAAAAATAAAAATAAAAATAAAAATGAATATAAAAGTAACCATGGTATTGAATTAAAAAAGCTTACATGGTAAAAGATAAGCAAGTTCCATTCGTGTTATAGGAACCAGGTAGTCGTAACCTCGAGTGACCACCACCGGTTTGTCACTCCACCTTGGTTAACACTGAACAATACCAACAGAGCCTACGCTAATCCTATAACTACAAAAATTATTACTGTAAGAAGTTTTTAGTGTAATCATCAATTGTCATTTTAACTTCTTTACGTACCCTAGTCAGTACGTGTTGAAAACTATTTTAAAATACGGAAAGTCTGCGGAAATGTTACTGTTAAAAATGAGAAACAAGTCAATATACATTAATATAAACATTTATTTGTTTTCCCATTTCCAGTACATTGGTCTATGTCTTGGTCCTAAACTTTTACTTAAGGCATACTGGAGTCACTGATCACCCATATAGGTGACCTATGGAAACCACCTAAATTGTCTTCAATTTGTTGTCAAGCCTTAACTTACTTCGGCTAAGAAAAGATAAGGGGTGTCTGGCCTAACGTCAATAAAGAAGGGGAGGTAACCATCTCACCCTTAATAGGGAAACCATACAGCTTACCATAGGTTTTAAAGTGCCTGGTAAGTATTGTTGTGTACAATTCTTTACTTTCAAATTCCCTTACGGTAAATTCAAAAGCAGTAGGAGTCACACAATTTAAATTTATTTGCTTGTTCAGGCTAAGGGAAGATTGCTTCCAATTAGACACCCGCTCTTCTTGGTCCTGAACAGCAATTTTTTCCTTTTATTATAGAGTTTATTTATTGTAGATGTCTACCAGACAAGTTTACTTGTCCTTGAGGAGGAGGATTTTGTCCTGTCTGGTATTCCTGATTTCATGCAGCTATATAAATACTCATATAGTACTTTGGTGTAAGTTTGGACATATGTGCCAGTTTCTGTCAAGGGGGAGGAGGCTGTGAAGCTGTTTATACCTTCCCTCAGGAGGTTATAATCAGCTTTGGAGAAATTTTGTTTGACCCTAGCTGGGGGGGGGGGGGGTTGGGGGAGATGGTGACTTCGGAAGTGACTACTTTGTGAGAAGATGCTTCTGTCTATTAGTAGTACAGGAGGCAGTCCTGGGGTAACTTTTTTGTTTCTCATCCTTAGATCTCAAATGCACAATGCAACACACATCTTTGCTAACTGGCCCTAACCAAGAACTTTCTTTACAACTAAAAATACATAAATAAATTAAAACAAAATCTTTAAAATAAACAAACTGCAATAAAACATAGCAAAATACAAGAAGCAATCAAAGTATTTAAACTATAACCAAAGAGATTGAGAATAGTCACAGTGCTCTAATGGCATGCAAGGATAAAGCCCTGGCTATGACCTAGGCAACTTGTTTGATTAGTGGGACAGGTACCCGCTGAAGGTGGTATGAGGAAGATAGGTATGTCTGTCTTCAGTGGGGGTGTAATCCTGCAGTCCCTTGGATGTAGGAGCAGCAACATCTGGGGGTGGTCCTTTGGTATGTGGTCCGCTCACCAACCAAAGAACAGGGTAGCCGTCCTCAGCAGGTACATGGACATTTGTACAAAGAGAAGGGATAGGGACTTGAGAAGAAAGGTGTTCTCACTGTCATAATACCAGTGTGTGTACAAGCAGCCTCTTGATAGCCTGGGTGTCATCCCCTCCAGTGGTGAAGGTAGGCTAGATGGATGGTTTGTAAGCAGGGAGGTAAAGGAGAAATCAAAAAGTAAAACAGGCTGCAGTAAAATGAGAGTAAAACACAATAAATGCTGCAAGTATGCAAACTATAAACCAATAAATCAAAAAAGTCACAAAGCAGAACTCACAGATCAAACCTTATTGTGTTCTCCTAACCTTAAGTAAACATGCTACGTTTCTTTTCATTTCTTCCCACAATTCATATTGACTTAATATCTTTGCAGCCAAGTAATACCACAAAAAACTTTGCTAACTGGCCCTAGTGAAGAACTTTTTAAAAGTCCAGGAAAAGAATTAATAAAAAACAACAAAAGTAAAGTAAAATAAACTGCAATAAAACAACCCTAGGATTCAGAAAGGTTTATCACACTGAGGAACCCTTTACTCTGAAGGTTTCTGCAGCAGTAAATTGAAGTGATTCAGAGAAGTTTCTCTGACTATGCATCTTCGCAGGCACTGATCATAGCATGGCCAGTGTTCTCGCTAATAAAGCAGCATGCAAATGTGACAGTGCAGGGGTACAACTAATGAGAATTAGCCATGTGCATGCCCCTGAAAATGGCACTGGAAACAGAAAAATGCAGTCAATTGATTCTCTGAATTGCTGTACTGAGCTATTTTTCCTCACAAGGAGGAAAAGAGAACACCATTTATGCCAGTGTACAACCTTTCAATCCTATGGATTAGTCATGGCTTGTACCTTGACTATAAGTAGGTATCACAAAGCTGTCAACGTGTGTGTGTGTGTGTGTGTGTGTGTGTGTGTGTGTGTGTGTGTGTGTGTGTGTGTGTGTGTGTGTGTGTGTCTATGTGTATGCATATGCACATGTTTAGTGGTCTGACAATGCAGTGATCATAGTGGTGTAGCTGGGGGTGCGGGCAAGAGGGGAGGTCTGCCCTGGGATGTACTTTTGTCACATTTAATTAAAAAAAATGCTGTTTTGTTTTTAAGGCCATTCCTCTGTAAGAACACTACAGTCACACACATCTGTTTATATATTGTCACAGCAACATCCTGTTCTTTCCTTTCCACCCACACACAATTTTAAATGGATCTGTATGTGGAATTTTAAGGCTGCATCTAACATTCACGGCACAAAATTTTGAACTGTTCTAACATTCACAGAATATCTGCTTTCCTACAGATCACAGACTTGCTTTACTGTGTGCCCAATGTGTGTTTGTAATGCCTCATTTAGGGATACCTGGTGTTTAGTGTTACTCAGGTACAAACCCTGTACATTGGGTACAAGAAACAAGAGCCTGAATTCTCTACCCCTACCACTACTTGTGATTGAAGGAGTTGAGTCTAGAGAATGTCTGAAATGTTTAGCTTGGCTCATACTTTTGATCTGCTCCTCTTAAAATTTGTGGTTTTCTGACAAATCAGCGAGGACTGAATTCACTAAATATTGAGAGCCATTTAAGTTTCAGTCTTCCTATCTTTCAGGAAACACATGGTAGCACAAAACATTTTATTCTAGCAACTTTCTTAAATTATACAAGCAATGTTTAAAATGCATCCCTAGTTTTGGGCTGTTATCCCACCTCCCCCCATAAATTTTGGCTTTTTCCAGATTTCTTGTGCTGCAAATTTGAGATCTAGTTGAGTGTCAAGTGCATTTTACAAGGATCTGAGAGCTTCAGGGGAACAGTTTAGTGCTCCTTTTGCCAAGTCTGTTTGTAATGTGCAACTGTTGTTTAGCAAATGATATTACTATTGTGCTATAATATTTAAAAGCATTGTTAGTACCACAATAGGTAGTATACTTGCTTTTGATGCAGAAGGCTATGAGATCTACTCCCACAGTATGTAGATGGATTGCTGATACTGTACTGTGTTGTACTTTAAAGGCAGTGGATGTTGCATTCCTGAGAATGTCCTCCTCTGGAGGAGATACCTAGCAACTATGAACCTTTTATCAGTTTGCCATTCATTCCCTATTGCAATATTACCACCTTACAGAATCCTTTTTAATATAACATATGCAATTTATTCTTCAAGGGCAATAGGCACTTTATTTGTAGATGAAACAATGAAATATAAAGTTGTTTGCTAGCAGCAACCTCTTCATTAGTTACAGATCTCTGTGGAATTATTTAGATGACTTCTACTTCTACACAGATTGTGCATATTTATTGACATTGGTGGGTTGTAATGGCAAAAGTTTGAGTAGACTTTTATGATGGAAATGTTCTGAATTGGGCAGTTTTGTCATTATTGTTCATATATTTTGTTTCATTGCTTACTGAATAAATGTTCAAAACAATAAATTTAAAACATGCTCTAACAAGTGCACTGTATTATACAAGGAATATAATTTAATACAATCAGGAAGGTGAATCAAAGAACACATGTATGTTTGCATGGTCCTAAATATGTGTGCATGGAGCCTATGATTTGAAAACAGCTCAAAGGTAAACTTTATCCACCACTGGCCAGATGCATTTTCCTTTGAAAGTGGGTTCCAATGCTGTTTCAATGAATGTCAATTTTAAGGGCAGAGAAGTTTTAATGCTAAAGTCTGTTTTCATTGCGAGAGTATATTGCTTTCTTTAGCAGATGTCTATCACTGTTTGTGCGCTAAAATTTAAAATAAAAGTTTTAAATTAAATCCAAGTAATAACTGTAGAAGTAAAGCATAAAACATTACAGTGTTTATAGTAAATGGGGAGAAACAACTACAATTTCTTTATTTCTCACAGTCTTTCAGTACATTGGAGAAGCCAAAGTTCAATGTATTCCAAAGATCTGCATGACAGCATTGTGTCTTACAGCTTTCAAAGCTGCAAAACACTTTTCTTCTTATCATTTTTTTTCAGTCTTTCTGTATCTAATAGTACAGGGAGCAGGCAAAACACCATCTAAGACAAAGAGTTATGTCCATGTTTCTTGGATGATAGCCACATAGTTATGTTTTCTCGAAGCAGATGCAAGAGACACCTCTCAAACTTTGTTTTACTCTACCATCACAGTAAATTTTGTTGACATGTATTTCTCAAATATAAAAAGTCTTGTGTATAGTCACAGGCACTTTCATAGCCCTCTTTGTTAGGAAAATGAGCTTTCCTCATATGCCTGCAGATTTAAGGTAGCCATTCATGGAAAACATTTTTCTTTGTAGCATTTAATTCTGAAAAAAGAATTTTAAAACTTCAAGTGCAGTGACTGCTTCTCAGTCAGAGAGTTTCCTTAAATCCATTCCTTAACTCTTGCTTCAGGTAGTGCATACTGTCTTCCTTAATCATACATTTCTGCTACGATTTTTCCCAGATATGAAAATAATACAGGGAAATCTTTTTGCATATCTCAGCTACTTCCAGGCAGTTGAGATAATATACCAGAATGAACAATTCTGTCAGAGAATCTGATCAGTTTTTCCTTTGATAAAAAGTACACTAAGCCTACCTATTGCTAAACAAAAATCATCAGAGTCACTTGCTCTCTTTATAACTTTCTTTTATGACAAGTACAAGATTCTGCAGGGTCTTGCTGTATCACAATTTACTCGGGCAACAGCACTTTCTTAAAATGTTCCACAGCTCAAGGCAGTTTAGAGGTTGTGACTCAGACTGCTGTTTATGCATCTACTAAAAATTACAACCCAGCCCCACATTCTAGAGGGGAGGCAGATTTTGGTGTAACTGTTCTAAACAGGATCCTTTAAGTGTCTGCTATATACCTCTCAACTGTCCAGATTTTCACAGAATGTCCAGATTTTTGCCTCATATTGTTGGTCTGCTCTTCATAAAATGTCTGGTTTTCTGGCAAATCACTGAGGATTGAAGTCACTAAATAATGATAGACACTTCAGTTTTTGACTTCATATCCTTCAGAAAATGCATAATAATGCAAAACCTGTTATTCTAGAAATGTTGTAAGTTTAAAGGAGCAATATTTAAAATTTGTCCATATTTTGGGGCCTTTGTTCCCCCATTGTTTCTGTCTTGGTCCAGATTTTGTGTGCTACGAGATTGAGAGAGAGGTGTCGTCTGCTATCTTGGATTTCTTTTAGTGTTCACTGTTCTTCACATATGTTATGATTTACTGTTTCTGTGTGTCTCCTCTGAATTAAGAGAGTACATTTATAGCAGTACATTCACCAAAAGAGTATATCTTTGAGGGAGACTTCACTGTAGCATTACGGATGCAGTCCCTTGGATATTGCAACCTACTGGAACTCTGACTCTCAATACTGGAACCTACTGGAACTCTGACTCTCAATACTGCAACCTATTGGAACTCTGAGACTCAATACTGCAACCTGTTGGAATTCTGAGACTCAATACTGCAACCTATTGGAACTCTGACTCTCAATACTGCAACCTGTTGGAACTCTGAGACTCAATACTGCAACCTGTTGGAACTCTGAGACTCAATACTGCAACCTATTGGAACTCTGACTCTCAATACTGCAACCTTTTGGAACTCTGAGACTCAATACTGCAACCTATTGGAACTCTGACTCTCAATACTGCAACCTATTGGAACTGAGACTCAATACTGCAACCTGTTGGAATTCTGAGACTCAATACTGCAACCTATTGGAACTCCGACTCTCAATACTGCAACCTGTTGGAACTCTGAGACTCAATACTGCAACCTGTTGGAACTCTGAGACTCAATACTGCAACCTATTGGAACTCTGACTCTCAATACTGCAACCTGTTGGAACTCTGAGACTCAATACTGCAACCTATTGGAACTCTGACTCTCAATACTGCAACCTTTTGGAACTCTGAGACTCAATACTGCAACCTATTGGAACTCTGAGAGTCAGTACTGCAACTTATTGGAACTCTGACTCTCAATACTGCAACCTATTGGAACTCTGAGTCTCAATACTGCAACCTGTTAGAACTCTGAGAGTCAGTACAGCACCCTATTTGAACGTTGAGACTCAATACTGCAAGTCCCCAAATTAGGTGATGTCCTGTTAAAACAACAGTGGACTGTGAAACTGTACCTCAGACAAGAAAGTCTTTATTCAGTATATATTTCTGTGTAATGACACTTAAATTCTCGCAATTCCAAAGATCACAATTATAGTCCTCGAGCATGCAAAACAGAATACTTTTAATATTTAAGTTCTAATATGAAAACTTGAATATGCTCCAAGAAATATAAAGCTTGAATAAACTTAGCTAAATTGAGTTGAAATAGCAGTTTTGTTTTATTTTAATACAATTTTAATACACTTGTATGTATTAAAGTGCTTTCTGAGAAGGTGAAGCATTGTGTGTGACAGTTGAGGAGAACTGAGGAGAAAGAGGAGAATGAGCAAAAGAAAAGCAAGAAGCAGAGGAAATACAGAAAGGACAGGTAGTTGACAGTCCATATAGCAGAGAAAGAATTATGCACAAGAAAGGTAAGTATGACAAGATAAAAGACAACTGGGAAGACAAACAGTATGAGGGACTACTATTTGTTCTATATTATCCTATCAACTATGAAAACATGGAGAGATTAACAAAGCCGAGCAGGGAAAAAAACTGTCAGAAGAAAAGAGGCTGTGACTCAAAATGATTAAAGACTGAAGTGTTTAATGCTATCCAGGACATTTGGGTTTGCTTTTCATCTTGTATGATAACCTGGTGTGCCATAGCTAGTGTTAGACAACCTTACTTTTCAAAAAGCTATTGGGTGGGATCCAGAATGGCAAAGTTTATACCTTGCCACTTATAAATGTTTTGCATTATTTGCCTCCATCTGTACTAGCATTAGTTCGTTTTTTGCCAACTAGTCATACTGAACATGTTGTTCTATAACCTGCAATCTACACTACTTAACGCAACCTACAGTTTAAGTATGAGCTGCTGTTCTCAGCTTAGTTAGCCAGCAATCAGCAAAACAAACTATTATGCTGCAAAGCTTCACTTAACTCTTCCAGCCATGGTCACCATCTGTATCTGCAATATTTGGCCTAGTCACCTTCTTATACTTCAGGTAAAACATACAATTACAAAGTCTGAGTAAGTTCAAAATCCTGAAATCCAGATATGGAAATCTCAAGTGAAATGGTACATTCTGATGATTTTATCATGACAGAAATGGCATATTTAACAAGATACATGTTTTAATATAATGGTTCACTAATAAAGAAAAACACATATTCAGTTGTATAGACATGCTATTACCATATCAGCTAGTATAAATGTTCATATACCTTATATAACTCATCACTCCCATATTATAATGTCATATTATAAGTGCTGACATCATAAGTAGATGTGGCAGTGATGATGCAACAAAGAAGGTTACTAAACAAGCAGAGATACCTCTGTGATTTCATATTTGTTCACTTAGCAATGCCCAGTTAGCCACTGTTTGGTCATGGGTCCAGCACAGAAACAAAATTCTACAATTATAGCATAGCACCTAGAGATATAGCAAGCAAATGGGGTGCCTCCCACATTATCCATACAAAGAACAGGTAAATATATCATAAAGCTAGTGTGAAACATGATGTTTTCAAATTCAGAAGCACTGTCATTTTTATGGCATGCAACCTTGGACGTGCTACATAACTTCCTCTTTCACTGTTCACTAAGTCTTAAACTGGAGACAAAGGACGTGTATGATATAAATAATACAAGATCCTAAGACAGCAAATTTGCCAATCAGTGAACTAAAAATAAGTAACCATGTACACAGTATTGACAGGGTATGTCTCTGTAGAATATACCCATAAATTATATAAGAGCTAGTATTTGTCCATAAATGAAGAACTGAACAAACATGCACTGAAACTGCTTTATAAAATTTGTTATTTTAAATATTGAGTGCATTAAATGTGTTACCTTGGAGCTTTTATCCCCAGGCCTCCATTGAAAAGGGTGCCTGTGTCCAGTTGGACTTTCTCAGTCAATAAATAAATAAATAAAAACATAAATCAACATGCAAGTTTATGGCAGCAGGGCAAACTAGGACTATTTGATAACAAAGTTATATTTTAAGCAGCTTTTTATTCTCCTTTCAGAGAAAATGAACTAATATAAAGTGAAAGAAATGGTATCTGATTTTAGCAATGCAGACATCAGACTGGTTTAGCTACCTATATGATGCAGATAACCACAAAGGTAAAGTGAATGCATAATTACCCTAGCCATTCTGTAGCTAAGGCTGCACTGAAGGGGTTCCCTCCTCATGCTGAATGGAAGAATACACATGATCCACACTATAAAACTACTCCCCAGGAGCAGCTGATTCTGAATTGTCTCATACCATGTTAGTTAGGGGTGTTGTATAAGCTATCAAATTCAATTCCCACACCACAAAATAAAAAAAGAAATGTAGGCATCCAGCACTAAAACTACAATGGATGGCTGCCTGAAAATTGCCTTTCCTCATGTAATAGTAAATCCATCAATAGATATCTTACTTACCTGTAAGTTTCCAGGATTTTAATGTTCATCATATTGTGATGCACGTGAGACAGAAGTCATGCATGGAGCACTTCAAGTGGCACACCTATATCTAAACTACTAGTTGTGCACCCCAAAGATTAATGAAAAGAGGCTAAAGGAACAGAACATGTAAATGATGGAAGAAAAGAGAAAGGTGAGAGCATGACAGAAGTACTTCATCAGAGTTTAAGTCTAGCAGGACAGAACATGTCACTGAAAGAGATACTTAGAAATATGAGGGGATTGGTGGACAGTGTGCCAGCATCTAGCAAAACAAATAATGCTAGAAGTCATACGCAAATCCCCGTAAAATGATTGAGAAAGGTCAGTGTAAAAAAAAGCTGCATGATACAAAAGGGACTTATAAAACAGAAGACACAGACGTATTCATATATTCATTGTATTTTCACAGATTCATCATATTTTCAAGTCATATCCAAATGTGAATACTTCACTTCTAATGACACAACACAGAAATGTTATACCATTCCTTGGTTATAGTGGCTGTTGTTTCCAAAATCATATTTCTGAATATACTGCAGAACTTGCATTTTATCAGTTTGGCTAATGCTTTGAAAAATAGTATACCTACTGCATTCCAAAGTGTCTGTAAAATACCTGTAAAAAATGGTTCTTGTCTATGAGCTCAGCTGATTGTCAAGAAGCAACATGACCAGTAACATGATTATATGGTGAGATGACATTGTTATAATTATAGTGTAATAAGAGGATAGCTGGCTAGTGCAGTATGGTCACTTCTGAAACAGCTCGCACTTTAACTGTCCAGTCTAACCTCATTCTTATAGTAATGCATGCCTCAAGTTTTTTACAGGAAGGAACAAACCAATGTTTCTCTCGTAATGATCTCTCATAATGATAGCTTCTCTGAAAATACTGTTCTTGAGACTTAAAATAGAAAATGTTTGTGTTGAGATGCAGTAAACACAGAAGCCTATCAGGATACAACTTGCAGCATACCTATCAGTCTGGGAGAATTAAAAAAAATGTTGCTAATGTGCTAACTAACATGGTTGACAGGAGCAGCCTGGGAAAGTATATTCCTGGTACATGACTTTCTCTTGCAGTAAGATACAAAAGCACACACACACACACACACACACACACAGACATGCACACGCATGCACAAACATACACACACACACACACACACACACACACACACACACACACACACACGTGCGCGGGAGCACACAGACATACACACACACAAACACACATATGCATATATGCACACACTTTAAAAAAGAACACTAAAAGGCAATAAAGTCACATTGTTATGCAGATTACATTAACTCACTGCTTTTATGCCAATATTTAAACATTTCTAAAATGCTGTAGACTAAATAGAATAAAGCATCATTCAAAGTTGATTTGTAAGTGGTTACTCTCAATATTTCTAGGTAACCTGACTTTTCAAGTTTCACTCCTAAGACCAATTTACTGAACAATAATCATGCTTTTATCAACACTACCAATACATATACATATAGTTGGGCTAAAGATAATTTACTGACCTTTAAATTATTGCTGAGAGGTTGTTACAATGAATATATTATAGACTATGTTGCCCCATTCCTATTTAAACTTCCATTACTGTTTACTCTGGCAAGATAGTTTGAATGTGGACCAGTCTGCATGGATGAGGGTAGTAAGTGCACATTAGAAAAGGGCTTGTATATTTTATGTTTTAGTGTAGAAATAGATTTCTTTTTTATCAGATGATGTTTATTTTGCAAACTGGATCTGCTCTGCTCATATTTGTTTTCTAAAAGCAAGATATACATCAGTATATTCTTAATTGTGCATACATTTTCTTTTTAATCTATAATGAAATTACATTGCTAATCTGATGACAATTGATGTACCACTGACACAGGATACAATGGTAAAACTTTGTGAAGATGAAGATTAACAGAGTAAATAATAAAAAAATGTCACTTCCATGCTGATCGTCTGACATGATAAGGATCTTGTGAAGAATAAAATCACTATTATAGATTAGCAGTTTTCACTAATATCATATAAGCGCTACTCATTCAGTGTTCTGAGTAAGTCCCTGCTCAGTAACACAGTCCAATTATACTTAGACAAGCTTCAGTCTAGAAGTCTTAGTTATTTTCACATACCTCCCAAAATCAAATTCTCTTATAATCTTTATTATGTTATAGACATGAACACATGCGCATACACGCATACACATACTCCCTATAGGCTAATGCATTCTGTTGGCAAAGGTACCTCTACAGTCTGACACACACACACACACACACACACACACACACACACACACACACACACACACACACTTATGCATCACTGCATTCATGGTCAAAAGTAAAAAAAAAAAATCTCCAGAGGAACATCACCACATTGTATAATAGAAGCAAATGAACTGCTCTTCTGGGATTCATATTCATATGGTTCATTGGTAGAATGTACGAACAAGTCAGAGACAAAAGGCAGCATGAATATGTAAATATTACAGCAATTTGTACACCATGAGGGGATAAGTCACAGTTATACTTGCCTGTTTGGAAAGCAACTCGAGTAAATGCAGGCAGGCTGCATCCTGGGTTTGCCATAGCAACTGTTGATTTGCTTTTCCTATCATATAAACAATAAAACAGAAATGGCCTGCTTATAAGGGCTTCATGAATACAAATGAGAGAGGACATAAGCAATACAGCACTGAAAGTGCCTGCTGTACCAGTCATTGCTAAGTTCAAAGTGGAAGAAGGAGTATGGTACAAAGTTAGTTGCGCTGTTAAAGCTCTCACGATACAAATGGAGCAATGGTCAAATAAGGATCCATAGTTTCAGTCAGAAACTATATTCAGTGTAACACACTCACACACACATAAACATATCATTTATTTATGTATTTATATAAAATTTAATTAGCTCATAAAACACAGACTCTGAGATCAAATCAAAAGTAAATAGTAATTATTTTTCTTACGCCTGTTTCATCCTGTTCAGGATCATAGGAGACCTGAATCATATCCTGGCAAGCAAGTCAACAATGGTTATAAGACACACAGTTATTCCTGTATGGGATGCCAGCCTTTCTCTGGACACACACACACACACACACACACACACACACACACACACACACACACACACACCTATTCGTGTAGCTTCATTAAAACACTTGCAGGCACGTACATTCATGACTACACACACACACACACACACACACACACACACATATATGTATGTATATATATATATATATATATATATATATATATATATATATATACTAACACCCAATCCACCCCATATCTTTTCTGAACTTACCTGCACCATGACTGCTCCCACAGGAGTGAGTAGGTGACCACTGTCTTTTGACAGCATTCACTTTTGCCTCCAACAGTAAAAGTTTATGCAGCAGAGGGATTCCCTGAATTGCTTGACAGTATACATCAGGACTGGACTATTGTTTCTGGGGGACACCACATAGCTAATTAACATTTGACACTCCCTCATATTGCTGAATTAGCATGCAGCTCTAATAGTAAGACTGCCCTCCATGCTGAGGCCCCCACTAGTGGAAACCTCAGACATAGGGCAGTCTAAGGGCAGTCTAAGAATCATAAAGCCTTGTTACAGGGGGAAAACGGCTATGTTAAGGTGCCCCTCATGTTAAGCCTTTCTAAATACCATCTTAAGTCTTCTAAAATGTATGTTTAACTATAAAACAGGAGGAAATCTCTGGACTGAATATTTTTCCAACCACTGCAGTATTCTTGATAACATGCTTTCTAGGAAGCATGCTGAGATCTGCTATACACGTATCCGGGTAACAATTAGCTTTATGGACGGAATGAAAGAATAACTTCATCTGTTATGCAAATTATACTTTATCAAGGTCTTTCCAGACTGGTACTTGTCCAGCTTCATTATGTTTATTAGAATTGTAATACGATAGCTTAGAGTTAAGAAATCATTCCCAGATCATAATTCATATTGTAAACTGCATTCCAAAACTGAAGTCATATTTGTACATCTATTTTCTTCTTATGTCATATCTTCTTGCTTACTCCATTTAAATATATACTTTCATTTAAAAATGGCTAACACAGTATAAGTTCAAAATAAGAGATGATGACTGAAAATTTCAGATGATTTGCAAAATGCACAGCACAAAATTGTATTTGAAGGAGTCACTGACAGGATTTGTGCAATGCAAAGACTTCAGTTCCGCAAAAGCACAATAGTCAAAACTGCAAGATGATAGTCAATGCTTGTAAATGGGTTGCATAATGATTTGCAAATGAGAATACCATGCAAATGTGCAACATGGGATATCTAAATGCAGCAGACCAAATTTACACTTACCCTGTTCAAATACTAAATGACATAAACACACACACATACACACAAATGCACATATACATGTGGAGAATCCTTCTGATTATGCATTATTAGAAAAATGAAAATATGAAAGCAAAATATTAGCTCTAATTTGGGACTTGAACTCAACATATGTGGGATACTGTGCTGGCTTCACTGCTTCTGCACTAACAAGAACCTCTGGTCAGATAGGTATGGAGTTTTCCTTTAAAAGGCTTTTTTCCTTTTAGCTAGTAAACCCACTAGCATGATCATTTTAAATGTTGTGATTTATGGAGCACATGAGAAAAGCCATGCTAGACAAAGCAGCTGCAGATGTAACTCAACAGCATATGCTGGAAAACTGCTGTGTCTATGTTGCACATTGCTACCATCCATACCAATGGAGGGGATAGAGACAGAGGCTCACATTTTAAAATCTGACAGAACAGTGGATAATTGATCATTTCAGTGTTAACAGGGCCTAGTCAAACTAGTAAAGCCCATGTGCAGAATCAAAGGGTATGCATGGTATGCCCATTCTTGTGTACACAAAGGTATGTGGAGTGTTGATCATCCAAGCTACAGGATACTTCCACTGACCTGTGAGGGAAACAGTAGGTATATCACAGGTGTCTGCCTCATGAATATATAACAATTTTCTTGTCATCCTTATACAACATTTGGAGGAGCATATCTGCTTTTAGAAGACACCATAGAAGGGAACCAATGCCGTACATATGATATATTAGATTGCACAATTCTCTGAAGTCCTGGGCACCATAAATTGCACTCATGTTACTATTATGAACCCACCTGGTCCAAACAGACAAAGATACAAAAATAGGAAAGACTACCACTCCCTGAACTGCCAGCTGGGCTGTAATGCCCACAACATTATCTACAATGTATCCATGTTTGCCACCTTGGCTGTTAACATAACTGGCACTTATGGCACATGTTCATCCTTTACCAACAGTCGCAGCAACAAGACTTCTCATATGGTCACCTGCTTGATAGGAACTCACACACAGTAGGCAGAATGGTCAAGACATACAGATAGTAGTCATAATGGGAACATGCCACATATAATATTACTTCTCACGTGCTACAGATGATGCTGGATATGTTAATTATACTATTGAGCCATACATCATTACCTCCACCTGTAACCTACAGACAATGGCTGAAATAGCCCATGCCAATACAAAAAAAAAAAACATTAAAGAAAGAGTATTTGCACTTCTGAAGGATACAGTCTACTGTTTAGACACATCTAGTGAGGCACTACAATATAGATAAGTGCTAGGCAACCAGTCTGCAAACCAATGCAAGCCTATAAAAAAATTGAAAGTTCCCTCTAGCCTCATGGAAGGCAAAATGAGATAGACTAGGGGAGAACTTAAGGCTGCTCATCCAATTATCTAGGTTTATCTTGAAGGTGGAAAAGGTGCTACTCTGTGCGAGTCATATGCTGAATCTATCATGCTGTTGATGAAGGCTTAATTCCTTTAATTGCCTATTTGAGGTACCAGTTTTACTGTGACGGAATAGGAAGTCAAAGAGGGTGAAACTTTCATGGCTTGAAAGGCTAGACGCAAATCTCCACAAAGGAGTTTAAAAGGCTAGACACAAATCTCCACAAAGGAGTTTAAAAGGCTAGACACAAATCTCCACAAAGGAGTTTAAAAGGCTAGACACAAATCTCCACAAAGGAGTTAATAGGAAAATGAGTAAAGTGAGAGAGCTGCCAGCTTGTCCTGATAAATAAAAAAGGTTTTTGAGGCCACTGATGTTTTTATTCATGAATCTCTGAGGTCTCTCAAGCTGAGTGATATGTTTAGACAAATACATGCCAAATGATGCATTATATTCAACAATGGGTCTAATGAGATATGAGTAAAGGGGAGTTTAGACTTCTATAGATTTGGTGTTGATACCTTTGGAAATTAGATGAGCTAGACAGGATGGCTTTCAGAACTACTAGTCTGGAAGTATGCAGCAAAATATGTGCAGTGAATGCCATGCTATGTAATGTGGCTCTGTGTAAACAGCAAGTTTATTACAGCAGCTCCATGCCAGAACTGGCAATAAATGATGTAACAGCAATAGCAGAGTAGTGAGAAGATGCGGGGGAAACTTTGGAGGAGCAGACCCACAGATGACACAGTGAGAGAGATAATACATTTCATTGCTGGAAATCATTTCTGTCTGGCCCACAGCCATGACACAGACAACACAGAATAATATGATGCATGTTGTAATACTCAGGCTATGCAGAGCAGTGCATAGTCTGCTCATGCTATGCATCAGATATCAACAAACCCACATAAGACAAGGGATGACATTATCTCTTTCAAAGAAACTTGGCTTAAACCTCAAAACCAAGATAAAGACATTCTTCCTCCAGGTTATAATTTACTTTGCCAAGATCGTTTAAAAAAAAGGTGGAGGTGTTGCTTTAGTTTACTCTAACTACCTCACTCTTTACCTTCCTAAAGAACAAATTACCTCCCTTACGCCTGCTGAAATACTAATAGCAAACCTCAAACCCAATGACTTTACTACCATCACATCAGTAGTCATATACATTCCACCAGGGGACAACATCTCCTTAATGGAAAATATACTGTCATACCTCTCCCTAAATTTCCCTAATGAAACTATCCTTCTTGGGGACGTAAACATTAATTGGCATAACCTTACTAATCCAAACTCTCCACAACACATAAACCTCCATGGATTTACACAACTAATCTCTAAACCTACCCATACTAATAACTCTCATTCTTCAAGTTCCTTGATAGACTGGATACTTGTTTCTAACCCCAGCAAATACCATAACCCTGAAACTCTATCTGATGCCCTGAGTGACACTCACCTATAAAAGTGCTACGATACATCACCCACCTCCCCAAACCACACCAGCTTATCACCTGCCACAAACTTTCAACCTTTAACCCAGACACTTTTAAAATCCTCCTCTCTAGAATTAACTGGAATTTCCTTACTCAGCTCCCACTCAACGAAGCAGTAAATTCCTTCAACTCAACTTTCCTAAATATTTTAATTCTCTAGCCCTACTGAGAAAAGTTCGATTAAAGGCAAACATTTCACCCTGACTAACTAAAATCACCTGTAACCTTATGAAATCCAGAGATAGGGCATGGAAAACATGGGTACAAACCAAACTTCCAGCTGACCTCCTAAAGTATAAAGAACTTGGAAATCAGACAAAAAACTTATCAACAAAGACAAAAAAGACTTTTATTATAATCCCCCAAAAACATTAAAATCTGATACAAAAAAATTCTGGAATGCTATAAACTAAATACTACATCCAGGTAACCCAACTTCACCAAACCCATTTCCTGACAAGTCATCTGAAGAAACTGCCAATACCTTCAACACCTACTTTATCGAATCCATTTCAAACTATTTAACCCCAACCTCTCAAACAACACTTCAAACCTCCCTATACACCCCTCAACCATTGTCTCAGTAAACTCCTCTCTCAAACCTGTCTCCACTGACTATATCAGAACTCTACTTTCAAAGCTCAAACCATGCGCTGTATCAGCAGACAATATTCCTTCTTACTTTCTCCGGATTGCTGCACACTCCCTTGCTATGCCTGTATATATACTAATCAATCGCTCCATCCCTGAGTCTGAAGTTCCTTTTATCTGGAAACAGTTTTACACTCTTCCTATTCATAAAGGAGGTAGCTCCACAGAAATATCTAATTTCAGACTTATCACTATCCTCTCCCCTCTCTCCAAAATCCTTGAGAAATGTATACACAAACAAGTTATGCATTATCTCTTACAAGAAAAACTTCTCACTCCAACACAGCATGGCTTCCGTCTCAAGCATAGTACAACCACAGCTCTACTATAATTTCTCACTACCTTAGCCCTAGCTAAAAGATAATCACAAACTCATATCCTGTCTATTCCTTGACCTTTCTAAGGCTTTTGTCACTGTCTCACACACTCTGCTACTTAGTAAACTTGTAGACCTAAACTTCTCCCCGACACAGTTGCATGGTGCTCTAGCTATCTCTCTGATAGGCTGCAGTCTGTCTGATAAGACTCAGCACTATCTACCCCTCTCTCAGTAAGAACTGGTGTTCTGCAAGGTTCCATTCTTGGACCTCTTCTCTTTAATATCTTCACCAACTTACTCCACTCCTCTTGTCCTCAATCTAACATTGTCCAATATGCAGATGACTCTTTAGTCATAACTATTGCTAATTCCCCCTTAGAACTCCTAACAAATACCCAGACATCTTTCAACTCAGTACAGACATGGCTCACTAATAATCAGCTCATCATCAGCCCTTAGAAAACAAAATTACTACTCTTTCTACCTAAATATGCAAACCACTTTAAACTTTCCTTCACCATAAGGTCCCTAAACAATACTCCTATAGAAGTGAAAACTAGCACAAAACTCCTTGGCATTAACATTGACAACCAACTAAAATTCAATCTTCCCATTAACAATTGTATCAGAAAAAAACACCAAAAGCTAGGACTACTGTACAGGAACAGCAAATTACTAACTACTTTATCTAGGATTTATCTTACCCATGCCTACCTTCTACCATGCTTAATCTATTGTTCCCAAATACCCACAACTCTGAACTCCTCCCTACTTACCAAATTAGAATCATCCTACCAGAAAATAGCTAGATTTGCAGCTCAACAAACATATAAATCTCACCACTGTCTCTCCCTAAAATACCTGAACCAACCCAAACTACCTCACCTGTTCCTACAATCTCAACTCAAAATCATACACTCCATCTTATATCAGCCTGATTTCTGCCCAAGTCTATCTTCTCTCATCTCTCACTACTCCCCTACCAGACTTTAATGAAGCTCAACCCAAGACGTACTAAAAATCCACAAACTCATACTCTCATATAGCTAACATCCCTCTATTGCATGGAACAAACTCCCAGTAGAAATAATGTCCCTGACTCACCCCAAACAATTTAAGCTAGCAACCAAAGACCATTTTAAAAAACACTGGTCCTGCCATTGTACTCACCCTCCCTGATTATTACCTACTTTTTATAGTACAGTCAAACTAACTTACTAAAACTTACCATTAACTACTTCATCCTATAGCTTCTTCTATACTCTGCTCCCTGAAAGTCTTATGTAACCTTTTAAGTTTCTGCTACTCTGCATACAAAACCTTATATTTACTCAACTCTCTTTTTAAACCAAAACATACAACTTATTCTACTTGTTTAACATTCTCCTTTTTGTTTATAGTATTGTTTTATCTGTCAACAATATACATGTATGGAGCTTACATATTTTAACTACCAAAATCCTCTACTGCTATTTTTATTGAATTGTATCTGTATTGCTATTTTTATTGCATTGTATATCTTTGGAGCTTTTCTCCGCGGGCCTCCGCTGAAAAAGGGCAATAGCTCAGCTGGACACTCCCGGTCAACAAATATAAAATAAATAAATAAATAATGTGCAGGATACAGTTATAAACATCTGCACAGTTGGGTGGACATAGTGGCAGTTGACTACCAGAATAGAGTGGGGGCAGGGATGTGGATGGTTAATGCAATAGCTGCATACTGTGAGAGATCATTCAATGTTAGGAATCTCACTCGGATTGTGGAAGGTGAATGCAGTAGCTTCATACTCTGGGTGATCATTGAATATTAGGAATCTCACTCGGGTTGTGGAAGGTGAATGCAATAGCTTTATACTTTCAGTGATCAATGAACATTAGCAGTCACACACAAGTTGTGGAAGGTGAATGCAATAGTTTCATACCCTGGGAGATCATTGAATGTTAGCAATCACACGCAAGTTGTGGAAGGTGAATGCAATAGCTTCATACCCTGGGTGACATTTGAATGTTAAGAATCACATTTGGGTTGTGGGAGGTGAATGCAATAGCTTCATACCTTAGGTGATCATTGAACGTTAGGAGTCGCACTCAAGTTGT
This sequence comes from Protopterus annectens, assembly GCF_019279795.1. Classification (NCBI taxonomy): domain Eukaryota; kingdom Metazoa; phylum Chordata; order Ceratodontiformes; family Protopteridae; genus Protopterus; species Protopterus annectens. The sequence continues at coordinate 1,586,458,956 of NC_056739.1, read as the reverse complement.
GGAAGGTGAATGCAATAGCTTCATACTCTGGGAGATCATTGAATGTTAGGAATTACACTTGTTGTTGTGGAAGGTGAATGCAATAGCTTCATACCTTGGGTGACCACTGAGCATTGGGAGTCACACTCAGGTTGTGGAAGGTGAATGCAATAGCTTCATACCTTGGGAGATCATTGAATGTTAGGAATCACACTTGGGTTGTGGAAGGTGAATGCAATAGCTTCATACCTTGGGTGATCATTGAACATTAGGAGTCGCACTGAAGTTGTGGAAGGTGAATGCAATAGCTTCATAACTTTGGAGATCATTGAATGTTAGGAATCACACTATTCAGTGATGGGGTTGGAATGTCACTATATAACTGTTGGTGGTATGCACTGTATTTCCTAGTGTTTCCTGGTAGGATCAATCCCATGGCAGGGATAGGGGTGAACCCTGGGACATTGCAGGGCCATCTTGAGGAGGTGTCCCATGAGTAGAGCCCAACAAATATATCCAGCCACAACCATTTGTGTCAGCATGCAATGCTGATGATGCACCTACAGTGCTCTACACCATCTGAACTGGGACAATCTGTGCATGTCCACCTCAAGTCTGCACCCACTCATCATTGTGGACCCCATGGCTAGTGAAGGCAGACTAGACATCAGATGTAATGTGTTGTATGGATGCACCTGTGAGTGATCTCAATGATGCATCATTTCATTGTACTGACACTTCAGGTCACTGTGCAGTTGTTGCATTTCCTCTCACATGCCACACAGTACACTAATGAGCTTATCAGTGTTGTGTGTAGCAGCTGTTTACTGGTGGATCACTAAATGTCACATCTGCTAGTTGATTCAGAGTACTGTACCAATATCAAAGACAGTAAGGGAATCATGGTGATGTCACACTCCTATCTGCCTCTCTCATATGGTGAGTATGCCCACATCAGATAGATATGTAGATAAAAGATTGTGATTGGTAAGGACACAGAAGGTGCCCATGATGGACTCTCACCTATAGGGTGCATGTAAAGCTTCATTGAGACTAGGCATTTAGTTGCAAACTCCCCAGCTACAACTCTATCTGTGCATGATGGTGTTCCATCCTCCATAATGGTCACAGGAAAGGCCCTATTGTCATATTATCAGCTGCTGCAGCCCTGCTGATATCATCTGTCTGTTGTCCTACTGCAGACCTGTTGATATTAGCCCTCTGTTGCCCTATTGTGCTGGACTCTACACCAGTGGAACTTCTGAATGCATGAAACATATTTTTTCACTGTGAATACTGGCATGCAGTACATCTGTTATTGCTTAATGGAGATTCTTAATGAATGTTGGTGCAGGTCACCAGCAGTCACAGCCAATCCACTTCATGTGTTTGTATGTATGCATGCATATATTTATGTATTATACCATGGCAGTATGGTCTGTACTAACCTGCTGTGCCAACTATGGACACACAGATTGATAGAGCTAGGCCTGCATCCATATCCAGCTCACCACCTGGTATAATTGGCCAGTCCCTCTACCTGGCAAGTGACACTAGAAACTCCACAAGTCCTATCAGTCACTGCAATGGTGCCGATACACTCCCTGTGGTGGTCTTGTTCCACAGTGATCTCCCAGGTCTTCTACTTTGTATATGAGAGCATATCCATAACCCTTTTTCATACCTGTTGCAAAGACCTATTATGACATCTTACAACATTCACATCCTGTACTGTACCTCGTCAGATATGGTCCCCCCTCCCCTGGTTTGCAGCAACTTGGGTCAGTAGGTACCAACTATATATACAGGAATAACATACCAGTAACATGTCGACTCAAGAGCATATATATGTAACCCACAGTGCAGCTGAAAAAGACATTGGCTATTTTATTTTTACGTATTTGTATATTTTAATAACTTTAATATTTCTATAAAATAAATGTAAAAATGATTTACTAATAACTACTACTACTAATGAATTACAGTTCACACATCAGCAGTAGCATGTATTTGGAATGTAAGTATAATGTCAAGGTATAATACAAACCTCCCTCATAATAATCTTATAAGTAGCAGTATTCAAATAAAATATTAATAATTATCATCTTTCATATACATTGTAAGTACAGAATTTTGGTTTGTAAAAATAACTCATTTGACATATAAGTGTTTTAATAATACTATTTGTGAATATTTAATGAAATAGCAGATGTGAAGAATTCACAACATCTCTAATCCTAGTGTCTAGTTGCCCAGCCTGGGTTACCTGGGATAACTCTGTTGAGTGAAAACTGGACATAAAACCAATCAACCTGCCAAAAATGAACTAAGAATTGCTACACTTAATGTGGGTTCACTGATAGGACGTAGGTTGGAAGTGGGTGATATGGAGGAGGCTGGACATCCTATGTATCCAACAGACAAGATGGAAGGGCAGTGCAGCAAAGCCACTTGATTTGGATCCAGAGTCTACCACTCAGGAGGGGGACAGGTTAGAAATGGTGTAGGAATTGTGGTGAGAGACAGGCTTCAGAAGGCAGTGAAGATCATCAGAATTAGTGACAGCTCATGGCAATCAGACTGCAGTGTAATGATAGGGCAGTATTCATAATCTCAGCCTATGCTCCAGAGCAGGGTTGTGACAGTGAGGAAAAGAGTGCATTCAGGCAGCAGTTGCAGGACCTACTAGATAAAGCATGACAACATGAATTGGTATTGATAATAGGTGACTTGAATGCACATATCAGGACAGACAGAACAGTATATAAGGACTGCCTGGGTCCATGTGGGTAAGGCAACAGGAATAAAGAAGTAGAAACCATTCTAGACTTTTGTAGTCAACACATGGTTCAGAAAGAGATACAGTCACAGGATCACATACAAGAGTGGCCAACATGCAACTCAGGTAGACTTCCTCCTAGTAAAGAAAAGGCACTGGGGAAGAATGATTGTAAAATCACCCCCAGTGAAACAGTCAGCCCACAGCGTAAACCACTGGTTGCCACAATCAGCTGCAAGCAGTGGTCAGAGAAGGCTGCAAGGTCAACAGAGACCAAACTGAAGACCTGGAAGTTGATGGGAGAGAAAATACAACAGTTCAAGGAATTGCTCATGGCTCTAGCACCCCAAGAAGAGGACGAACTAGGTGGAGTTGAAGAAGAATGGCAGCGCCTCAAAACAGCATGTGTGAGGACTACTGAACAGATATATGGCTGAACCAGGTATGGAAATAAGGTACATAAGGAAAGGTGATGATGGAATGCAGAAGTCCAGGAAGTCATCAAAAGAAAGAAGGAGTTCAGGAAAAAGTGGGAGACAGAAAAGACCAACCAGGCTAGGAAGGAATACTAGTTGGCTAACAAAGATGCTAATAAAGTAGATGCAATAGCAAAGAATAGGGCATCAGAGGCACTGTACTATCTTCTGGGAAGTGACTCAGTAAGGGGCACAAAGAAACTATATCAGGTTGCAAGGCAAAGACAAAAAGATAAAGAAGATAGTCAGACACCCTTCATAAGGGATGCCAACAACAACCTGCTCACCAGTCCATAAGACATCAAAAGGCAGATGGAAGAAGTATTTCCAGCAGTTTCTGAATTAATAAAACCCAACAGAAACTGTACTGCCCCAGAAACAGCCTGCAATGAAGGAAGAACAGCACTAAGGAAAATTAAGTCAGAGAAAGGAGCATGCTCAGATGAGGTCAAGGCAGGTAAGATCAAAATGTTGGCTGAGTTAGGGGTAAAATGGCTTCAGAGGCTACTCACAGCAGTATGGAAAGAAAGGTGTATCCCAGATGACTAGAGAATAAGCATACTTGTGCCACTGTACAAGAACAAAGTGTACATCTACAACTGTGGGCAGTACAGAGGCATCAAATTCCTATCACATTGCATGAAAGTTCTAGGGACGGTGATTGATAAACAGATACACAGAGTACTAGAATGTAAGATGTTTGCAGTGAGACAGATAGTTAAGAAGAAGCTAGAGGTGAGGAAAGAGTCGAACATGGCATTCCTAGACTGGGAGAAAGCATGTGACAAGGTCCCAAGAAAGCTGATTTGGGCAGTACTGCAGTGGTTCAAAGTCCCAGAAACATTGGTAGAATTAGTGCAGGCTATGTACAAGGACCCAATGACTCAAGTACAAACAGTGTCCAGCCTCACAGAGGGGTTCCCAGTTTTACTGGGTGTATACCAGGGTTCATCTCTGAGCCCACTGCTGTTCATACTGGTGATAGACTACATTAGCAAACAGGTCAGAGGGGATAGATCAACAAAGATGCTGTATGCAGATGATGTGGCATTACAGGCAGACTCTGAGCAAGAACTCCAGCAAACTATAGAGCAATGAAATGTAAAACTGAAGGCACATGGGATGAAATTAAGCACAGATAAGACAGTGGTAATGGCAGCAATCTGGGGAAATTAGAAGTTGAGAACTGAGATAGAAGGGAAGATAGTGGAACAGGTTAATAGCTTCAAGTATCTAGGAGTGGTGGTTGAAGAGAAGGGAAGTCTGAATGAAGAGGTCAAAGCTAGAATCAGAGGGGCTGCAGCCAACTATCATAGAGTGTTGGGTGTAGTCTATGACAGAAGAATGCCAAAAAAGCTGAAAAGTAAGGTGTACAAGACAGTGGTCCGACCAGTACTACTGTATGGTACAGAAACCTGGGCAGTAAAGACAGAGCAGATGAAGAAGCTCCAACTCTGTGGGACAGATGAAGAATTGAGGACATAAGATTAGAAGTCAAAGTAACTCCAATTGCAGAAAAGGTCAAGGAGAACAGATTATGGTGGTTTGGGCATATGTGCAGAAAAGCAGAAGACAATCAGGTTTAGAAGATTTGGGACAGACAGGAAGAAGGTAAGTGGAAACGAGGACATCCAGCAAAGAGGTGGATGGATTGTGTGAAAGATCATCTGCGACAGTCAGGCATGAGTGTCAGAGAAGGCAGAAATGTGGGATTGAATCGAGAGAGATGGTAATAGTTAACACGATTCCCCAACCCCATGTAGAAAATGGGAAAAAAGGGGGCTGATGATATATGTATATATATATATATATATATATATATATATATATATATATATATATATATATTTGTTTCTAAGTGAAAAGAAAAAAATGCTTAAAATGCTTTTAAATAATATCACTAAACATTGTAACAAGAATGCAGTCTTATGCTGTTAGATTGTGCACAGATGCACACCATGACAGTTTTTAAACAAGTATTTAAATGGTGCATGGTCTAAAATTACAAATAATGAGCAATGGTCACCAAACCCCCTTATCCTTGTCAGTTTGCTCAGGATATAGCATGTCCTTTCTTTCTCTCACTCTGTTTCTTATTTTTTTTTTCAATACAACTCATGGTTATAATAGTTTACATAAAGCTTAGCTGTAACAATAACAATTACATCCAAGGTCAAGGGAAAATATAATACTGCTGGTTGTTATATACTACAGTTTATGTGTTATTTTCCAGAAGCTGTTATCTCTTTGCACGTGCCAAATAATCGCAGAAAACAATAAAATAGAATGGGCAGTATTTAACTATCCCCACTTACAAGGCCAAGAAAACTGGTATCAGAATTGGAGATATTTCTGAAAAAAAAAGAAAAACAGTTACTTCATTAAATTATTGCTTCATTCAGTACTTAGCTTAGAGAATGTACAAAGACACGAAGATCAACACACTCTGCAAGGCAATGAGTCTCAAATGAAAGTGGTGTCATTCACAGTCATTAGCTAACAAAATAAGTGAAAAAAAAGTCACTCCAAAATACCAAGAGACCAGGTAAGCAACTCGATCAACCATATCGACATAGAAAAGTCAAGATGATCTTTTATGTTACAAAATGCTAAATATCTTTCTTATTTTTTTTTCAATACGTACACAGTTGCAGTAAAATTTGTATCATATTTGTGTACATAGTATGTCAAAATTAAACATCTGAAGAACTGCTATCAGTTATTTTCCAGGTGACAGACACTAGTATCAAGAACACTAGATGACTGTTAACTTAAAAGGGTCAAATAGAAAAATCTCACAGTTACATTTTAGCAAGGCAGAAAAAGAAAGTTGTTAAAAATCTGTCTGCGTCATAGGTATATAGTAACCGATTGATTATTAGCCAACATAGGAACAGATGTAGGGCCGGATTCAGGAAGGCTTACACGGAGTTCAAGAGTAGTGTAAGCCTCCGTGTAAGCCTCCCGATTCAGGAACAGCCCAAATCTCCGTGTAAGAGACAGCTAACACGTCTCTTACACGGACTGGGCGTGGAAATGCTCAATACCTCATTTGCAGCTGAAAGATATGCAAATGAGGTATCTGAGTGATCCACGAAGCAGAAACCAGTCCGTGTAACGGACGTGTTAGCTGCAGAAATGTACTCAGCTGACAACTGAGTACATTTCTGCAATTAAAACGGAGCTATGTCAGCTCCAAATAAAGGGTGCATTTGTGTCATTAAGCATGCCAATGGCCAAATATGTGGCCATTGGCATGAAAAAGTGTTGCAAAAATATGTAATATAGCTTTTTTTTCCCACGGGATTTTGAGGTTTAACTGCAGCGCACACCCGCGCAAACGGGGTGCGCTACCTAAAACTAAAAACCGAAGCTTCTAAGCCCACAATTGTGGGATTTATGTATTACATGTAATGTCAATGGAGGGACTTGCAGACCAAAAACAATATGGCCTCCGTTTAGTGGTTGTCAAGGGGGGGAAGCTCCGTGTAAGACATGTAACTAGTCATTACCAGGCAATCCTATGTAAATGAGGGTTACAATACTGAATCACACTGCCACATAGGTAATGAGCACTTTCTGAGTAGTGTAAGAGTTAGAGAAGGGGAGGAACAGAGTAAGAGGTAGGTGACATCACGGGGAAGGATAGATACAAATGTACCAGATTGGAGGGCAATGTAAGGTGAAAGATGACAGACAGACTTCAGGGAGGGAGGTGTGTCCCAACAGAACACTAGGAAAGTCAAGAAACTGAAGGCTTACGCTATCCCTACACTCAAAGTTTCTTGATATATGTGCATGCGCGCGTGTGCGCGCTTGTAAGGCAGGCTGAACATATGGGAGCATGTTGCAAACCATTTACAACGGTTTTCGCGAGCGTGCACGTGTTTAAGGCAGTGTGCGCGCGTTTTAACATGAATCAGCCTAGTTCACACCGTGTAAGGATGTGTGCGCGCGTGTAACACAGTGTAGGGATGTGTGCGTGCGTTTAAGTGACTGTGAGCGTGTTTAAGCTGGTGTGCACATTGCTCCCCCTCAGGAAACAGAGAGGAAACAGGAACAACTAAATTACATGGAAACTGCCAGAGGATACTGCTGCAGTTAATTGTTGGAAACAATTGGAAGCAGGCAATTATGCAGGCAGACTAGAAGCCCAACCCAGCACTTAAAACACTCCAAAGAGCAGTGCAGGGTGTTTCTCACAAGAGATACTGCAAGAAAGTAAGCTATCAGAATTGAAAACTGAAAAAGCTGAACTCAGAGCAGAAATACTAGGGGCTGCCATAGCTGTTATAATCAGGCAAAGGCGAATTGCTGAGGGTGGTGTCAATGCAGATGCTGACAGACAACCCAAAGTGAGGAGAAGGAGAAGAGTATACAGGCCCAGGGTCACCTACCATGGGTTACATGAGCTGGAGATAGTAGAGCGCTACAGAGTGGACAGAGACCTTCTGCAGCAGATTGTTGAGCTGTGCAGGCCACATCTCACACACAGAACCAACAGAGGGGAACCCATCCCAGTGGAAACCAAGGTATGTGTTGGCCTAAGAATACTAGCAACAGGTACCTTCCAGAGACCAACTGGTGATATGATGGGGATATCACAGGCATCAGCCTACAGGGTACTGCACCAGTTCCTGGATGCCATGTCAGCACATGTCGGTGATCATATATATGTCCCTAATGACCGTGAGGTTGTGGCCAGCAATATGCGTCTCTTCCAGCAAATAGCGGGATACCCTGAGGTGCTGGGTGCAATAGACTGCACGCACGTATGCATCAAAGCACCAGCTGGTGAGTGGGGTAGCATCTACATTAACCGCAAGGGATACCCCTCCATCAACTGCCAGGTCATGTGTAATGCCCAGGGCATAATAATGAATGTGTGTGCTGGCTGCCCTGGGAGCTACCACGATTCCCACATCTGGCATCTGACGCAGCTGTACCAATCATTTGCCAGTGGGGACTTCCCACACGGACACCTAGTGGGGGATGCAGGTTATGCACTTGAGCCGTGGCTGATGACACCCATCAGAAATGCACACACACCTGAACAGGAATGCCATAATGAGGCACACGCACAAACACGTAATGTCATAGAGTGTGTATTTGGGCTGCTCAAGTCACGGTTCCGGTGTCTGGACACATCTGGTGGAGCCTTGCAGTACACACCAACTACATGTACCCATATGGTCATGATATGTGCTATGCTACACAATATGATCCTGCGGAAACAGCTGCAGCAGGACCAGCACAGGGCTGGGCCTAACATCCCCCCACCATTGCCAAGGCCACCACAGGCAGAGGGTGACTCGGAGGAGGAACAACCTGACCCTGTCCCAGTAGGCAGAAGGAGGCATGCCCAGTATGCCCTGGCCTTGGCAAAGAGGCAACGCATAGCACATACACTTGGTCAGTAGGAACACTGGGACTGATACCCGCTCTGACTCACTCATATAGTAACAGGGATGCCTAACATGACACAACCTGCTTCCAAACATGTACAGGGAGTGTAGTATGTGCATCCGACAGAGGCAGCCCTGCAGCACCACCTGAGGCATGAATGCCATGTGTTAAGTAATGTAATACCATGTACCATATGCACACCTGAGGACCCGACTAACATCCACCCACACCAATCATAAACCACAAAACACAAACCTCCTCATAGGTACCACAAGCGATAGTAACCTAGATGTAATGCTACCCAATGCCAGAAGTATAAATTGCGCAGTGTAAACGCACACAGTATAGAGAATGTAGATATCAGTGCTGTAATAGAAAACAGGGTCAAAGCCCACATCAGCACCCTGACACTACCAGGTCACACCTCTGTCCTAATAGCAGGAACTGCCCCAGGCCTACTCTGGCAATGTGAGTGTCAAACGAAATATTACTGTCAACCTGGGTGCCCAGGACCCTAATAACCTCTTCTATGCTTAGAGGATTGCCACCTAGATGGGAACTAGGGGTAACCCTGTTGTTCCCGAAGGGTATGACTATGCATTGTTTAGCGTTTAACGTAAGGCCATGGCTCTGGCACCAGTTATCTGTGTCTATGAGACCCTTCTGAAGGATGTCTGTGTCAGATGGGTTTCCAACTATGCTTCCCAGTTTGCAGTCATCTTCAAACTTTGTCAGCCATAATCCTCCTGTGTTTGCTCGTACTTCTGAAAAGTAGATGCTGAACAAATGTGGGCCCAGGACTGAGCCCTGTGGGACACCACTTGTGACAGCTCTGGAGTGTGACATGGCACCAGCAACTTTGACCCTGTGTGTTCCGTCACTTAGCCAGTTTGCAACCCATGCTGTGATGTATGGGTTCACAATTAAGCTGGTGATGTTTTCAATGATACCTGAGTGGGGTATTGTGTCGAAAGCCTTTGCCAGGTCAAGGTAGGCTGTGTGGACTGCCTTGCCCACGTCAATGGCCTGGGTGACTGTCTTGAAAAGTCAACCAAGTTTAAAAGGCATGATCTGCCCTTGACAAAGCCAAACTGGATTGGATCCAATGTCTGCAAGTCCCCTATGTCTTCATTTATAATTCCCATTATGATCCTCTCCATAGCTTAGCAGAACAGGCTTGTCAAGCTGATGGGATGGTAGTTTCCAGGGTTGGTGGAGGCACCTCCTTTGTGAAGTGGGTCCACCATTGCCGTATGCCACTCCTTGGGCACATATCCTGAGGTGAGGCTAAGATTAAACAGCTACCCTAACTGCAGGTGTAATTACTCATTGAGTTCATGGAGCACACAACTGGGGACACCATCTGGTCCCATGGATAAAGTGTTTTCCGCCTTGGATAGAGCAGTTCCCACCCCAGCACTGGAGATGTTTGGGGGGCTACAATCCTCTGGTGTAGATACCCCTCCAGTTGGGGGGAGGGAGGTGGAGAAATCTGCACTGAACCTGTCAGCCAGTATGTTGGCAATGTCTGTAGGTTCAGTGATATTTACATCATTCCAAACTAATTCTGAGCATATCTGGGAGTTCCCTCCCAGGTTTCAAACATAGGTAAAAAAGGCCTCATGATTGTCCCTTGAGTCCTGAGTGGGTTTACTCTCAAAACTCGCCTCGGATGATTGTATGGGGGAACCCAGTGTTGTACTCACAATGAGCAGGGGTGTCCTCCCTTCTACGGATTTCGCTCTATCTTGTAGTAGCTCCTTCCTTGTGTTGTAGAGCTTGTTTATGGCTAGGGTCCACCAGACTGGATGCTTGCCTGTGGTACAAAGAGTCTTTGTTTTGTTTGGGATTGCCTGATCCATGCAGTCCTGGAGGTGCTTGTAGAAGGCATGTGTAAGTGATACAGTGGCTTGGGTAATGGTGTCCGCTGGCTTGGGGGCCTTGAAAGAGACCACACCAGTCCTTAGAAATGTGAAGTCGGCATTTGAGAAGGTCTTCACTGTTTGTTTTTCTATCTGGGGTGTGGGTGGGATGTGGACTCCCACTGAGATTAGTCCATGATCTGATCTCACCAATGATGGGTATACTTCTGGTGTTGAACAGTGTGACCCCATGTTCGTGATGATGAGTTCTAGTATGTTGCCTCCACTTGTGGGGATTGGGACCAGTTGTTCCATGGCATTTGAGTGTATGAACTCTTGGAACCTTTGTGTTAGAGTGTTGTGGCTTGATTAGTGATCCCAGTCTATATGTGGATAGTTGGAATCACCCAGTAGGATGGTGTTTGGAGATACATTTATCCCCTTCAGTGTTTTCAGGACAGCTGTGTGAGGTACCTGAGTTTGAGAGGGTGGCATGTAACATGCTACAAACTGCAGAGCAGTCTTGCCTACGGTCACTGGCACCTGGATGGTCTCCGATGCATCGTGTGTTGCCACCAACCATGAGGTGAGGGTGTCCTTGATGAATATGGACACCCACCCTCCTTTCCTGGTGTTGTCCAGATTCTGGTGCCGGAACGCATGATATGAGGTAACACCCGATAGTGCCGGGGTACTGTCAGAAGCTGTGAACCAGGTTTCAGGCACAGCACAGACATCAATGTGCTACATACTGAGAAGGGCATAGAGTGTGTGCAGCTTGAGGTTGAGACCTCTGGCATTGAGCAGCATTACCCTTAGTGTCCTTCCTTTACTGTGTTCTAGGGAGGTAGGTGTAGAATCTGAATCTTGCATAAAAAAGGCACAATGGGGGTGACAAGAGCATCAGCCGAAATCCGGAAGCCCAGGGGTGACAGGTGCAAGCCGTCCCTTGCAAATCAGCGTGGCCTGTCCAGCATGTCATCCCAGGCAGACAGACATTGGACCCCCTTTGAATGACACCATAGTTTAAGCAAATTATTACAGCTGATCATCTTGTCTCTGTTTATGTGGCATCATACTTGGTGAAGGTAGGATACTGCTGAAGGTCAGGGTCATACCTGCCTGGCCTACATAATCAGAGGGATCCTCTATGTCTCTTTCCATGTAGTTCAGGGAGGTACATCTCAGGTCGTTCACACCAGCATGGATAATGACTGGGTCAGACTTGTACTTGCAGTTGAGTGACCTGAGTGCTTGCATTATGTGGTGGATTCCAGTGCCCGATAGGCAGCTTACTGTGACCACCTCCGTACTCGATCTGGTGAGCGGGACGTCAGTGTGTCTAACTATGGAGTCACCTATGACAAGTGTGTCTGGCACTGTGTTCAGCCTTAAGGGCTGTGACTGTTTGGCACACCGACTCTGTGGTCAATGTGTTGCATGTGCTGGGCCCTGTGGAGGCAGTTGTGTGAGTGTCTGCTGTGGTGGCCACTGCCGTTTTGGTAGAATTCTGATCAGAGCCTCCGAGTATGTCTCTGTGTGTCTATGTGTATGATCTTAAGTTGTGATAGTGCCATGTGAGACTGGATTTGTGATGTGTGTGGTTACCTTCACCTTCTCTCTGGTCTTGCTAGTCCTATGTTGAGAGAGCTCAGCCTCCACTTTGGCTATATAGTTGCATCTCTCACATGTATGTGTGTTTTATGGGAGAAGGAGAGGGTTGTCAGTGTACATGAGGCAAGTGTAACATTGCCTCAATATTCCCAGGTTCACCAGCTGAGCAGGAGAGGACACTAGCAACTGATCCCTAGACATGCTAGAAGGAATAGACAAAACAATGTTGGAATACAGGGAGATATCAAGCCCCCCAAACCACATCATAGTGTTTGACTGACAATACCTACACATACACCAGTGTTTCATAGTGTCATAGTCTACTACTAGGCTATCTGCCCTAGTGCATGTATAAGCCTAGCCATAGTGATGTGGCTATTGCCACCCCTTATAGTGGTAATAAGTGTACAGAATAGATTCTGAATATTGTGCCTCTGACTTAGTAGTGACACATTATGACCCCCTTACGTAATTGAATAACATGACTGTGCCTCTGTCTAGTCTGTGCCTCCGTCTCATATGCAGTTGTCCAGATGTCTCCTGAGGAGAGTCAGTGAGGGACTCTGTCAAACATGAACTGGGATACTCTGCTAGAGTGTGAGATGCCTCTTGAGTTATGACTCTGTCCTTCCAGCATGTCCTATACATGTATGTGCTGAGGTTCAAATCCTCAGCTCTCATGGCTCTGGTGGATTTGGATTGCTTGCAGTGGAGCATGTCCACCAAATCCTGATTGGACATGGTCTTGTATGTCAGGCATAGGTCACCTGTAAGTATGTGGTATGACACTGAACAAAGCTGGATTTCCTCTATTCTGGAAGCATATGACATGTGTTGAAGAACCCTGATCTTCATGGTAGGTACTTTTGGGGTGTCTCCAGCTGTTGCAAGTGCTGGGCGAGGTACATACCATATGGGGCTTTGTATTCAATCATGGGCCTGATAAGGGAGAAGGATTGGAACAATGACCTCCTATGATCTGGATGGAAAACCCTCCATGATAAGGTGGGCAAGATAGAAAGTCTTCCTAATCACTTTGGCAACAGGGGTGTCAAAAGAGATGTCACTATCTACATGTGTCCCCAGGTGTCTGATTTGTTGTCTGTGCTCAGTGGGTTGCTGTCTATGTATTGATCTGTGGGTACTTTGTTCCTCCCAAAGGGGATGAATACACATCAGTTGCATTCAGTTTCAGGCCATGCGTCTGGCACCAGCTATCCGCCTTTGTGACGGCATTCTGTAGTATGTGTGTGCCAGCTGATGTATTCACTATGGTGCCTAGGTTGCAGTCATCTGCAAACTTTGTCAGCCACAACCCCCCTATGTTTGCTTTCACATCTAAAAAGTAAATACCAATTAAGAGGGGTACCAGGACACATCCTTGTGGGACACCACCTGTGACTGGCTTCGAATCTGACAAGGCACCTGCAATGTTGACTTTATGGGTTCTGTTTCTTAGCCATTTTGCAACCTATCCTGTGACATATGCTGTTATATGTCAGCTGTTGAGCTTGGCTATGATGCCTGAGTGTGGTATTGTGTCACAGGCCTTAGCCAAGTGCAGGTAGGCTGTGTGGACTGCGTAGCCCTCATCGATGGCCCTACTGACAGTTTCATAGTAGTCAACTAGGTGCAAAAGGCAGGATCTGCCCTGTACAAAGCTGAACTAGGTGGGAACAAGGATCCGTAGGTCAGCAATGTGTCTGTGTAAGAGCTCCATAATGACTCTTCCCATAGCTTTTCAGAGAAGGCTGGTTAAGCTTGTGTGGTGGTAGTTGCCATGGTCTGTGGAGGCATCTCCTTTGTGGAGTGGGACCACTGTTGCCGTATGCTCAGTGTTCAGGTACATATCCTGTAGCAAGACTAAGGTTAAATAGCAGTTGTATATACGGGTCCAGCCCCTTCTGGAGTTCACATAGCATGCAACCGGGGATACCAGCAGGTCCCATGGATGCTGTGTACTTGTCTTTGCTGAGTGCGGCTCTCACATGGACATCCAAGATGACAGTGAGGTTACATACAGCAGTGATAACTATCTTCTTTTGGGGGTGAGGGAGGGTAAATCGCACTGAAGCTGTCCGGAATGTTGCCAATATCTGTCAGGTCACTGGAATATATGTTGTTGTGTACCAACTCGAGCATATCCGAGGGTTCACAACCAGGTGTCTGACATAACTGAAGAAAGCAGTGTGGTTACCTTCATTGTCTTTGGTGATTTATGTCCCCAAGTTGACCTTGCATGTCTTTATGAGATAATGTAGCTTTCTACTAGTGCTGATCACAGCTGTCTTCCCTTTTGGAGATGTAGCTCTGTCTTGCATTAGTAACCCTCATCTGTCATACAGTTTGTTTATGGTTGGGGTCCACCAGACAGGACACTTTCCCTTTGTGGAGAGGGTCCTGTTTTTATTTGTGATTGCATGGTCCATGCTGTCTGACATCTAGCTAAGGGGAGGTCATTGTGGTTCTGCAGTTATCTTTCATCAGCATTAGAAATGACCACAACAGCCCCTGTGGGGTGTACCTCATGCAGACACATCCAGCACCTGTAAAGTCCACAACAGTACCTCACCAGGAGTATGAAAGAGCTGGAACACATGTAATGTGTAGCCTGATTAAACAGAGTGCAGCTCCACACACTGCCATGCTGTCCACCCAGATGCAAGCTGTGCCTGATGTAGAAAGCCATGTCCAAGCTGGAATCAATGCACATGCTGCACCTTGTACAATCTGAATGGCAGGGAGCTATGCACATGAGGGACCTGAACCCCAGCACTGACATACATAGGACAGGCTGTACTGCATTATCCATAACACAGAAGCCACCCCCACGCATGAGTAAACTACCAGTACAGGTTGTCCGTAGAGACACTCGTTGAGTCCCCTCAACAGGAATCCTAATGAGTGGATGGGAGATGGGAGGTTTACCCTGGGTATCAATGTTATGTCACAGGTAGACAGAGGCACTGTATACTAAACAAGACATATGTCATGGCAAACTACACTTACAATGTGTTGATGGACAAACACACTCCGACTAGCATTAGAAATGGCCTAGGGCACATCGGTAGTGTTTGCCAATGTACACCCATGTTGTGGAATACACTACTGATGTTGGATGAGGCTGTTGTAAGTAGTTCACATCTGAACATAATGCAACATGGTCAGATAGGTTCATAGGTACATAGGTTTATACTAGGCTATCTTCCCTAAGGCAGGTATAAGCCTAGCACAGAGTTCATTGGCGTACACCACCCCTTATATGGAAACAGTACTGTGCCCATTATTTTGTCATGCCTCTCTCCAGCAGTGACACAGTGACGATCCCCGGTTAAATGTATGACCTTCCATCCACAGGTCAAGATACCTCTTGAACACAGCCAGCAAGGTGCTCTGCCTCACATGGACCGGGATTGTATTCTACAGCATAGGGAGTCTCTGGGTGATAACTCCATCCCTCCAACATGTCCAACGTACATCCCTGCTAAGGTGTAAGTCACCTGCACTAGTGGTTCAGGTGGATCTGCCGATTCTGAGGTGGAGCATGTCCATTAATCCCTGTTTGGACATGGCCTTGCATGTCAGGCACATGTCACCTCTAAGCAGACGGTATGTGAGTGAATAGAGTGGGAGTGTCTTCAATCTGGCAGCATATGACAGCTGTTGGAGTTCCTTGATCCTTTAGGTGGGGGACATTCAGGGTGTCTCCAATTGCTGCAGATGTTGGGTGAGATACATCCAGAATAGGGCATTCTACTTGATCACCGTTCTGATAAGTGAAGAGTACAGGGGAACAATCACCCACTAGATCTGGATGTGAATCCCATCCTGATCAGGTGGGCAATGTAGAAGGTCTTTCTAGCCACATGTTGTGCACTTTGACTTCAGGCCATGGCTCTGGCACCAGCTATCAGTTACCGTGAGTCCCTTGTGAAGGATATCCATGTCTGATGCACTGTCCACTATGGCGCCCAGTGTGCAGTCATCTGCAAACATTGTCAGCCAAAGTCCTCCCATGTTGGCCTGTACTTCTGGGAAGCACATGACAAACAATGGGGGCCAAGGACTGAGCCCTGTGCGGCACCACCTGTGACCAGCCTGGAGTCTAACATAGTGCCAGCAACTCTAACCCTGTGGGTCCCATCCTTAAGCCAGTTTGCAACCCATCTTGTGACATATGGGTTTACATTTCAGTTGTTAGGGTTTTCCACAATACCCGAGTGGGGTATTGTGTTGAAAGTGTTTGCAAGGCCAAGGTATGCTGTATGGACTGCCTTTCCCCAACAATGGCCTAAGTGACCGTTTTGAAGATGTCAACCCAGTACAAAAGGCATGATCTGCCCTTGACCAAGCCAAAATGGGATGGGTACAATGTCTGTATGTCCCCCATATCTTTGTTTATGAGCTCAATTATGATCCTCTCCATAGCTTTGCAGACTAGACTTGTTAAGCTTATGGGGCAGTAATTACCATGGTCTGCAGATGCACCGCCTTTGTGCAGATGTGCACAACTGGACCCTAACCAGGCTGTTGTGCACACTATGGAAATGTAAAGCAGTGATAGGACTAAAGCCCAGGATACTGACCACCACGGTGAAAGTACTGAACCACTACACTATACAGTACTACAGTGTTAGGTCAGTATGAACGGATGTTGACAATTGTGTGCAAAGTATCCCATGCAAAACCTGCAGGCACAGTATACTCCCTGTTGTGTTCACACAAAAAGCATCTGGACAGTAACTACACAACATGGCACAGAACACACAACCATAAACTGGAGGTATTTGTTGAAGGTCAGACTCATCCACAAATGTGATGTGCTGCAGAGTTCAACATATGGAAAGCCCACACTGGGCATGCTCACACACTTAGATAAATGAGACATCTTTCACACAACATGCCATGGGAAGGCTGAACTGGGCATGCTCACACACTTGGTCCAAATGTTACTCCTAGCAACTGTGAAAACACACCGGAGGATGCTCATTCCCCTTTCTAGACACTGATCATGTAAGCACCCTATAAGTATATCAGGAGAAAAGGAAGCTCTCAGTAATCCGAATAGCGTGCTGCGCTAATGCGTCTGTCTCTAGTGTCATAACATAGTTAGGTAGGGGTTTGAATCCGGCAAGTGTGTGTGCAGGGGGGTAAGTGTGTGTGTCAGTGTGTATGGAAAGAACATCCCTTTTGGCAACTGGGAAAACACACCACAGGATGCTCATTCCACTTTCTAAACTCTGATGATGTCAGCACCCTATAAGTATATCATGTGAAAGGGAATCTCCCAGTAATGCGAATAGCGCGCTGTGCTAATGCGTCCGTCTCTAGTGTCATAACATAGTTAGGTAGGGGTTTGAATCCAGTAAGTGGCAAGTGTGTGTGCAGGGGGGTAAGTGTGTATGGAAAGAACATCCCTTTTGGCAACTGGAAAAACACACCACAGGATGCTCATTCCACTCTCTAAACTCTGATGATGCCAGCACCCTATAAGTATATCATGTGAAAGGGAATCTCCCAGTAATGTGAATAGCATGTTGTGCTAATGCGTCCGTCTCTAGTGTCATAACATAGTTAGGTAGGGGTTTGGATTCAGCAGGTGGGGGTAAGTATGTATGATTGAAATCCCCCTTTTGGCAACTGGGAAAACACACTACAGGATGCACATACCCCTTTCTAAACGATATCACAATTATGTATGGCTTTTGCGTACAGACATGCCACGTGTGTTTTGCCCACACAGAATGCCCATGTGTGCGGGTTGTCCCTCACAATAATGCATGACATTGATTAAACCAGTTATGGCAATGCACACATGATGTATGTGTGTGCCAAATATACATATGTACCTGTGACCTTCAATAGTTACCATGTGTGATGCCTGACACATGTGAATACATGGTATTTGCACAGGGTAACATTATGACTGTGGTCTTCTGTGCAGGTGCTGCATGTGGGATGTGTATATACAGTGTGAGATGTAGATGCTATCAGCCTAGTAGTGAGGGATACACACCTGGTCTGGGGCATATAGTCTATATGTTGCTGATGTACAGGTGCTGCATGTTTTCACCTGTTGTGGGAGTGGTAAGACGTTACTCCACAGCAATGCAGTGACAGCATGCTAAGAACCGTTCAGCCAGGGTGTCGTAGCTACACTAATTCATTAGCATTCAGTAATATGTCAGAATCCCTGGTGAGGGTCTGATGCCAACCAAGGGCAGGGTCTACCAGCCTGTGTCACTTGCTCAGTGATCCCTTCCATGTTCCCTATCATGTATCCCAGTGAGGGACATCCCACATCAGCTGTGGTGGCATGGACAATGACTGAGTCATATGTGTCCATGCATCTGACTGACCTGTATGTTTGTGTTATGTGGTGGACCACAGTGCTCCATGAGCATATCACTGTGACCTACTCATTGTCCAGCCTGGTGAGCATGTTCTCACTGTACTGGACAATAAAGGTACCTAACACAACTGCGGCAGTAGTGTTGTATAGCTGTACAGACTGTGCTTGTTTGACACACAGGATTTGTGTGCTATGTGTTATGCGTGCTGTGTGCAGGCCTAATGTATGCCTGTGTGCCAGCTGCAGAGATGTCTGCCAGTCATGCAGGATGCTATCCTTAGGCTCCACAACTGACCTGGTGTGTTTCCATGCTTGTATTGCTGTCCGTGTAGGTCCACATCAGATTGGTATTGCTGTCACTGTAGTATTTCATGCCACCAGACTGGTTATGCCAGTACTGGGTTCAGAGTGCTTAGTCCACAGTTCGGCCATGTGTTTCCATCTCATACATGTGTTGTACATCCATGGGCAGGGGATAGGGTTGACTGTGTACATGTGGCAGCTGTGACAGTACTACATGACACACATATCCCACAACTGTACCATAGAGGTGACTGACAACTGACCTTTGCACATGCTACCATAGTATTGAGATTGCATTGGTGATTAACAGCACATAGGGCCAATGGTGAACAAGATACATAGGTCCATAGGTTCATACAGGGATGTTTGCCCAGGGCATGTATCCCCCTATGCAGAATGTGTGTGGCTTTCAACATGCATTGTAAATCTGTCTTGCTATGCCCTTTTCCAAGGTTAGTATACTGTGCCTCTGTCTCACAGTGACACATAAGTGATACCCAGGGTAACCCTACAATGTCACATCCAGTCATTAATATCACTCTTGAAGACAGTCACTGAGTCAGTCTGCCTAACCTCTATTGGGATAATATTCAAGAATGAAGGGAGCCTCCAGAGTTGTGAATGTGCCCCTCCAGCATGTCCTATGCATATCACTCCTGAGGTTCAAGTCATTCCAGCATGTATCCTGATGGGATCTGGATATTCTGAGGTGCAGCATGGCCATTAAGTGAGGGTTTGACATGGCTTTATATGTCAGGCACAGATTGCCTATGAAGAGGCAGTATGCCACCAAGTAGGGTTTGCAATCCCCTGCGACTTGCTCATCCACAGTACTTCCATGTTGGCCTGTACCTATGGTAAATATATGATGAACATGACAGCTCCCAGGGCTGAGCCTTGTGGGACACCACTTGTACCAGGTTGGAAGCTGACATGGCTCCAGCAAGTCTAGCCATGTGTGTTCTGCCCTTGAGCCAGTGTGCAATAACCATAGTGACATAGGGGTTAATATGTACACTGGTGAGCTTCCGTATACTGCACAAGTGGGGTATTGTATCAAGGCTTATGCAAGGTCCAGGTAGGCTGTGTAGACCTCCTTCCCTTGACAGTGGCCTTGGTGACTGTTTCAAAGAAATCAAACAGGTTTGAGAGGCAGGATCTGCCATTAACAAAGCCAAACTGTGTATGGTGACATGTCTGTAGGTACACAATATCTAGATATGTGAGGTTCATGTTGATCCTTGCCATAGCTTTGCAGACAAAGCTAGTCAGACATATGGGGTGAATAGTGTCCAGGATCCGTGAAGGCACCACCTGAATGTAGAGGGACCACTGTTGCTGTACGCCACTCTCTGGCCACATATCGTGTAGTAAGTCCAGGATTGAACAGTGGTGTTATGTCTGGGTGTAGCTCTTCTTGTGGTTCATGTAGGACACAGCCTGGGACACTGTCTGGTCCCATTGATGCAGTGTTTATTGCTTTGGGAAGGGCATCTCTTACCTGAGCATCTGTGATGTCAGGGGCAGCACTCTGCCAAGACATATTTGCCCTTCGGTGTGGTGGGGAGAAGGCAGCAGTGAACCTGTCCACTAGGATGATGGCAATGTCTGTGTGTTTTGTATTTGTGTGACATCTTGGATTACCTCTGAGCATATCTGGGTAGTACCACCCGGGTTCCTAACATAACTACAGACAGCCTTGTGATTATCCTCAGTGGCTTGTGGAATCTTCTCTCAAAGATGGCCTTAGACAATTGTATGGGTGCCTGTAGTTGTCTTCCAATAACCATCAGTGGTGCCTTCACATTTTGGGAGGTTGTTGTAACATGTGGTGGCATCATCCTTCTATTGTATAGTGTGTTTATGGCACCCAGGACATCTGCCTTTGGAGAATTGGGTCATGCTTTCATATGTGGTGTCATGATCCATGCATTCCTGAATGTGTCCATAGAATGCCTTTATACAGGTATCTGCAGTCTGGTCCATATTTTCAACAGGCCTGGGGCCTTTGAAGGTTTCCACATCATTTATGAGGGGTGTGAACTTGCTTGACATGAGCTGTTGACAGACGTGCCACCCCCCAGACAGAGCAAGGTGAGGGTCACATTTAGCTACCTGTCGGGTGATAGAATGTGCCACATAACACAGGCACACAGGTCACTCCACAGCAGGTACAACTATGAGGCAGTCATTGTCCATGCTGGTGCAAACAACCTGAGACGTACCTCCCTGGACCACATGGAAAGAGACACAGAGGAGCTCTTACAGCACCCTCTCAAACTCAGGACTCCCACACAGCCTTCATGCTGACACAGGAGAGTATAGATTTCTCTGCAAACACCATCATACTGGGTGACATCAGATACCCAAACATAGACTGTGAACATTACACAAGCCACAATACCCAAGCTCTAGGGTTCACATAGATCAGACATTCTTCAGCTATGGAACAGGTAACCAACCTTCCCACAAGAGGGGCAGATATACTAGACCTGATCATCACAAACATGAGTACCAAATGCTCACCACTGGGAGTATATCCCTCATTGTTGCAATCAAACCATATACAAATCACACTGGAGTACTGAATCCCCCACATATGCAAACCTCGAACACATCGATGTGTGTGTGAGAAATGCCCCTATTAGCAGCTGTGACAGTACAGTACAGGATGCAGATCCCCCTTTTGAAACACTGATGATGTCAGGACTCTATAACTATATTACCTGTATTAAAGTCCTCCAGTAATTCGCATAGCGTGCTCTGCTAATGCATCTTTCTCCAGTGTCATAACATAGTTAAGTAGGGGTTTGAATCCTGCAAAGGGAATGTATGTGTGTTAGTATGAGTGGGGGTTATGTGTGTGCACTATGCTGGGAGGGATAAGTGCCTTTTGCCAACTGGGAGAACACACTACAGGGTGCACATCCCTCCTCCTACACACAGATGATGTCAGCACCCTCTAAGTACAGCATTAGAAAGGATTTCCACAGCTACTGCATATAGCACACTCTGCTAATGTGTCTGTTTCTACTGACATAACACAGTTAGGTATGGGTTTGAATCTTGCAAATGGAAAGTATGTGTTTTACTGTGGGTGGGGTTAGTGTGTGTGCACAATGATGGGGGTGGGATGTGGCTTTTGCCACATGGGGCTATGCACTGCAGGGTGCTCATTACCCTTAACAAGCAGTGATGTTGACAGCACCCTATACAAACAAAACTACAAAAGAGAAGGTGGTGGTACCAATAACACATGTAAGGTAACACTTCTTCAAGTAATGTCCACAAAACAAAGTAAGATAATCAAACAATTCTTTTATTCTATACAAACAACATGACAACAGACAACATGACAACAGACAACTGCCAGTACTCAGTATAGTGTTACATGCTACTGTAACACGCACATGTACCAGAATATACCTAGATAGTGTTTTGAAGCCTGTATGTGGCAAGTGTGTGGATGTGGGAAGTGTCTGTGTGTGCATTTTCGTATGGGAAACATGTTTGATGTGGCAATCAGGGCACCACAGTACCTGATGCACATTACATCTCTGAACTGATGATATCAGATAACGGATATTTCTGTACAGGCAACACGTCTGACACATTCTGGGTGTTCATCCCTACATACTGGATGTGTGTTGCCATCCAACCCTGTGATGTGGACACACATTACTCAGCCTGGATATGCATATCCGAACAACACCACAAGCACAGTACACTACCTTGCTATGTATGCATGTAATTACACAGTTATTCACTAGTTATGACAGTGATGCTATCCATGCAGCCCATTGGGCCAGTGGAAGCCACAACACACACCGCCAGCACCTTTGCATATGCTTACCACAGACATCCCACATACTGCATGTACTGTGCACACACATATCTAACCCAGAACAACTGCACACCACTTATTAATCCTGTCCAGTGGACTACAGATACAGGCATATTGTATAACAATAGTAGGAGGCTACTGCAGCACAGGGCAGATTCACATGATGACAAGGCATCTGTGGTCAGCAGTGTTAAGATGCTTCACATTCACCAAATGCACAGATATTGGCAACATTGTTGCAGACAGTTTAGGTGCAGGTACCCCCCATTCTCCTACACATGTGGTATTAGTTATCCCAGATGACTGTAACCTCCCTATCCTCTCACATGTCCAGGTGAGAGCCACCCTCATCATTGCAAAACACATAGCATGACTGTTACGAAATGGTATCCCTGGATGTGTGCTACATTCACCCCTGGAGGACATAGCACCACATGACAGACTGATATTAATCCCTGGCCATACTACGGGATATGTACCTGAACAGTGCCATACATACACAGTGGTCCCACACCAATGAGGAGTAACCTCTACTGACCCTGGTAACTACTGCATCATATGCACAACTGGCCTTGTGTTCTCAGCTATAGAAGGTTTAAGTATGGGCAACATGTACAGCAATATTACATATGTATATATTTCAGGACTATGTATACACAACCTATCTCATGGACATACCTATAGATAGTGAACTATGATACATTTGGAGGTGTCACAGTAAACACAGTATTAACCTGCTACTTTGCATTACCTTTGTTTGTGGCAGCTGTTGCTGTATCAGTGATGCTGCTTGCTGCTTGCAGTTTTCTGCTGCTGCTGCTGCTGCTGGTTTTGCTGCTGTCAGTCTGTTTATTTTCATATTTCTGTTTCTCTCTCTCTCTCTCTTTCTCAGGTTTGTGCAATGATTGTATTGCATATGTGGAGTGTGGGTACTGAATGCTTTTGTAGGTATCTGCAAAGGCCCATGTGATGGCCTCTGCACCAATTGTAAGGCAGCATTGGCTAATTGCATACAGCCAGTTGTGTACTGCTTGCATGTCTCACTGTGATTTCAGGACAGTGCTATAAAAAGGTATGTGAGATAGGCGTTGCCCTTTCAGATTGTAAGGGCGTGGACCATGCTGGTATGCTGTTGGAAAATGTTCTGTGAGTGTGAAGGTTAGTACACCTCTCATGCTTCATGCTGTGTTGTGAATTCAGGTTGCTGCATTTCTCCCACCTGTTCCCTGTAGTGAGTGTGTATGCATACTGACACCCACAACTATATTTATTATGTATTGCTATATATACATATGTGTACATATACATACTGTCATATATGTACATTAGCTGACAATATTGGGTACAAGCTGACAATTTTCAGGGCTGTTTCTGTTAACACACACTAGTATGGGAATCCAGTAATTGGGACAGTGAAGGTCTGTCTGACATGCTTAGGGTAGTACACATGCTATATTGCCTTTATCTTCATTCCTACTATTACATGTTCTACTTATTTAGCACTATATTCCTGTATGAGAGTCATGTATTGCTGGTAGGTCGTACAGACTAGTGTTACAATGGTCTTGTGGTAGGGCCTACTAGTATGCTTGTATTTTGCTTTCAAATTGAGTACAGGGTCTATCAATCAAAGTGCTAGAGGCACCTTCCGGCAGTTAAGGGGTTAGTAGGTCTCACAGGAGTCAGGCTGTGTTGCAGATTCTGGATGCTGCATTTATCTTCACTGTCTCCTGTAGTGAGTGTGTATGGATACCGACACCTACGACTATATTTCTATGTATTACTATATATTTATATATATGTATGTGTACATTTACATATCTTCTTATGTGTACATTACCTTACATTATTATGTACAAGCGAACAATTAGTAGGGCTGTTTCTGTTAACACTGAACTAGTGTGGGAATCCAGTAATTCGGACATTAAAACTCTACCTGAGATGTATTGGGTAGTACACCTCCTATATTGCCTTTATATTGATTCCTACTATTACATGTTATATTTATTTTAGCACTATGTTCTTGTATGGCAGTCATGGCTTAGTGGTAAGTCATACAGACTAATGTTACCAAGGTCTTGGGTTCGAGACTGGCAGTGGGAATTTATTTTTCTTTCCAGACTTTCAAAATGAGTACAGGACCTGTCAATCAAAGTGCCATAAAGGCACTTTTAAGCACTTAAAACCAGGTCTGCACTCGTTTGCGTGGAGCTCACGCATGCGCACCGACGGTGAGCTCCGCTAACACAAGCGCACACCCGCGCTAATTTCTTTGAAAGAAAAGAAAAAGGGGTGACAGGAAAGTGGTGAAAAAGGGGTCACAAAGAGGGTAAGACAGTAGGGAAACAAGCGTGGGATTTGCAGGAGGGATGTAGGTAAGGCCCATAGATGCCCATGTCTTTAGCAGCAACAGCTGTGCATTTCCATGTATTTTGGTGAGACATTTGAAACCTTCCACCCCTGAGAGAGGTGTCAGGACAACATTAATGTTTGTTGTAGAGCCAATTGTAATTAACAGTTTCAATGTCAAGCGGACATGTGTGCGACATGGACAGCTATGTATGGGGCATAATTTTTTTGTGGGTACAGAGTGCCCTTTTTTTCAGGTGAGAGTGGTATGTCAGGTGAAGGAAGTCAGTATAGCTGGGGAGGTAGGTTGGGTAGGTTAACAGACAAGACAGACAAGACGCATACAGGGGCGGTGTATGACACACGTGGGGGGGTTACACAATTGACGGGGACGGAGGTTGGGATATCCAAGACGCATGAGCCCACAGATGGCAACAGTGGAACTGATATCCCCACCCATAGGCAGTTGCCACTGTTCCTTCACAGCCCAGGACGGGGCTGTGCTGGGGGCTGTGTAGGCGGGGCAATGGCCAGGGCCGTTAGCTGTGCCACACGAGCCTCGAGCTGGCATAGGGGCCCAAGAACGGAGTCTTGGATCTCCCTTCGCACCACAGACCAGACACCTTGGAGGGTGAGTGGACGAACTCCTCCGGCCACGCTTGCAGAGGGGGGACGGGCCCCATCCCCTGCAGCGCTTCCACCCGAAGGTGGCACAGGGCCACCGGAGGAGGGTCCGGCCTGGGCACTAGTGCCAGGTGCAGTCGCCAGCTGAGGTGGGAGAGGTGGGTCCGCTGGGACCTGCCTTCCCAAGTGTTCTAGGTTTGTGAGTAGTTATGTTAGTTTGGGTTAGTGGCATATTATTCCATTCAGATTAGTTGTAACAGCATGCATTGGTATTCCCATTAAACAAACACCCAGATATTAACACCATTGAACAAGGGGCATATCAATATCACATGAATTATTTGAACGGAAATACACAATCAAACAACATGCAGGGTTGATTAATGGCAACAGGCCATCAGATTTGCAGGTATGAACAGGGCACATGCACAAACAGACATGCATATATGTTTGGAACGGACAAATGTCCATGGTTAATGAAATGTTCACATACCAATATTTATTGGGTGTTGTTATATGGAATTATAGGGTTGGGTGGAGATAGAAAGTGATGACACATTCATAAGTTACACATTGATATACATTTGTAATAGGTACACAATTAAGTTGAGGCTGATATTTCAAAATGATTTTTATTTGACTGTCATGCTACACCTGTTACAAATACATCACTATCCTACTTATTTTTAATTTGATCAGATACATCATCCTGCTACACTTTGATGACAGGACAGGGGACAACTATGGCTGTGTAGTCTGTCAGATAATCATTCATTCTATCTGCAAATTGTTTACTGTTATCACCATATACAGATTTTGGCCTTGACATTTCAGATTCAGACACACTGAAATCAGTTTGGGATGTTAATTTGTACTTCCCACATGCATTTAGTTCTGTGGAAACACACTGGGGCTAATATATTCAGGGGTTATTACTACTTTATTTATTCATACATGACCCTTTCTGTCACTCTCACCCATCCTGCAACTTCACAGTTCAGGTTGGTACTTCTAGGCTTTGTTCACATATTAGACCTGTGGTGATTCAAACACTTTCCAACAGCCTCACTTCTGTCATGATTCAGCATTTCAACAGGGGATAAATCACACGTGACTACCTCAGATTCTGAAGCTGTACTCTGGAGACTACTGCAGGTTATACTACATTTAATTAATGGTGGGACATCTGTATTACAGCACTATTTATTTCTATAAATTATTTTTCCAGTCACACTTGCATACTGATGAACTTGTTGCAGCCATACCTGCAAACTTTCAATTCTTGCTTGCACATTAGATTACTTTTAATCAATACACTGCAGTGTTCTGATACATGCTACACTATAATATTTATTTACAAGTACTAGATTGGGTTACTAACCTGCATGGTGGTGCAGCCGCGCCAGTCTACGGTCAAGCGTCTCACGGTTCGCAGAGCGGACACCTGCAGCTGTAATACAAAGGAAGTAATATTGGACTACACATCTCCATGGTATCAGCTAGTTGAAATCCTTACATACATGAGTAAAATGTAACTTACTCAGTAGTGGGGCGTTGGGCATATCCCGGGCCTCCTGGATCCATTGGGTCAACTGGTCTTGCTTATGCCGCTTCAGGTCCGCATGGTGGTGACGGACCTGCTCACCAGTGCGTGGAATGCCAGTAGCACTGGTCAGATCACGAGCCAACTGGTCCCATGCCTCCGCCCTGTACGCTCCCCATGAGACCTGGCCCTGCATGAGTTGGGCCTCGTGATGATGGACAAGGAGCCAGACCATGTATCTGGACTCCTCAACGCCCCAACGCTGTGCTCGAAAGCAACGTCCCTCACCTACTCCACTCATTCTGACTGCAGGTCTGTTCTACAATCGGTTATAGTGTGTATTCCCGCCTATGGGGCTTATATATGCTGCTTTTCCCGCACATTTCTCTGATTGGCCATTTTGGAATTGTAACTACTTCACTGAAAATGCTTTATCATGCTCCATTCTGTATTTTATCCCATATATATGCTATTTCTGCACTTCTAGGTATTGCTGTCATGGCTTAGTGGTTTAGTACCTTGACTCTAGTGCATGGTATCCTGGGTTCGAATCTAACCACTGATTTTTAATTTTCCTGACAGAAATGAGTTGAGGACCTGTCAATCAAACATGCCATAAGCGCTTTTAAGCACTTAAAAGCAGATCTGCGCTCGTTTGCGTGGAGCTAATGCATGCGCACTGGCAGTTAGCTTGTGGGAGCGGCGCGCAAAAGGTGTGCGCTGGGATAAACCTTAATTGGCTAGTGACACACATGTTGAGCTAAGCACAGCTAGTTGCAAACAGTTTCAGCCTGTTAAACCGGTGCTTAGCAACGGGCATACCGATTGCAGCTTTTTAAACACTACGCAGTTACGGGCACTGTGTCTCACAGCAGCTTAGCTATCGGTACATTTCTAATTATTTTTATTCTTGTGTTACTTCAATATGTATGCTCCATTTCATTCCATTTTACAAAAGGGTATACTTTTACATTTGGACAATACTGTCAGGGGCTTTTTTAGTGCTTATTTACAAAAAAGAAAGGTTGTTGTGTGGGCTCGAACCCTGCCTGCCTACTCTTAAGCCGGCAACTCTACCGCTAAGCTATTTCTTCTTGGCTTACTTTGCATATGTAGTTCTCATATCCTTTTCCACTGATTGCTAACTGCAGTTGCGCTAGTAGCACGCCCGCGCACACGAGCGCACACAGTAGCACACATTTACGGGGTTAAAAAAATAAAACAGTTTTTATTTTCATTTTATAGCCTCTGTTCACTTTGTACACTGATGGTCTGTGGGGGAATGTGTTGTGTAGTGTGTTTGTTTACATTTCCATGGCTTCTCTCGTGGCTGTTTACTTTCAGCCATTATACACTTACGGGGGTGTGTCCGCATGCAGGGCTTGGCCTACGGACACGCCCCCTACTCTCTTACACGGACCGTGTAAGAGTTACAGTGTGATTCAGCATGCCTCATGCACCTCATGCATATGCATGACATGCTGACATCACAACGTTTAACTGCAGCCTCCGTGTAAGAGTTATAACTCTTACATGGAGGCTTCCTGAATCTGGCCCGTAATCTATTTTATAAGGCATATTGAAGTATTTAAGACAATGTTCAGTACAAGTAATTCTATTTTAGTATTTTGCATAAAAATTGCAATTGATATTTTCATTTACAGAATGTATATAAACATCATTAAAAGAAATAACTCACTTCAAAACAGAAAGTGTCTGCAGATGTTTTCTTTGTTCTTTCATGACTTTACCTGGGTGCACAACACAGTTAAACGCACAAAGCTCAAGAGCAGTGTGTGGTCTGGATTCCATATCCTATAATTTAGTCCAGATTAAAAGCAAATACTTTTTTGAAAACAGATCTGACTTCTTCAAAACATACGGCTTGGTATTTACTTTCATTAAAGGTGAAAGGCAGTTTAGGAGGAAAATCAATCTGGAACCTAATATCATTCTGAATTAAATAAGAACAGAAATGTGATAGTTTCTGTCTTTGAATCTTGTAAGGCATAGAGATTTCTTGTATGATTCACAGCTTGTGTCCTTACTTATTAGATCTCTTTGCTTTTGCAGCTTTCATTGCAGAAGCAGCACTTTTTATATAAATTTGTCTTAGCAAGTCATATTTTGTTTTCTGCTTAATGCTTGGTGTGCTCTTTCTATAATTATACTTTCTGCTGAGGCTTAGGTTTCTAATAAAGTAGACAGAATATCATTAGTAGTGCTTAATAATCCAGGTTGCTCACATTTATTAGGTGCTCATCTAATTTGGATATTGTTTCTTTGCTGTATGCATCTAGATGTAGGAGGTTTTATTTATGTTAGTTAAGTCTTTTGTACACTCATACATATGTTTTCCAGTTTAAATCTGGTGTCCTCATTTTCAACAATTCTTATTTCAGAATGATCCAGTTTGTAGACATTTCAGTTAAGGTTATGTTCATAGTTGATTAGACAGAGTTTCAGTTGTCTGGTATAATTGCAAAATGCTGTTATGTTTTTATTTAAACAGCTGGATTTCTTTTCTCTTCTCTGTTACTTGTTTTATATATTTTATTTTGATTTTTCAGAAGTTACCATTGGAGAGGATTTTGTATTGGTAGTCTGTGATGCTATGCATTCCAGATATTGAGGCATTTTGATTCAGTTGAGGTTGATGCAAGTCTTATATTAGATGTATTTTTATTTTTTTCTTCTGTTCAGGTTTTACTTGCTACACTCAGTACACATAGTCTGTATCATTCTCTTAATTTAAACAGAAAATAAATCAATTCCAGGTCCTATTTTTGGGTAATTTTTATACAGTAATGTTGTCCAACTAGTTTAGTTTTCAGAGACATCAGAAGGCAGTTATAGTCTTTAGGATTTTGATGGGAGATCGTAGATTTTATGTTGAACTTATCACATATGCTGTTCACCCCTCAGTGGCCAACCTGCTTACCAATTTCATTCATTTCTTGTGGTCCTTCTTAACTATATGCATCTCCTATGTATAACATATATGCATGTTCTCATAGTTCATATAATGTTGAATGTTTATTCTGTTGAACTTTTTCCTGAGACCATTGGTATTTAATGAAAAATATTTATAAATAACATATCTAGTCTGTAATAAATGACTTCCACAACTGTACGTATTCCCTTGAATATGCTAGATTATCATGAAGACTTCTTCTTGAATGGAAGAATAACAAAATGCATCAAATATGCCACTTTTAATATAGGCCACGCAAGTCCCAAGTATCATTACATTCAAGATCACCTCTGCATCAGTAACAAAAAAGTAAAAAAGATGGCGAATCCCTGAGTATAACTAAATCATAGTTAGCACAGGGCTATTTTTAACACTCATGTATTTTTTCACATACTACACCTTAGGGGCAAAATAAACAAAAGTGAAAAATGGGTCCCTAACTTCTCCCTTGTAAAACATTAGTGTGGAAGTGTTGCCCAGTGGAACTTCCACACTCGGTCATTGTCAGTTCTGTAGTTGTGATTATGTTACAAAACATGCTGAATAGAATATTACTACAAATAATAGCAATAATAATAATAACAATAATACTATATATGCTCAGTACTTAAACACTTGTTTTTTTTTTTATCAGCATATGTAATTTCAATTAGTTATGTGAACAGCAATCAGGCATTTCCATTCTTGCTCAGTAATTATATGGCTGAAATATCATTTCTAACATTATACAATAAGTTGAGTTGATCAATTCATAATGATATTACAATACATACAGTAGACTGATTAAGCTTCAGAATTGAGAAAAAATATAGTCTTGTTATAGCACCTCAGTTTTTTTTTACTTCTGAACAGCTTGCAAAATAATTTGCAACTTCATCAAAAATGTATATACTCTATAGATCTCCATCAGACTCTCCTTAATAACCCTAACTTCCATAGGTTCATAGGTTCATAGGCAGGTACTAGGCTATCTGCCCAAGGGCCTACGTAAGCCTAGCCAACAAGGTTCCATGGCTTACACCACCCAAGAAAGTTATTTTCCTGTGCCACTGTCGAGCAGAGACACAGAAGTGATCCCCGTGGTGTATTTCCTATTTCCCATCCACTCATCAAGATTTTTCTTGAAGAGTGCTAATGAAGAACTTTGCCTGACATAGATGGGTAGCTTGTTCCAGAGTATGGGAAGTCTCTGGGACAGGAATCTATCCCTCCAGCATGTCCGGTTTATTGTGGTGACAAGGTTTAGGTCCCTAGAGTGTGTAGCTCAGAGGGATTGGGATTTCTTTAGGTGTAGCATGTCCAACAGCTCTGGGTTTGACATAGCTTTATATGTTAGGCAGAGATCACCTCAGAGTAGGCGATATGCTATGGAGTAAAGATGGAGTTTTTTGAGGCGGTCAGTGTAGGGCATTAGTTTGAGGCCAGTAATCCTCTTTGTGAGGTACTTCTGTGGCCTTTCCAGCTGCTGCAGATGTCTTGTGAGGTACATTCCAAAAGGGGTGCTATACTCTATAATGGGTCTAATGAGTGTCGAGTAGAGGGGAACAATGACCTCTTTTTTCCTGGATGAGAACCCTTTTATGATGAGGTGTGCCATGTAGAAGGACTTCCTGACTACTGTGGTGATGTGACCATCAAAGGAGAGACTACTGTCCACCTGGGTCCTAAGGTCTCTTATCATGCATTCGGTGTTAAGTAGATTGCTGCCTATGTGGTAGTTCATGGGTACAGAGTTTTTACCAAAGGGGATGACACTGCACTTTTTGGCAATGAGCTTGAAGCAATGGCTCTGACACCTGGCATCTGTCTCGGTGAGGACCTTCTGTAGGATGTCCACATCATTTGGGGACTTGACTATGGCTCCATGTTTGTAGTCATCTGTGAACTTCATTAGCCAGAGGCCTTCTGTGTTAGCCTGTACGTCAGAGAAGTAGATACCAAACAGGAGAGGTCCCAGGATGGAACCCTGTGGTACTCCACTTGTCACTGCTTTGAGGTCAGATTTGGAGTCTGCAACTTTTACAGTGCGGGTTCTGTCAGTGAGCCAGTTGGCAACCCATCTTGTGATGTAGGGATTTATACCTAGTTTAGTGAGTTTAGCTATAATTCCAGAATGGGGGATGGTGCCGAAAGCCTTGGCGAGGTCAAGATAGGCTGTGTGAACCACCTTACCCTCATCCATGGCTTTGGTGACTGCCTCAAAGAAGTCGATCAGGTTCAGGAGGCATGATCTGCCTTTCATAAACCCGAACTGGGTGAGATCCAGAGTTTGGAGGTTACCAATGTCTTTGTTTATGAGTTCCATGACGATACATTACATGGTCTTGCAGACCAGGCTCATCAGGCTAATAAGTCGATAGTTCCTGGGATCAGTGGTGGCCCCCCCCCCTTTGTGGAGTGGGATAACTGTTGCCATGCACCATTCAGTGGGCACAAAGCCTGATGTGAGGCTATTATTGAACACGAGGCTTAAGTGGGGAGCCAGTTCGTTCTGAAGTTCGTGTAAAATGCAGCCTGGGATGTTTTCCAGTCCCATGGATGCTGTGTTTTTGGCTTTAGAAAGTGCAGCTTTTACCTGCGTAGTTGTGATTACAGGGACTCTGCATTCTTCCTGTATAAATATGGGCCCTTTAGGGGATGAGATGGGGGTAAAGTTAGCACTGAACCTATATGCCAGGATGTTGGCAATATCAGTTGGTTCTGTAATTTTCGTGCCTTTGTGCTGTAACTCAGAGCAGATCTGGGTGTTGCCATCTAGATTCTTGACATAGCTATAGAATGCTTTGCGGCTGTCCTTGGATTTAGTGGCGATTTTGTTTTCATAGCTAGCTTTGGAGGATCTTATAAGGGATCTCAGCTTCTTACTGAGGCTGACCAGGGAGCTCCTCCACTCATGGGATTTTACTATATTTTGCAACAGTTTCTTCCTTCTATTGTACAGTTTGTTTATGGCAGGGGACCACCAGATTGGCTTCCTTTTTTTTGGAGGATAGTATCTTGGTTCTGTTTGGGATAGCATGATCCATGCACTCGTGTAAGTGCTTATAGAGTGCATTTGTGTAGGATTCAGCAGTTGTAACTGTATTGTCCATCTGCATGGGTGTCATGAAGTTCACCACTTCTGTCTTAAGAAGCATGAAGTTGGCTTTGGAGAAATTTTTTACTGTGGTTTCCTTAATGGGGGGGGGGGGTCGGGATGTCGATATCAAGGGTGATAAGCTTATGGTCGGATCGGACCAACGAGGAGTTTACTTCAGGTGTGGAACACTGGTTACACATATTGGTAATGACTAGGTCTAGGATATTGTTGCCCCTGGTGGGGGTGTGGATAAGTTGATCTAGGGCATTAGAGTTTATGAATTCCAGAGAGTGTTGAGCTAAGGAGTTGGTATATGAGTAATGTTCCCATTTAATGGCGAGGTAGTTGAAGTCGCCCATTATTAGGGTGTTTGGTTGAACCCTACTATTTTCCAGTACATCAAGAAAAGAGGAGTGGGAATCCTGGGGCATGGTGGGGGATCTGTAGCAAGCTACAGTTTGGATTGTAGTTTTGCCCAGAGTTAGTTGCACTTGGATAACCTCGGATGCATTATGCTGAGCAACTAGCCTGGAGGTGTGGATATCCTTAATGAATATGGACACTCCTCCGCCTTTGGTGTTTTGGTCCAGGTTACATGGCTGAAAAGTGTGGTATGAGTTATAGCCTGGTAGTGCAGGGGTGCTCTCAGGAGCCTTGAACCAGGTCTCAGTCACTGCACAATTATCGATGTTCTCCATCATTCAACTTTAGAAAGATCTCTCATTTTAAATCAAGTAAGTGATGGATCTGCTGGGACTGAATCTTTACCCGTGATTTATCAGGTAACAAAATTACTCTACACATAACATACCTTTTAACCAACTTCTTACATAGGACTCCTTTCTTAGTCAGTGGAAAGAGGCAATCATAATTCTTATTCCCAAATGCAGAAACCCAGCTAGCATCTCAGATTACAGAC